>NC_041386.1:523544058-523617111 GCF_002162155.2 Triticum dicoccoides | reverse complement strand
TGTCTCATGGGGCCCTCGTGGCTCCCCTGACGTACCTCCTACACCCATATATACCTACGTGACTTAAAACTTCCAGAACGCAAGATAGATCGGGAGTTCCGCCGCCAGAAGCCTCCGTAGCCACCAAAAGTCAATCGGGACCCTGTTCCGGCACCCTGCCGGAGGGGGCAATCCCTCTCCGATGGCCATCTTCATCATCCCGGTGCTCTCCATGATGAGGAGGGAGTAGTTCTCCCTCGGGGCTGAGGGTATGTAGCAGTAGCTATGTGTTTGATCTCTCTCTCTCTCTCTCTCGTGTTCTTGAGATGATACGATCTTGATGTATCGCGAGCTTTGCTATTATATTTGGATCCTATGATGTTTCTTCCCCCCTCTAATCTCTTGTAATGAATCGAGTTTCCCCTTTGAAGTAACCTTATCGAATTGAGTCTTTAAAGACTTGAGAACACTTGATGTATGTCTTGCCGTGGATATCCGTGGTGACAATGGGATACCGCGTGCCACTTGATGTATGTTAAGGTGACCAACTTGCGGGTTCCGCCCATGAACCTATGCATAGGGGTTGGCACACGTTTTCGTCATAATTCTCCGGTAGATCTTTGGGGCACTCTTTGAGGTCCTTTGTGTTGGTTGAATAGATAAATTGAGATTGTGTGATGCATATCGTATAATCATGCCCACGGATACTTGAGGTGACATTGGAGTATCTAGGTGACATTAGGGTTTTGGTTGATTTGTATCTTAAGGTGTTATTCTAGTACGAACTATAGGGCTGTTTGTGACACTTATAGGAATAGCCCAACGGATTGATTGGAAAGAATAACTTTGAGGTGGTTTCGTACCCTACCATAATCTTTTCGTTCGTTCTCCGCTATTAGTGACTTTGGAGTGACTCTTTGTTGCATGTTGAGGGATAGTTTTATGATCCAATTATGTTAGTATTGTTCAGGGAACTTACACTAGCGAAAGTATGAACCCTAGGCCTTGTTTCAACACATTGCAATACCGTTTATGCTCACTTTTATCACTTGCTACCTTGCTGTTTTTATTATTTCAGATTACAAATACCTTTATCTATTATCCATATACCACTTGTTTCACTATCTCTTCGCCGAACTATTGCACCTATACAATTTACCATTGTATTGGGTGTGTTGGGGACACAACAGACTCTTTGTTATTTGGTTGCAGGGTTGCTTGAGAGAGACCATCTTCATCCTACGCCTCCTACGGATTGATAAACCTTAGGTCATCCACTTGAGGGAAATTTGCTACTGTCTGTTGGAAATATGCCCTAGAGGCAATAGTAAAAGTATTATTATATTTCAATGTTCATGATAAATGTCTTTTATTCATGCTATAACTGTATTATCCGGAAATCGTAATACACGTGTGAATACTTAGACTACAATATGTCCCTGGTGAGCCTCTAGTTGACTAGCTCGTTGTGATCAACAGATAGTCATGGTTTCCTGACTATGGACATTGGATGTCGTTGATAACGGGATCACATCATTAGGAGAATGATGTGATGGACAAGACCCAATCCTAAGCATAGCACAAAAGATCGTGTAGTTCGTTTTGCTAGAGCTTTGCTAATGTCAAGTATCTCTTCCTTCGACCATGAGATCGTGTAACTCCCGGATATCGTAAGAGTGCCTTGGGTGTATCAAACGTCACAACGTAACTGGGTGACTATAAAGGTGCATTACAGGTATCTCCGAAAGTATCTGTTGGGTTGACACGGATCGAGATTGGGATTTGTCACTCCGTTTGACGGAGAGGTATCTCTGGGCCCACTCGGTAATGCATCATCATAATGAGCTCAATGTGACCAAGGTGTTGGACACGGGATCATGCATTACGGTACGAGTAAAGTGACTTGCCGGTAACGAGACTGAACAAGGTATTGGGATACCGACGATCGAGTCTCGGGCAAGTAACGTACCGATTGACAAAGGGAATTGCATACAGGGTTTGATCGAATCCTCGACATAGTGGTTCATCCGATGACAACATCGAGGAGCATGTGTGAGCCATCATGGGTATCCAGATCCCGCTGTTGGTTATTGACCTGAGAGCGTCTAGGTCATGTCTGCATGTCTCCCGAACCCGTAGGGTCTACACACTTAAGGTTCGGTGGCGCTAGGGTTATTAGGAAGACTAGTAAGTGACTACCGAATGTTGTTCGGAGTCCCGGATGGGATCCTGGACGTCACGAGGAGCTCCGGAAGGGTTCGGAGGTAAAGATCTATATATGGGAAGTTGTCAAACGGACACCGGGAAGTTTCGGGGTCATACCGGTATTGTACCGGGGCCACCGGAAGGGTTCCGGGGGTCCACCGGGAGGGGCCACCCCTCCCGGGGGACCACATGGGCTGCGTGGGGCAGGGAGCCAGCCCCTGGTGGGCTGGCCGCACCCCCTCCCTTGGGCCCTTGTGCCTAGGGTTGAGGGGGGAACCCTAGAGGGGGCGCCCCTTGGCTTGGGGGGCAAGCCACCCTCTCCCCCTCTCCCCTTGGCCGCCGCACCCCCCCTAGATGGGTTCTAGGGGGCCGGCCCCCTTCTCCCTTCCCCCTATAAATAGAGGGGTGAGGGGAGGGCAGCCGCACCACCCTCCAAGGCGCAGCCCTCCCCTCCCCAACACCTCTCCTTCTCCGTTGTGTGCTTGGCGAAGCCCTGTCGGAGTACTGCCTCTCCACCATCACCACGCCGTCGTGCTGCCGGTGGAGCTGTCTTCCTCAACCTCTCCTTCCCCCTTGCTGGATCAAGAAGGAGGAGACGTCTCCCGTCCCGTACGTGTGTTGAACGCGGAGGTGCTGTCCGTTCAGCACTTGGTCATCGGTGATTCGAATCACGTCGAGTACGACTCCATCATCACCTTGCAAGCTTCCGCACGCGATCTACAAGTGGTATGTAGATGCAAACTCTCTCCCTTGACTCGTTGCTTAGATGAACTCATAGATGGATCTTGGTGAAACCGTAGGAAAAATTTTAATTTTCTGCAACGTTCCCCAACACTGTCCTACAAACCTCTGCACTTGGAGGCCCAACAACGTCTACAAGAAGAAGGCTGTGTAGTAGACATCAAGCTCTTTTCTGGCGCCGTTGCCGGGGAGGTTAGCGCTTGAAGGTATATCTTTACATCTTGCAATTGAGTCTTTTAGTTTCTTGTTTTATCACTAGTTTAGTTTATAAAAGAAAACTATAAAAAATGGAATTGAGTTTGTCTCATACGCTTCACCTTTCTAATATCTTTCGTGAGTATGATGGAAAGGATAATTGTGCTCAAGTGCTAGAAGAAGACATCTATAAAATGTTTGGCACTAAATATTTGAATGATGAGCATGATTGCAATGTTGTTAGTATGAATTCCTTGAATATCCATGATGCTAATGATATGCAAAGCCACAAGCTTGGGGAAGCTATGTTTGATGAAGATGATATTGTTTGTCCCCCAAACTTTGATGAGCAAATTTACTATGATGAAAGCATGCCTCCTATCTATGATGATTATTGTGATGACACGTATGCTTTAAATAATAATGATAACCATGAAACTTGTCGTCATGATTTTAGTTTTCAATTGGATTATGCCTCACATGATAATTATTTTGTTGAGTTTGCTCCCACTATTATTCATGAGAAGAATTTTGCTTGTGTGGAGAGTAATAAAATTTCTATGCTTATAGATCATGAAAAGAATGCTTTAGGTGCTGGTTATATTCTTGAATTCATTCATGATGCTACTGAAAATTATTATAAGGGAGGAATATATGCTTGTAGGAATTGCAATAATACCAAGTTTCCTCCCTATGTGCTTAAAATTTTGAAGTTATGCTTGTTTTGCTCTCCTATGCTAGTTGATTATTGTTCCCATAAGTTGTTTTCTCACAAAATCCCTATGCATAGGAAGCATGTTAGACTTAAATGTTCTAGTAATATTCTTCATGATGCTCTCTTTATGTTACAATTCTTATCTTTTATGTGAGCATCATTGAAATCATCATGCCTAGCTAGAGGCGTTAAACGATAGCGCTTGTTGGGAGGCAACCCAATTTTATTTTTATCCCTTGCTTTTTGTTCCTTTTTAGTAATAAATAATTCATCTATCCTCTGCTTAGATGTGGTTTTATGCTTTTAATTAGTGTTTGTGCCAAGTAGAACCTTTGGGAAGACTTGGGGAAAGTCTTGTTGATCATGCTGTCAAAAACAGAAACTTTAGCGCTCACGAGAATTGCTGCCATTTTTATTTGGAGAGTGATATTTAGTTAATTCTTTTTGAAGATGATTAATATATAAATTACTAAGGTTCAGAAATTTATTTTAGAATTTTATGAGTTCCAGAAGTATACGTTTGATCCAGATTACTACAGACTGTTCTGTTTTTGATAGATTCTGTTTTTCATGTGTTATTTACTTATTTTGATGAATCTATGGCTAGTAAAATAGTTTATAAACCATAGAGAAGTTGGAATACAGTAGGTTTAACACCAATATAAATAAATAATGAGTTCATTATAGTACCTTGAAGTGGTGATTTATTTTCTTATACTAACGGAGCTTACGAGTTTTCTGGTAAGTTTTGTGTTGTGAAGTTTTCAAGTTTTGGGTAAGGATTCGATGGACTATGGAATAAGGAGTGGCAAGAGCCTAAGCTTGGGGATTCCCAAGGCACCCCAAGGTAATATTCAATGATAGCCAAGAGCCTAAGCTTGGGGATGCCCCGGAAGGCATCCCCTCTTTCGTCTTCGTTCATCGGTAACTTTACTTGGAGCTATATTTTTATTCGACACATGATATGTGTTTTGCTTGGAGCATCAATTTATTTTGTTAGGATTTTCTTGCTGTTATTTAGAACAATTTTCTGCATCTTTTATCTCAATAAAAGTGGCATTGATAGCCTTTACTATGCCTATGTTACAAGTATACATGTTGCTGTTTGAAAACAGAAAGTTTACCGCTGTTGCAATAATTTCCTAGAAAATTCAGAATGTGATAAAATGTTGAAACCTTTTGAATATTAAGCTCTGATAAATTTACTACAGTGGGAATTTTCTTTCATAATTTTTGGATCTAGGGAAGTATGGATGTTGCTGCATTCTTTACAGACTATCCTGTTTAGGCAGATTGTTGTTATGTTTGCATATGTTTGCTTCTTTAATGATTCTATTTGAGGATAGGACTATTAAATATGCAGAGGCATTTAGTATGCAATGTTGAATAATGATTTTGGTGATTTGCTACAGTAGAGTATAATAAGGTTTTGGCAATGGTTTATACTAACTTATCTCACGAGTCCTTGTTGAGTTTTGTGTGGATGAAGCTTTTGAGATTTAGGGAGACCGTGATATGAGAGGAATTAAGGAGACACAAAAGCTCAAGCTTGGGGATGCCCAAGGCATCCCAAGATAATATTTCAAGAAGTCTCAAGCGTCTAAGCTTGGGGATGCCCCGGTTGGCATCCCACCTTTCTTCTTCAACAATTATCGGTTAGTATCGGTTGATCCTAAGTTTTTGCTTCTACACATAATGTTTGCTATTCTTAAGATGTCATTTTATTTTGTTTTGCTTGCTGTTTGAATACAGTACCAAGATCTGAAATTATTAAATGTTAGAGAGTCTTCACATAGTTGCATAATTATTCGACTACTCCTTGATCTTCACTTATATCTTTCGGAGTAGTTTGTCATTTGCTCTAGTGCTTCACTTATATCTTTTAGAGCATGGTTATAGTTTTATTTTGAAGAAATAGATGAACTCTCATGCTTCACTTAGATTATTTTGAGAGTCTTAAATAGCATGGTAATTTGCTTAAAATCCTAATATGTTAGGTATTCAAGAATAATAAAATTCTCTTATGAGTGTGTTGAATACTATGAGAAGTTTGATGCTTGATGATTGTTTTGAGATATGGAGATGGTGATATTAGAGTCATGCTAGTTGAGTAGTTGTGAATTTGAGAGATACTTGTGTTGAAGTTTGTGATTCCCGTAGCATGCACCTATGGTGAACCGTTATGTAACGAAGTCGGAGCATGAGGTGTTTATTGATTGTCTTCCTTATGAGTGGCAGTCGGGGACGAGCGATGGTCTTTTCCTACCAATCTATCCCCCTAGGAGCATGCGCGTAATACTTTGCTTTGATAACTTGTAGATTTTTGCAATAAGTATATGAGTTCTTTATGACTAATGTTGAGTCCATGGATTATACGCACTCTCACCCTTCCACCTTTGCTAGCCTCTCTAATACCGCGCACCTTTCGCCGGTATCATACACCTACCATATACATTCCTCAAAACAGCCACCATACCTACCTATTATGGCATTTCCATAGCCATTCCGAGATATATTGCCATGCAAATTTCCACCACCTAGTTCATCATGACACACTCATCATTGTCATATTGCTTAGCATGATCATGTAGTTGACATAGTATTTGTGGCAAAGCCACCGTTCATAATTTCTTCATACTTGTCACTCTTGATTCATTGCATATCCCGGTACACCGTCGGAGGCATTCATATAGAGTCATCTTTTTTCTAGTATCGAGTTGTATCATCGAGTTGTAAATAAATAGAAGTGTGATGATCATCATTCAATAGAGCATTGTCCCAAAAAAAGGCCAAATAAATAAAAAAGAAAGGCCATACAAAACAAAAGGGGCAATGCTACTATCCTTTTTCCACACTTGTGCTACAAAATAGCACCATGATATAGCGAGTCTCATATATTGTGCTTCAAAGTAGCACCATGTTCTTCATACAGAGAGTCTCATATGTTGTCACTTTCATATACTAGTGGGAATTTTACATCATAGAACTTGGCTTGTATATTTCAATGATGGGCTTCCTCAAAAATGCCCTAGGTCTTCATGAGCAAGCGAGTTGGATGCACATCCACTAGTTTCTTTTGTTGAGCTTTCATACATTTATAGCTCTAGTGCATCCGTTGCATGGCAATCCCTACTCACTCACATTGATATCTATTGATGGGCATCTCCATAGCCCGTTGATATGCCTAGTCGATGTGAGACTATCTTCTCCCTTTTTGTCTTCTTCACAACCACCATTCTATTCCACCTATAGTGCTATATCCATGGCTCACGCTCATGTATTGCGTGAAGATTGAAAAAGTTTGAGAACATCAAAAGTATGAAACAATTGCTTGGCTTGTCATCGGGGTTGTGCATGATTTAAATATTTTGTGTGGTGAAGATGGAGCATAGCCAGACTATATGATCTTGTAAGGATAACTTTCTTTGGCCATGTTATTTTGAGAAGACATAATTGCTTTATTAGTACGCTTGAAGTATTATTATTTTTATGTCAATATTAAACTTTTGTCTTGAATCTTATGGATCTGAATATTCATGCCACAATTAAGAAGAATTACATTGAAATTATGCCAACTAGCATTCCACATCAAAAATTATCTTTTTTATCATTTACCTACTCGAGGACGAGCAGGAATTAACCTTGGGGATGCTTGATACATCTCCAACGTATCTATAATTTTTGATTGCTCCATGCTATATTATCTACTGTTTTAGGCAATATTGGGCTTTATTATCCACTTTTATATTACTTTTGGGACTAACCTATTAACCGGAGGCCCAACCCAGATTTGTTGTTTTATGCCTATTTCAGTGTTTTGAAGAAAATGAATATCAGACGGAGTCGAAACGGAACGAAATCAACTGGAGAAGTTATTTTTGGAAGGAAACACACCCGATGGACCCTAGGGCGCGCCCCCTGTCTCGTGGGGCCCTCGTGGCTTCCCTGACGTACCTCCTGCACCCATATATACCTACGTGACCTAAAACTTCCAGAACGCAAGATAGATCGGGAGTTCCGCCGCCAGAAGCCTCCGTAGCCACCAAAAGTCAATCGGGACTCTGTTCCGGCACCCTGCCAGAGGGGGCAATCCCTCTCTGGTGGCCATCTTCATCATCTCGGTGCTCTCCATGACGAGGAGGGAGTAGTTCTCCCTCGGGGCTGAGGGTATTACCAGTAGCTATGTGTTTGATCTCTCTCTCCCTCATGTTCTTGAGATGATACGATCTTGATGTATCGCGAGCTTTGCTATTATATTTGGATCCTATGATGTTTCTTCCCCCCTCTACTCTCTTGTAATGAATCGAGTTTCCCCTTTGAAGTAATCTTATCGGATTGAGTCTTTAAAGACTTGAGAACACTTGATGTATGTCTTGCCGTGGATATCTGTGGTGACAATGGGATACCGCGTGCCACTTGGTGTATGTTAAGGTGACCAACTTGCGGGTTCCGCCCATGAACCTATGCATAGGGGTTGGCACACGTTTTCGTCGTAATTCTCCGGTAGATCTTTGGGGCACTCTTTGAGGTCCTTTGTGTTGGTTGAATAGATGAATTGAGATTGTGTGATGCATATCGTATAATCATGCCCACGGATACTTGAGGTGATATTGGAGTATCTAGGTGACATTAGGGTTTTGGTTGATTTGTATCTTAAGGTGTTATTCTAGTACGAACTATAGGGCTGTTTGTGACACTTATAGGAATAGCCCAACGGATTGATTGGAAAGAATAACTTTGAGGTGGTTTCGTACCCTACCATAATCTTTTCGTTCGTTCTCCGCTATTAGTGACTTTGGAGTGACTCTTTGTTGCATGTTGAGGAATAGTTTTATGATCCAATTATGTTAGTATTGTTTAGGGAACTTACACTAGCGAAAGTATGAACCCTAGGCCTTGTTTCAACACATTGCAATACCGTTTACGCTCACTTTTATCACTTGCTACCTTGCTGTTTTTATTATTTCAGATTACAAATACCTTTATCTACTATCCATATACCACTTGTTTCACTATCTCTTCGCCGAACGATTGCACCTATACAATTTACCATTGTATTGGGTGTGTTGGGGACACAAGAGACTCTTTGTTATTTGGTTGCAGGGTTGCTTGAGAGAGACCATCTTCATCCTACGCCTCCTACGGATTGATAAACCTTAGGTCATCCACTTGAGGGAAATTTGCTACTGTCCTACAAACCTCTGCACTTTGAGGCCCAACAACGTCTACAATAAGAAGGTTGTGTAGTAGACATCAGTTGTGCGTACTCCATGACGTCCTCATCTACCACTATCACCTGGCTACAAGGCCTTGTGAGCGTTTCGTCAGGTTTATCAACAGTCTCGACTACAGTTTCGATACGGTGGACACCACCAACGATCTAAAAGTGCTCGAGGTTTCAGGCTTGGCATGTCGGAATCTTGTCAACATCCATGACCACTACAAGGTCTGGGGTAGCAGGGAGAACAATCAGGACTCCCTGGTTGACCTCGCCTCGACCATCATCGACCCCTACTACATGAATATGAAGGATGAGAGTAAGAAGGACAAGATCGCCTGGCATAGTGCTTGGAAGTAGCGATTGGATGAAGAACACGTCAAGTACACGACCAAGGACAAGATTGGATGAAGAACACGTCAAGTACATGACCAAGGACGCATACACAAGCTACGAGATGTGCAGAAGGATCATTGACATGAGGAAGTGCCTTCCTCCTACCCCAAATGAGGTATTGAGCCACAGAGCAGTGGCGGTAACATCACAAGAAGTAGATGATTAGATGATCGTTTCTCCTAGTTTAGAATGCATGTGATTGTTTATTGAGGTGTGTGCGAATGATTTGTATAATCACTTATGTAATTGGATGTTTATTTTGGTTATATATGTTGTTCTTTTGTAGACAGAGCAAATCACATCGCACACGGAGTAAACTAGGGAGCCCGTTGGTGATGATTTAATCAATCGCTAACAATTATATACCATCAATCGTTTGCCCACAACACACATGACTTATTAGCAGCAATCGTCTGTGTTATTATCTGTCTTCGCACATATTTCTAATTACGGATCTGTTTGCCACGTATCACACACATCTTGTTCATTCGAACTATTTTTGTTGTCTTCGCTCATCGCAAACAGTTCATCTGAGTGAGATGTATGTCGTATATCGCACATACCTTGATCTGGCTAACCGTTTTTGTTGTGTTTCCTAATCACAAACAGTTCATCCGAGTGAACTGTATGTCGTATATCATAGACACCATCATTTGGCTGACCGTTTCTATTGTTATGCTCATCGCAAACAGTTCGTATGGACCAACTGTATGCCACATACTCCCTCTGTTCCTTTATGTAAGGTGTATTATTTTCAGTACGGCGACCCTTGGAAAATTTAAAGGTTAGTGGCAAGTAAATCAGTTAGTCCAGAAAAGTAAGAGATACATGCAATCGACACAGAGATACTTTCCTTCTTTTTCTATAAGGAGAGATACAGACAATCAGTAGAGAGATATTTTCCCTTTTTCTAGAGGGCCAACATGGGAATTATGAGGAATTAGAAAAAATGCACCTTACATTCTGAAATTTTATGAAAAAACAAATACGCCTTATATAAAGGAACGGAGGGAGTATTTCACACGCAAATCTGATTTGAATCGTGTTTGATGTCTCCGCAATCGCAAACAGTTTGTATCATTTTTGACAATTTTCTTACACCACAGTTTCTGATTAATGCATCGCACACAGTTTGGTCGAAGGGTCTCTGATCCATGTGTCGCGTTTGGACCATCCTGCAGTAGTGTATGGCTAAGTCTATTTCCTTAATTTGAACTAAAGTCAAATATTAATCTAGCAAGTCTTACTGTGTGTAAATGGTTTTCAAACTTTATTTGAATTTAATTTCAGTTCATCTTTCCCTTTAGTTAAATATTTACTAAGTTTAATTCAATTCACTAAACCATACTGCATTAGTTTTATTTAATTAATCCTAGAGTTTCAACGTTATGATCAAACTGTGTTTGAATTAAATTCAATTGTCATTTTTAATTTCCTAAAGTCAACTAATAAGCTCTAAAATATTTACTAAAGTCCATCTTATAGTTTCCCAACTCATTTGTACCATAACTGTTTTATTAAACAATTTATAAAATTCAAAGTTGAACAAATTCAGGTTTAGTTATTATTTGAATCATGGCTACTATCGAAACTATATTCAAATCAAAATTCTAAGCTATTTTAAAATTAGATTACAATAGCTAGGGTGAAACTGCAATTCACTAGTTTGAATTTGCAAAAAGAATCAATTTATTTGGATTCAATATGTGCAAGTTATGCCCTATTCAAGTTCAAATTCATTCTGTTTGAATTTGAGTTTTATAATATTCAAAAGTGAAATATTTCTATCATCTCCTTCGTCTAGACATTGATAGGAAAAGGCCCAACAGGCAATACGATACCAAGACCAGAAAGATCAATCGCATGAATGTACAGGAGCTGATAAGAATGATATCAGCATCAGGATACACACAAACAACAACAAAGAAATGTGAAAAATGAAATGACAAAAGGAAAGCAAAGGAAAGCGGTAGCACTAACATTGTAGAAAAGAATACAACCCTTGGTAGGCTTGCCTTTTGAAACAGCCTTGTGAGGTTCATCAGCGATGAACTTGGACCAGTTCAGATTTTTAACATCGTCAATGTTTCGCTGCAAGTTAAAACAAGGGTTAAGCTCATCAAGTTACCACGGGGACATACATTGAAGTTATCAGGCACATAAATAAAAATTGACCATCACTAAAATCGAACAAAGGGATCCATATAACTTACCAACACAACATACCACCTGGGGTTGACCTTCTTGGATGTTGTCGGGGCGATGACAGTATTGCCCGCAAGCATAAGCCACATCCGCTTGAAATTGGTGTCAGAGTTGTCAGAACTCGTGATGAGATCGAGAAGCTCTGTCATTTTATGGGTATATCCAAATTCACCAAACATATCAAGCCCTAACTTGATATCAGCTTTAGTAGGAATGTTGTAAGGAATATCCTTCCCTCCACGTGGCACGCCCATCACACGATGGACATATTCTTCTTTAACAGGAAGCCTGCCCCGCCCTGGAACGACCACCTCACGGGATTCAAGGTCGTCCAACCCGGCAAGCCACACATTGAGACCGTTGGAAAGATGGCCGCACTTGATGTTCTGAAGGCTTGTGAAGTCCATCTCATCAATGGCATCTTGCCTGTCTTGAGGCATATCTTTGCAGGCAAGCAAAAGAGAACTAGGTGAGGCCCTGTTCCGCGGAGGCGGGGGAGGGCACTTCGGCTTTTTCGAAGGAATTTCATCAATGTCATCACCATCTCCTTTGCGCTTCCCCAGTATTGTGCCCTTGTCACATACAAAATAAATAAGGCCAATGAAACCCATTAGATGACATTAAAAACTGCTACCCCTAGTCATATCAACAACAATAAACTGGTATTTGCAAGGGAAATATACCCATGATAATCAAAGCACTGTGGCCCCTCTGATAAGAAATAAAAAGTACCATTCCCTTGGTAAATTCAAGCACTATGCACATGATTAAAAGTCAAAAGCACTTGATAACTTACGGCACTATGACCTTGGTAAATCAAGCATTATGCACCTGGTAATTCAGGCACCATGCCACTGGTAAGTGCAAACAACATCCATTTGATGGTTTATAGAAATATTACCCTGATAATTTTAGCATCGTGCCCATGGTAATTAAAGCACAATGGGGCTGGTGAGCACAAAATTTACCATACCAGTGAAACTTTAAGCACTGTGCTACAGGTAATTTGAACACGCCCCCGAAACCCTTCCCCCGCGCCGCCACCCGCGAGGCGCCCGGGGCGGGCGCCAAGATCCCCTCGCCGTCGGCCTCCCCTCCTCCTCCCTCCTCCCTCGCCGCTACCAGGGAGCGTGGCCGGGCAAAGCCCGACCAGCACCGGCGCCGGCGGGGCGTCTTCTTCTTCCTCCTTCGCGCGAGATGGGGCAGCGCGGGCTCCTCCTTCGTGTGCGAACGCGGTGCGGGCGCGGGATACCATGGCGTGGCGGCGCGTGGCATTGCGTACGTGGCCGGCTGCATAGTGGAGCGTGCCTCGCCGCGGTGGCCGGATCCGCCCGGCAGGCGGCGTGGGCGGTGGCTAGGGTCCGGCTTCGGGCTACTGGCGGCTGCGCTGGTTCCTCTCCGTCACGGGTGTGCGGCGGTGGTGCGGTTCGGCCGATGGCGGTCCGGCGACCTGGTGGTGGTGGCCGGCGGTGCGCGTGGTGGTGGTGCTTACACTTGGCGACTCTCTGTGCGGGGAGGCAGGGGAGCGGCTTGGACAGGGGCGGCGGCGTCGACTGCTTGCCGGTTGCAGCGCGAAGGCGGGAACTTTATGGGCCTCGGAGATCCCGGCCGGCCTGTGCAGCCAGGGCCTGGTATGTTCCTGCTATTGCGTCCGGTCAGCTACCGTCTTAGACGGTGGAGGTGGGGCCCTCCCGCGTGCCGACGGTGCTGCTACCCTAGTCCCGGCTCCTCTTCTTCCTTGTGCTTCATGGTCCTCTCTCCTCAGAGCGTACCGGGGGAAACCCTTGGCGGCAGCGTCGTCATCGTCGCGTCCCTTCTTGGAGGTGTTGATTGGTACCGGTGCTTTGGTGGCTCGGAGCTTGGTGGGCGATCTCCAGTGGGTATAGCGGCAACGAGGCTTCTTCTTCGTTTTTATCGATCCGCCGTTGTCGGTATTTGTTTCTCTTGTATTTTCTCTTTCTTTTCTTTTAGGCGTGATTGTGCTGCTTCCGCCCCAGCACCTATCGTTGGATGTATCGGTTGGTTGCTTTGTATACAAAGCGGGGGAACCCTTTTTCGGTAAAATTTGAACACAATGCTACTAGTAAGTACAATACCATGCTCCTGATAATTACTAGCACAACAGCATTGGTAATTCAAGCACTATAAAACCTGGTAACTCGAGCACTATAACACTAATCAATAACAAATCATACATCTGACATATGAACAACTAGGAGAAAATCATGGGGTTACCATTCAAAAACACATACAACATTTTAGCCACCTACTGCACAGCCTAATCCACAATCAACAAAACAAAGCCAGTGGCCAAATCCGTTAGATAACACCTCCGGATTAAACCTATGGCGCTCCGCCACAAAATTATAACCACCACCCACCCGCCGACCAAAATCGCATAGAAATAACCAAATCCGAGCATCCATCTCGTAGTAAACCTTAAACGTAACCTAATCCCAGGAACCACCGGCCGAATTCGAAAGGTACAACCACTAAATCTGCAGCGGAATGGAGGGGGAAAACACTAGGAAGAAACAGAGGGGGTGGGGGATGGAATCCTCACCTGCGAACCAGCCGCCGCCCGCCGAGAACCAGACGGCGCCGCCGCCCGGAAACGCCATGGATGGAGAAGATACTCGGAGGAGAGGGAGAGCAATGGCGAATGCGAGTCGCGGTGCGCGAAACGGAGAAGTAATGTGGGCGAAGGAGGGGAGAGGGAGTGGAGTTCATGCGCATTAGGGGGAGGGGCGGTTTCAACCGGAACCCACATGTCATCGACGCCAAAGACTAATGGCTACACACACGCCCCCCGTAATGTGTGCTTCACTCGCGTGGAACTGCCAACCAACTACGAGCCGTTTGATTCAAATGAATGGCATCTGAGTCGTTCGGATATGAAACAACTAAGCGATCAGTCGGAAATTAGCTTTCTCGTAATTTGAATTGTTTCAGTTTGACGAAATCTATATTGTCTAAGGTTTTTTTTTCAAGATGAATGTGCGTGGCAACGCGTGCCTTCATCGTCCAGTGTATAACACGAGACCCCATGATACTCCGGATCTAGAGTGGCAGATAAAGCTCGGGCACTTTAATTTTGCAACTTTGACTCAGCGAATTAGCTGTAATAAAGATGAAATATATTAGCAGTAGAAAAATGAACAAACTGGACGCAATCCGAGGCTGTAAGAGTGTGATGCCGACTGGGTAAGCACCAGTTTAGTAGTACTACTAGTAGTATATATGTCAGTTGTGTCCACGTACACGTACGTACGTACGGCTAGCTGAGTGCAGGCCAGAAATATCTCGATCGCTTTTTACTGTCCGATGACTCCCCGTATAAAAGCGAACGACTTAACTAATTAGCTAGATACGAAGTAAACAGTTAGATTTTTTCTTTTGTTACGTTCCTTAGATTTTTTTTATATCAGAGACAAATATCGTGATCGTGATGCAAGGATGAACTTGGCCCTAGTATCGATCATGAAAAGCTACTAGCTAGGCGGTCTCTCGATTGAACTATTCTACTACTACTCTACATGGCAAGCTATCTGTGCTGTGCCCACTGAAGTATGAACATGTTTGATTATCCTTTTATTGTTAATCGTTGCTAATGCGGCAAATATCTCTGCATAATATCAGCAGCGCTACCAGTGCACCATGTGGGAGCCGATTAATGTTAATAATTACATGGATTCTCTTTTAAGCTTAATTCAGATTAGCATCATCACCAAATTACTGACGTGACAAATCACATACAACAGACCAGGAACATCACATATGGGCATATGGATCAAGGGCACATGTCAACAGAGGGAGGGACAGAAAGTTACGAGGGCACCGGAAACTCAGGTGCAAGAACTACTTCGGCCATGGTTGTGAAAACAAGGTGGTCATCCGTCATAGAGTAAGCAGTCAAAGCATGCAGATGGACGTCAGATGTAGTCGAATTTATGCGAGCAGTCATTCCGAGACGCTACCCAAAACTCTTATTTGCTCCTCAACCGGTGCAGGTTCTGAAGGGACGTGTGGTTTCGAAGTGCTATTCTTCTGGACAATTGGGCACACAATTGTCGGACAAGCAGCTCAGCGCTAGAGGGACCCCGGCTAGAGGGTGTGTTATGTTTTCTGCTCTATTCTTCATTGTGTGTGTAGCCTCTCTCTCTCTCTCTCTCTCTCTCTCTCTCTCTCTCTCTCTCTCTCCTTTGTATCTCCTCTAGGCTCTAGATAAAGGGGATGTACAACCAGAACCAGACAGTGAACTGCCATGAAATTTTTTAGTTCTTCTAAGGCATAGAGCGTTAGCTCGAACTCGGCTCACACGACACGAAATGAATAAGCACGCGCGATGTTGCTTTCTTTTCTCATAGTACAAGGAATAGTAGAACATCTCCCCTTTTATATCGGAGTTTTTTTTTCCACCAAGCTAACAGTATGATACTAAACTTACACGTTTTTCATGCAACTCAAATGGGTATTATGATTTAAACTAAACTCAGACACAAGATTTAGTGTGCCATGTACTTGTACTCCCTCTACAAATAAATATCTGAAACGTCTTATATTTGTTTACATCTCACTTATAGATCACTAGACATCTTATATTTGTTTACAAACAAATGAGACGTTTTAGATCACCACTAAAGTGATCTAAAACGTTTTGTATTTATTTACAGAGGGATACATATAGTTATTATTAATAGTTTGTAGTCCGGTTGTCAGACGATGTACAGAATACGGTTTTTTTTTTTTTGCGGGGTTACATAATACCGTTCTTGTTTGTCTACGAGACCACGATGCATGTACTCGCAAGTTCCTGTCAGGGCCGACTCAACAAACGTACCAAATGACACGATCAAGAGTGAGACGGATGCAAGAATGTGCTGATATTTCTACCGGCGGAGAGCACCAACAGACAACAGTTGTCTTCTCGGCTACGCATACATGGACCACACGCACGCACTTGCGCGGGAACGGCGTACCCCGGGGAGGACACGTCGAAAGAGCGAGGGCGCTGCACGACGTGCGTCACAGTGGGAGCGGGACGGAGAAGCAGCGCGCGTGGCCCTCTTTTGCCGGGTATCCGCTGGGCTGGTGATACGACATGGCGCGCGATTGTGGTCGGGACCGGTACTATTTTACGTGCAGCAATAGGAGGCTACTACTACTACTAGTTGTGTGGTGCATGCATTCTGCGTGGGTACGTGTACGTACACCATGTTTCGGTGGGTTTCGCTTTACAAGTTTCTCCTCGTGGGTTTGGCCAGGGTTCAGTCACTCGGTTGGTGCTGTCCCCCGGCAGCAGCTCCGGCCGTCAGGGCCTCAGGGACGCCCGCTGTCTCGTCGTCAACGAAGAGCTAGGAGAGATGGCGTGCCGGAACTTATTATTCCACCCACTGCTTACTCTCTTTGCGACAGTATGTAAAGTCTTTTGATTAAGAATGCATTAAACGTATGTTGATTATACATTAAAAATATCAATGTAGTAGTTGAATTCTCAATGAAAAGCACTTTTTGAATGGTATTGATTACGCACAAAATATACTGCGTTTTTTTATGTGTGTAGATGGAGGAAGAACGCACTGGTACTTCTAGTATACTTCGCTACTACAAAAATTTTCCTTCATTTTTTGTTTTTTTCGTATAGGATGCAAGCTCTGTTCCAACTTCCTCGTCACATGCGTAACGTCGTCAATGTCACTCCAATCAGCGGCTACATGAATTGGATCATGCTCGTCCACATGCATGACTGATTGACTCTACCTAGGATATACACTCACCGGACACACAATTGTTGACTCTCATCTTAGCCATGCATGTCACTTTTCACTCAACCAATCACTGAATCCTGACCATGCATGTCACTTTTCACTCAACCGATCCCTTAATCCTAACCATGTATGTCACTTTTCACTCGACTAGTCCCTTGATTCTGACCATGCATTGTCACTTTTCCCTCAAAATTTCCCTTAATCCTAACTATGGATGTCAATTTTCACTCAACTAGTCGCTTAATCCTAACCATGCATGTCACTTTTCCCTCAACCGGTCTCGATCATTACAGATTCTAAGCTCCCAGGAATTGAGATCTCCTGGAGCATTGGGGCTATAGTCAACGCTTATGGCCCCATCTGTAGGGTGTATGCTTAGCGCGATCTGTTTGAGTCGGTTTCCTCCTGTGCGTCTATGCGACCGATGAAGAATTATGTGGCCCCGAGTCCACGACCCCTCCCTCTCTCCCCGAGCACATCTTTCTCGCGAAGTGCGGCCATGGAGGCGACGACACCGCCGCCGATGGGGACGGAGAGATAATGCAACCGGAGGAGACGGAGCCAATGTCCTTCCTCCTCCCACTCCTTGCCTCAACCCCCTCCAACCACCTGCACCACATCCAACCGCACTCGATGGTGACCCGGAGAAGCAGCAGCGTGTACTTGTTGGCGACCGCAGCAAACCCATCGCCGGCGTCCATCTCCGCAGACAATGGACCGGTAACCCTCTCTTCCCCCTCTTCTTCAATCCTTTCTCAACCCGTTATCTTTGGGGTTCATTAGTTTTTAGGGTTCTGGCTTGTTAGATCAGTTCTCATTTGGGAGGACATGGCTTCTCTTGGAAAGCAAATTGTCCTAGAAGGACATACCATCTCACCCCCTTAATTTCTTGGAAGGATATGCATTCTCTTCGAAACCAAATCATCCCCCACCTTACACAAAGACCCATGCTCTATTTAATAACGATTAGCCCTTCTTCTATTATAGATTTGTTTTCTAATCTATGCAAAGAAATGTATTGTGCATGAAAAGAAATCAATTGCTGACGCTGAAAACTTATCTGCTCCTTGTATATGAGAACTTATATTTGCAATGTCTCTTTTGGGGAATATTGATTCTGCGGTAAGCCGGTTAGAGTATGAATAGTGCAATTTATTTTGAAGGGTGATTAATACCCTGGTAATCTGCCTGTTTAGATGCCAGAACGCACTAGCTTGAGCGAACCATCTTTTCTGCACCTGTTTTTGCCTTTCCTGATCGTACCCTGGGCTTTAGATTTATCACCTTTTTTTGGTAATTAAAAGCTGAAGGAAAGCTGCCATTGCCAAGTGAGCCTCATTAAAATATCAGATCTAATCCGGATGCAAGAATACAGTGAAGTCATGTTAGTAATGCAACTGAAAGACACAAGTGTAATCTTGCTTTCAAAAAGTGATAACGTTGGATGAAAATATTGGGTAAGCTTGTTCTTCCACTGTCAGTGTTTGATTATTTTGGCATAGTCAAAAACTGAACATTAAATTGTGTTTGCATCACATATTTCATATCAAAGATATACATGCATTGCCATGAACAAGCAGTATGGCCTTGTTAGTAGAGTAGCTTAGTATAACTGCATGAGTTGTGAGTGTTCAAGTTTCTAATGCCCACGCCCAAGATTTTTGGTATGATTGTATGTGTCCATGGCCAAACAAGCCAGAAAATGTAAATGGTTTATCTGTTACAAGTCTATACGAAAATAGGATATTAATGTATGGAACAAAACCATGTCGCATATGACTGTTTGAGGGTCAAATCACATTAGTTTTTAATGTACTTGTTTCAAGATCATGACCACACCCCAAACAGTATTGTGCCTCAGATGATTTTTCCACACAGGGATTTGCAAGTCCAAGCTTTGAAAAAGATGCTTAATCATCAATGTGTATGCTTGCTTCCGCGGGTGGTGGTGGTTAATTTTTCATTGCTCAGAGCTATACCAGCAGCATTGGACATCATGGAGAACACATGGATCTTGCCGGTACTGGTAGTGGATGGAGCAGTGGCACTTTTCTCCTATTCTCCTATACTAACCCATGCATATAAATATTTGAGGTTGCTATTTACTTTTGTACAAATCTGGGATTACGAGTTCATAAAGTTAAAAAGTAAGTTGGTTCAGTTTAGTTGTTAATGCGGCAACTTTTGATGGCTTAGGGGCAGGCAGCAGTATCTAGCATAGCACTGGTGTCGTCCTTCTGTACGTAGCTCACAAGGAATTAGTATCCCCCCCTCCCCAAAAAAATATTTGTTCTTGGTGCGGGATCGGTTGAAGGGGAGCCTTGGCGCAGTGGTAAAGCTGCTGCCTTGTGACCATGAGGTCATGGATTCAAGTCCTGAAAACAGCCTCTTACAGAAATGTAGGGAAAGGCTGCGTACTATAGACCCAAAGTGGTCGGACCCTTCCCTGGACCCTGCGCAAGCGGGAGCTACATGCACCAGGTTGCCCTTGGTGCGGGATCGGTTGATTATATTCACAGTAAGTACAAGTCAACAGATGGCCTTCCATCTGCAATTGTGCACGTGCACCATTATGTTTCAAAGAGCACATGTTTCTTTACTTTCAGCAGAAACAATTGTTGACAAAATGCTGTAATTCATTGTGTATCCACTATTGATTTAATTTGCTTATTCATGCAATATATCCATGTCTATCAAGTCCTGGATGCCTATGTTACTCATATGGACCACTAAAATTTAATGTAGAGATGAATATCTGAATTTTCTTTAGCTATGTACTCATCATTCGTGCAAATATTTTTATAACTGAAAGATTTATTATACCTTACAACGATGATTAGTTCCTTTACTCTTAGTTCTTCTAGCTATATCCGTGCCTTTTTCCGCTGGATTTCATCGCGCCTCAATAGCACTTCGCATGCACACTGAGCGTGCAACTTATAATAAGTATTTGATTGTTTCTCTTTGTTTCCTCAACATGCATCAGATTGGTCATTGTCATTTTAATACAATCTGGAGCCATAATGATAGAATATGACCCCCATTGTTTCAGTACATACTTTTTTAAATAAGTGAATGATACATTAGACAACTAATCAAATACCATCACTTGTACACCAGGAAAATGCAGTTTAAAATCAGCTTTACCAATCTCACATCCATGGGAAAAGAAATGCTTCACTATTTCTAGAAACTTGCATACATATAAACTGAACTATTCAATAACTAAGCTGAATTGTTCTATATTTTTAACACACATTCTTATGTTGTGGTCATCACAGATTCTTGGTTTAAACTTAGTGCAAGAACTGAAAACGGGTGTAAGAATTGTGTATTAGTGGAATCATTGGATTTATCTTGACTCACATGTGTTGTTTTGCACTTAAGATATGGTGGCGTGCAGGTAGCTGAAAGCACAAGTGCTCCCTGGGTGATTTTTGTAATTAATGTCAACATATCTCTTGTTGGACTAATACTTCTACCTAGTATGTCTCAGATAAGTTCAAAAATGAAGTGGCATGAACTAGAGGATGTGGAACCCCTTCAAGATGCTGAGGACAAAGGATTGGCTCAAGCTCAAAGCTCGGAACTCTACATTTTATTTTAGTGATCCAAGATCACATTGAGTCCATAGGAAATTCAATACTGTTAAGAGGGGATGAGGTGTTGCCTAATGGCTTGCTTGCTCAAAGTGCTTAGTGATATGCTCCAAAGCCCTCAACCACTTTCTCATATCCACATATATCCCAAACCAAAAGTCAAACTCGGCTCCACCGAAACTTTCTATCCGGCGCCACCGAGTTCTCTTGACATAGCCATTGTCAGAAACCCTAATCAATTCGGTCTCACCGATGGGATCTCGATCTCATCGAGATGGGCTTGCAAACTCTCTATTGCCTATTGCAATAATTTCGGTCCCACCGAGGTATGCAATCGGTCCCACCAAGTTTGCTTGGCTAACTCTATTTTGCTCATTACCCAAATCTGTCCCACCGAATTTGTGTAATCGGTCAAACCGAGATGAGGCTTTACCCTAACCCTAGCACATCGGTCCCACCGAGTCGATTATATCGGTTCCACCAAAATTCCTAATGGTCACATTTTGAACTAAATCGGTCTGACTGAGTTTCATGATTCGGTCCCACCAAGTTTGGTGATGTAGGATCGAAAGTATGTCTAGAGGGGGGGGTGATTAGACTACTTGACCAAATAAAAACTTAACCTTTCCCAATTTTAGTTCTTGGCAGATTTTAGCTATTTTAGGACAAGTCAAGCAATCATCACACAATTCAAGCAAGCATGCAAAGAGTTTATGGGCAGCGGAAAGTAAAGCATGCAACTTGCAAGAATATAAAGGGAAGGGTTTGGAGAATTCAAACGCTATTGGAGACACGGATGTTTTTCCCGTGGTTCAGATAGGTGGTGATATCCTACATCCACGTTGATGGAGACTTCAACCCACGAAGGGTAACGGTTGCGCGAGTCCACACAGGGCTCCACCCAAGGGCAACGGTTGCGCGAGTCCACGGAGGGCTCCACCCACGAAGGGTCCACGAAAAAGCAACCACCCACAAAGGGTCCACGAAGAAGCAACCTTGTCTATCCCACCATGGCCATCGCCCACGAAGGACTTGCCTCACTAGCGGTAGATCTTCACGAAGTAGGGGTGTGTTACCTTAGGACCTTTGGCCATGAAGCATCTTCCAATTCCTTAATTTGGTGAGTCAAATATGTCGTAGGAGTTGGTTGACACAAGTGCTAGACCGGCAACACCTTCATCTTGAGTATCTTCGGAGTCGGAGTGATAACTTCTCTCGGAGTGGCTGTTGGAGTCGGAGCCGGATACCCATTCACCAACATGAGCTTGATGTCTTCGTCTTGTGTAGCTCCTTGATGACTTTTCCTTCCTTTCCGAATCCTTGCTTCTCCGTGAGTATCTTCGTTCATAACGATCATCTCTACTCCTTCTCTCTCTTGGTGGTGATCCTTTGCTTCTTCTTTTTGGAGAATCTTCTCTTCTCTTGTAGGGAGCCGTACACTCGTTGGAATAGTGTCCGGGTCTTCCACAATTGTAGCAGTTTCTCTCTCGACTAGAAGATCTTTTGTCATTGTAGGACCTTGACTTGGAGCTTCTATCTTTGCTTCTACTCTTGTAGAACTTGTTGAAGTTCTTCACCATTAAGCTCAATTCTTCATTGAAGTCTTGTTTCTCACTTGATGATGTAGGGGCTTCACATCAGGCTTTATAGGCACCACTTGACTTGTTGTGAAGTTCCTCTTTATCCTTAAGTGACATCTCATGAGCAACAATTCTTCCAATCACTTCCGTTGGCTTGAGATCTTTGTAATTGGGCATCATTTGGATTAATGTGCACACGGTATCATATTTTCCATCCAAGGCTCTTAGGATCTTCTTGATGATGAATATATCGGTCATCTCTTCACTTCCTAAGCCGGCAATCTCATTTGTGATGAGAGCAAGCCTAGAGTACATTTCAGCGACACCTTCACCATCCTTCATCTTGAACTTGTCAAGTTGGCTTTGAAGCACATCCAACTTGGATTCCTTGACGGAGTCGGTACCTTCGTGCATATCAATCAAAGTGTCCCAAATTTCCTTTGCAATCATCACACAATTCAAGCAAGCATGCAAAGAGTTTATGGGCAGCGGAAAGTAAAGCATGCAACTTGCAAGAATATAAAGGGAAGGGTTTGGAGAATTCAAACGCTATTGGAGACACGGATGTTTTTCCCGTGGTTCGGATAGGTGGTGCTATCCTACATCCACGTTGATGGAGACTTCAACCCACGAAGGGTAACGGTTGCGCGAGTCCACACAGGGCTCCACCCAAGGGCAACGGTTGCGCGAGTCCACGGAGGGCTCCACCCACGAAGGGTCCACGAAGAAGCAACCACCCACAAAGGGTCCACGAAGAAGCAACCTTGTCTATCCCACCATGGCCATTGCCCACGAAGGACTTGCCTCACTAGCGGTAGATCTTCACGAAGTAGGCGATCTCCTTGCCCTTACAAACTCCTTGGTTCAACTCCACAATCTTGTCGGAGGCTCCCAAGTGACACCTAGCCAATCTAGGAGACACCACTCTCCAAGAAGTAACAAATGGTGTGTAGGTAATGAACTCCTTGCTCTTGTGCTTCAAATGATAGTCTCCCCAACACTCAACTCTCTCTCATAGGATTTGGATTTGGTGGAAAGAAGATTTGAGTGGAAAGCAACTTGGGAAGGCTAGAGATCAAGATTCATATGGTAGGAATGGAATGTCTTGATCTCAACACATGAGTAGGTGGTTCTCTCTCAGAACAAATGAGTTGGAATGATGTGTGTGTTCTGATGGCTCTCTCACTCAATGAGAAAGAGGTGGAGGGGTATATATAGCCTCCACACAAAATCCAACCGTTACACAATTTTCCAATCTCGGTGGGACCGAATAAATAAACTCGGTCTGACCGAAATAGTAAACCTAGTGACCGTTAGGAATTTCGGTGGGACTGACATGCAACTCGGTGGGGCCGATTCGGTTAGGGTTTGGGCATAACGTAATCTCGGTGAGACCGATTACACAAACTCGGTGAGACCGAATTTGGTAATTAGCTAACCAGAGAGTTGGTCAGGCAAACTCGGTGGGACCGATTTGCTCTTTCGGTGAGACCGAGTGGAACTCGGTCAGACCGAAAAGTTACAAAGGGGAAACACTGAGTTTACATTGCAATCTCGGTGGGACCGATTCGCTCTTTCGGTGGGACCGAAAAGTTACGAAAGGGAAACAGAGAGTTTGCAACTCCATCTCGGTGGGACCGAGATCCTTATCGGTAGAACCGAATTGCTAGGGTTTGGCAGTGGCTAATGACAAGTGAAACTCGGTGGCGCCGGATAGGAAAAATCGGTAGGACCGAGTTTGGCTTAGAGTTTAGGTCATATGTGGATGTGGGAAAGTAGTTGAGGGTTTTTGGAGCATATCACTAAGCACATGAAGCAAGAGGCTCATTAAGCAACACCTCATCCCTCCTTAATAGTATTGGCTTTTCCTATGGACTCAATGTGATCTTGGATCACTTAAAATATAAAATGAAGAGTCTTGAGCTTTTGAGCTTGAGCCAATCCATTGTCCTTAGCATTTTGAGGGTTCCACTTTCACATCCATGCCATGCCAATCATTGAGCTTCCCTGAAATAATTGTCTTGGAATAGTATTAGCTCAATGAGCTACATGTTGTTATGAATTACCAAAACCACCTAGGGATAGTTGCACTTTCAATCTCCCCCTTTTTGGTAATTGATGACAACATATAGATCAAAGCTTCGACAAAAGATAATAAGCATGAAATATATCGTCGCTTTGAGAAGTATGTGATAAGTAAGAGCTCCCGCTAAATTTGTGCATATTTCAAATTTGCTTTGGACTGCAAATGCGCAAAGAGTTAGAATCATGGGTTACTCTTCCATGTCACATACATCTTGGTGGAGCGCTCAAAATGATGAGATTGAAATACATGCACTCATCACCAAGAATAGTGAATGATCACAAACGATAGATAGAATGATAATATTTAAGCAAGCATTAAGCAAACATTAAGTGTAGCTTATGATCAAACACATGATCAACGATGTCTCACAAGCATAAGGACGTAGTATCAAGCACTCAAAAGCAGAAAAGGTTCGAAAAACCACCAAATAAAGCAAGAGAGAAAAGCAACACTCTCTCTCTCGAAGCCTATGATCTATACATCTTCTCCCCCTTTGGCAACAAGTTACCAAAAAGTTCCTAGAAAATGCATAGTGCTAAATCGACGCTCAGGCTTGATCTTCAGGTGGTGGTGGAGTCCGGATCACTCCAAGGACGAAGGCTTCTGTAGACGTTGAAGTAGTCGCTGGAGTTGGAGCTGAGGTAGACGCTGGAGCTGAGGCCGTAGCTGGTGCTGAAGTGATGGCTCTGGTGTCAGCAACTGGTAGTGCAGACGACCTCGGACCTCGTGGCACTCTAGAAAATGCTTGAGTCGTGGTCCTGCCTCTCCTCTCATTCATGTCCTCCTGGAGCTGCTCCACTGCAGACTGTACTTCTGTTACCTTGACATCCAAGTCATAGAACTTCTGTTCCATGATCCTCTCTAGGCTCTGCTGATTTTTAGTGAGTTTTGCCAAACTTTGCTCAATTCTCAGCGTGGATGCAATCAAGTAACTGAGCTGCTCTTGCTTGGTCTTCAAGAAATAGTCAGATGCCTCCTCTTGAGTAGGCATCCTGGCAGCTTTTTCCTTCTTCGCCTTCTCCTTCTTTGCAAATGCTTGTGCAGACGATGGCTCGTTCTCAGTCATAACAACTTCATTGTCCTCGAAATCTGGACGGATGGGCAGGTGTTCCTTATCCAACAAATATACGCCCGTGCCCATCTTGGAGTTGATGAGCTCCTGAATCTGAGGGGCATATCCACAGCTCCTCTTTTGATCTGCCGCAGTCCTTTTGATCATTTCCACTATAAGGCTCATACCTTTGAATTTTTGAGGCACGTCAAAAACATGAAGCAAATTGATCACGTGACCTCTGATCATCTTGTGATCTCCAGACTTGGGCAGAAGGGTGTGCCTAAGGATCCAGTTGATCGTAGGCAATCCTGAGAGCAGATAATGCACTGAGCCAAACTTGAATGTGTCAAGTGCTTCATTGGGGATCTCCTTGTACATGTTGGACATGAGTTATGATCCATTTTCTTCTTGGCATAGATATCCAAGTCCTCATCTTGCTCTTCTGGGGCATTGATGATCTGTGCCCACTCAGCCACTGTAGATTGATACCTTGTACCCTCAGACATCCATGTAATCCTCCCATCTGGATAAAAGTGTGCCGTGGAGTAGAACTGCATGATAAGTTCCTCGTTCCACTTTGTGAGCTTCTGCCCAACAAAGTCGGCTACTCCACAAGCACTAAAGCTGTCAAATACTCCTGGGTAGTACTCCTCATTCTCCTTGATATAGGTCCAGTCGACCCATCTCATGTCACATACGATTGGCTTCTTGTCAAGTAGCACTATCTCATAGAAATCTTGCTGCTCCTTGGTATGAAATCTGTAATCCACGGCAGTCCTTCTCCTAGAAGCATATGGATCTGCTTCTCTCCATTTCCTGAGCCCTGAGTCTCTCCTGAGCTTCATATCCTCAGCCACAGGATGAGCATCGTTGTGGTCTGGGATCTTGGGCTTGAGCTTCCGAAGGACATTCTCTTCCTCATCCTCAGCAACAGTCTCAGGCACTGGGGCCTTGTTCTTCTCAGCTGCAGGAATGCTCCATGTGTTTCTCTTTGGAGCTGTCTTAGGCTTAGATGCAGCCTTAGGAGCTTCCTTGGGCTTGGATGCAGCTCCCCCTGACCTTATGGCATCTCCCATAAGTTTGGGTGCCTTGGGCGCTGGTGCAGCTGCCTCTTCTTCCTCCTCCTCTTCTACCATGATGGAGGCTTTCCCAAGCACTTTGGCTACAGTCTTCTTCACTCTTTATTTCCTCTTTTTGCTCTCAGCAGCAATGGGCTCAATGGGAGCAGGTGCAGGCTTCTCAGTTGAAGCTCTAGCCTTTGACATTGGTTGCCTGCCTGCTGGCCTCTTGATTTTCAGGCCTGGCTTTGAGCCTTGAGCTGGCTCAGCTCTCTTGGAAGTGGCCTCTTCCTCTGCCACATAATCCTCATCTTCTGAGTCTAAAGTTTTCTTCTTCCTTTGTCTCGTGGCAGCCTTTGGCAAATTGCTAGGAGTGCTCCTGTTGCCTTCATCAGATGAACTGGAGGGACTAGTGCCCTCACTCATGACCACTTGCTGCTCTGACAGATTCTGGCTATCACCCTGGTCTGACATGCTGTAAACTGACTGCTGACCCTGTGAATAGATTATAGAAGAGATAGAGTGGATGAGCATCACAAAAAGCAGAGATTTTTGCAAAAGATTAATTCAAAAACTTAGTTTTAGTTTCCCACTGAAAGCATCTCGAATCTACCGATTTTCAAACTCGGTGACACCGAAGCAGTTTTGGCACCAGAACTGGTGAACTCGGTAGGACCGAGTCACAGTTCGGTGGCATCGAGACTGCTAGGGTTTCACAGAATTCCAAAATCGGTCGCACCGATAAGTTATTCTCGGTCAGACCGAGTTTCACTTGTGCAATGGCAAAAGCCAGATCGGTGGGACCGAGTTTTTCAACTCGGTGGGTCCGAGATGGTTTCGGCGGAAACCTAACCCTAAAATTTTCGAATTAAACCTAATCTACGAGCGTTTTGACTGGATAGAAGTGTTTCAATCGTGGCAAGAATCATGATGATCACAATGTGCTAGGAATCAGATTGAGGAATAGCACAAAGATCAAGTCCATACCCTAGTTTGGCGTGGACTTGCTACGGCGGCAACGGCGGGGCAGAAATCCGTTGACGGCGGCGGAGACCAGCGACTTGAGGCTGCTGGCGGCGAGGAGGACGATCCGGAGACCCAGGAGGCAGAGCGAGCTATGCGCGGGCGAAGAGGTTTCGGAGAATTTCCAAAATTCTGCCCGTGACTATATATAGCCCGACCCTGTCGGTGTGACCGAGTGGAACAACTCGGTGGCACCGAGATGCAAAACTGTGTGCAGTTATTGCAACTCGGTGTAACCGAAAAGTTCAAATCGGTTGCACCGAGATCGAAAACCTAGATCAACTTAATGAACTCGGTAGGACCGAAAATGGAGTATCGGTCAGACCGAGATTCACAAAGAGGTTTTGTAAGTTTAAGTCTATGACGAATCGGGGACTCCGAGCGCTCCTCACACAGAGTGGTTCGAATCTGACTTGATCAAATTTTGTGATGCAGGATGAATAGAGTTTGAGACGAGAAAAGCATAGATAGCTAGAGGAGGTTCTTAGGCATTCTTGTCCATCCACTTGGCAAAAGAAGATAAAGCCGAACAATCAAAGCAACAAGTGGATGTCCTCGAATGAGTAAAATATGCAATCAGCATGCTCACACAATAAGATAGCAAATGAAATATGTGGCAAAGCATGCACAACCAATTCTAGCATCTATCAAGCAATTTGCGATGACTAGGTCATCTATATATGAGTATATTGACTTAGGAGTCAAGTGAGAACACTTGATCGTAGGTCATACTCATCGTTTAAGCTCAAGTGGGGTTACCACTTTTACATAAAGCATTGTTTTGTTCACATCTTTAGAGTTGCTTTAGCTCAGTCTTAGAGTAAAGCTCCCCCTAGATGTGATATCTCCCCTAAGAGGGATGAACTAACCTTGGATTTTGTCGATGATGACTTCATGTAGACATTGAAGATGTGGATGCTCAGTGTTGATGTAGATCTTTTGGAGCTATCCATTTGAGTGAATTGCACTTTCAATACCTACATGGGTTAGTCCCACAAGGAACAAACAAGGATATCCATAGACATAGAGTGATGCACACGAAAGATGATGTCCATGAAAACTTTTAGGTTACCTTGTCCCTTGTCTTACCAACAAGAGGGTTTGTGACTCCTTGAACTAGTGCAAGATGTGGAAGTTGATTGCACTTGTTCTTGCCAAAATGATAAGAGTGAAGTATGTTGGCGGAGCCACCCTCAAGAACTCTCTAGTTCTTCTTCTTTTGGATCCACATCATCTTGATGGGAATCCTTGGAGTTGTAGTCATACTTGATGAAGTGGAACTTGAGGTAGTCTTGGGAATCCACTTGACTAAGGTCTTAGGAGCTTCTTCAAATGCATCAATTTCCTCTTGAAGCTTGTCCTTCCCTTTTTGCTCGTAGTCTTGTGGTGGAAGATCATCTTGAGATTGTGTCCCCTTGAAAAACTTCTCTTGTTGAGGGACAAACTTTGTCTTGGGGTATTGATCTTCTTCCCATTCAACTCCATTGGCATTGAACTTTTGTTCAAAACCAATACCTTGATTCTTCCGGTGCATTCCTTGCTTGCGCACAATTTCCTCGAATTGCTTACTCCCGGCAAGGCTTTTGTACACTCCTTTCTCTATAATTCCCTTCAATAAGCTATTTTCTTGCTCAAGTGTAACTTGGCTAAGAGAATCATTAGTGGAATCAAGAGAACTACTAGAAGCAACAATATTGGATTTAGCATGATCATTGTTACTACTAGCGGAAGAATCTTTCTTGTTAGATTTGACTTGAGGCATGTAAGTGGATAAGAGTAAACACTTGGCAATGTAAGAAGAACTTTTCTTGCGGAGATCATCATTGATTGCCTTTAAGAACTCATGCTCTTGCTCAAGATTGAGCTTTTCAAAGCGTAGCTTCTCATGAGCTCTTAAAAGTTCTCGATGATCTTTGAAGATAGTGTCATGAGCTAACTTAAGAGTTTTTAGTTCTTTAGTTAGAGCCTCAATCTTCTCCTTATCATTGTCATTCGTTGTATCTTGATTAGCATGATTAATTGGTCTTTCATCATAGTATTCATCACTAGAGTTGTCACCAAGCAAATCATCACCTAACAAGTCATCTTCATCACTATCGAAATCAACATACTCGGGGTGTGTTACCTTAGGACCTTTGGCCATGAAGCATCTTCCAATTCCTTAATTTGGTGAGTCAAATATGTCGTAGGAGTTGGTTGACACAAGTGCTAGACCGGCAACACCTTCATCTTGAGTATCTTCGGAGTCGGAGTGATAACTTCTCTCGGAGTGGCTGTCGGAGTCGGAGCCGGATACCCATTCACCAACATGAGCTTGATGTCTTCGTCTTGTGTAGCTCCTTGATGACTTTTCCTTCCTTTCCGAATCCTTGCTTCTCCGTGAGTATCTTTGTTCATAACGATCATCTCTACTCCTTCTCTCTCTTGGTGGTGATCCTTTGCTTCTTCTTTTTGGAGAATCTTCTCTTCTCTTGTAGGGAGCCGTACACTCGTTGGAATAGTGTCCGGGTCTTCCACAATTGTAGCAGTTTCTCTCTCGACTAGAAGATCTTTTGTCATTGTAGGACCTTGACTTGGAGCTTCTATCTTTGCTTCTACTCTTGTAGAACTTGTTGAAGTTCTTCACCATTAAGCTCAATTCTTCATTGAAGTCTTGTTTCTCACTTGATGATGTAGGGGCTTCACATCAGGCTTTATAGGCACCACTTGACTTGTTGTGAAGTTCCTATTTATCCTTAAGTGACATCTCATGAGCAACAATTCTTCCAATCACTTCCGTTGGCTTGAGATCTTTGTAATTGGGCATCATTTGGATTAATGTGCACACGGTATCATATTTTCCATCCAAGGCTCTTAGGATCTTCTTGATGATGAATATATCGGTCATCTCTTCACTTCCTAAGCCGGCAATCTCATTTGTGATGAGAGCAAGCCTAGAGTACATTTCAGCGACACCTTCACCATCCTTCATCTTGAACTTGTCAAGTTGGCTTTGAAGCACATCCAACTTGGATTCCTTGACGGAGTCGGTACCTTCGTGCATATCAATCAAAGTGTCCCAAATTTCCTTTGCAATCATCACACAATTCAAGCAAGCATGCAAAGAGTTTATGGGCAGCGGAAAGTAAAGCATGCAACTTGCAAGAATATAAAGGGAAGGGTTTGGAGAATTCAAACGCTATTGGAGACACGGATGTTTTTCCCGTGGTTCGGATAGGTGGTGCTATCCTACATCCACGTTGATGGAGACTTCAACCCACGAAGGGTAACGGTTGCGCGAGTCCACATAGGGCTCCACCCAAGGGCAACGGTTGCGCGAGTCCACGGAGGGCTCCACCCACGAAGGGTCCACGAAGAAGCAACCACCCACAAAGGGTCCACGAAGAAGCAACCTTGTCTATCCCACCATGGCCATCGCCCACGAAGGACTTGCCTCACTAGCGGTAGATCTTCACGAAGTAGGCGATCTCCTTGCCCTTACAAACTCCTTGGTTCAACTCCACAATCTTGTCGGAGGCTCCCAAGTGACACCTAGCCAATCTAGGAGACACCACTCTCCAAGAAGTAACAAATGGTGTGTAGGTAATGAACTCCTTGCTCTTGTGCTTCAAATGATAGTCTCCCCAACACTCAACTCTCTCTCATAGGATTTGGATTTGGTGGAAAGAAGATTTGAGTGGAAAGCAACTTGGGAAGGCTAGAGATCAAGATTCATATGGTAGGAATGGAATGTCTTGATCTCAACACATGAGTAGGTGGTTCTCTCTCAGAACAAATGAGTTGGAATGATGTGTGTGTTCTGATGGCTCTCTCACTCAATGAGAAAGAGGTGGAGGGGTATATATAGCCTCCACACAAAATCCAACCGTTACACAGTTTTCCAATCTCGGTGGGACCGAATAAATAAACTCGGTCTGACCGTAATAGTAAACCTAGTGACCGTTAGGAATTTCGGTGGGACTGACATGCAACTCGGTGGGACCGATTCGGTTAGGGTTTGGGCATAATGTAATCTCGGTGAGACCGATTACACAAACTCGGTGAGACCGAATTTGGTAATTAGCTAACCAGAGAGTTGGTCAGGCAAACTCGGTGGGACCGATTTGCTCTTTCGGTGAGACCGAGTGGAACTCGGTCAGACCGAAAAGTTACAAAGGGGAAACACTGAGTTTACATTGCAATCTCGGTGGGACCGATTCGCTCTTTCGGTGGGACCGAAAAGTTACGAAAGGGAAACAGAGAGTTTGCAACCCCATCTCGGTGGGACCGAGATCCTTATCGGTAGAACCGAATTGCTAGGGTTTGGCAGTGGCTAATGACAAGTGAAACTCGGTGGCGCCGGATAGGAAAAATCGGTAGGACCGAGTTTGGCTTAGAGTTTAGGTCATATGTGGATGTGGGAAAGTAGTTGAGGGTTTTTGGAGCATATCACTAAGCACATGAAGCAAGAGGCTCATTAAGCAACACCTCATCCCTCCTTAATAATATTGGATTTTCCTATGGACTCAATGTGATCTTGGATCACTTAAAATATAAAATGAAGAGTCTTGAGCTTTTGAGCTTGAGCCAATCCATTGTCCTTAGCATTTTGAGGGTTCCACTTTCACATCCATGCCATGCCAATCATTGAGCTTCCCTGAAATAATTGTCTTGGAATAGTATTAGCTCAATGAGCTATATGTTGTTATGAATTACCAAAACCACCTAGGGATAGTTGCACTTTCAGGTGATTTGTGTGTAACAATTAGATTTTGTGTGGAGGCTATTTATACCCCTCCACCCACTCTCATTCATGGAGAGAGCCATCAGAACATGCCTACACTTCCAATATACATTTTCTGAGAGAGAACCACCTACACTGTGTTGAGGTCAAGATACTCCATTCCAACCACATAAATCTTGATCTCTAGCCTTCACCAAGTTGCTTTCCACTCAAATCATCTTTCCACCAAATCCAAATCCTGTGACAGAGAGTTGAGTGTTGGGAGACTATCATTTGAAGCACAAGAGCAAGGAGTTCATCATCAACACACCATTTGTTACCTCTTGGAGAGTCGTGTCTCCTAGATTGGTTAGGTGTCACTTGGGAGCCTCCGTCAAGATTGTGGAGTTGAACCAAGGAGTTTGTAAGGGCAAGGAGATCGCCTACTTCGTGAAGATCTACCCAAGTGAGGCAAGTCCTTCGTGGGTGATGGCCATGGTGGGATAGACAAGGTTGCTTCTTTATGGACCCTTCGTGGGTGGAGCCCTCCGTGGACTCGCGCAACCGTTACCCTTCGTGGGTTGAAGTCTCCATCAACGTGGATGTACGATAGCACCACATATCGGAACCACGCCAAAAATCTTCGTGTCTCCAATTGTGTTTGCACACTCCAATCCCATCCCCTTACATACTTGCAACTTGCATGCTTTACTTTCCGCTGCTCATTTACTCTTGTCATGCTTGCTTGATATGTATTGTGAATGTTTAAATTTGTTCCAAAACTCTACTTAAACCTAAAGAAATTAAAAACTGCAACTTTTCTTGATTAAAGTCTATTCACCCCCCTCTAGACTCCACTTCTCGATCCTTTCAGTAGCTCTATATATGTGTCTCACCTTCGGATTGACATGATGACATGCCAGCTGTTGGAATTTCAAGACCATAATGTGAACTTCTAGTAAATACTTTTTCAAACTTCATGAATGCACACAAGTCGCGAACGGAATACTTTTCAATCATGTGAACTTTTGGTAACACTACTTGTGGACCTATTGTATTTGAGGTGACTTGAAGTTAAATAGGTGCATATTAAGTTATCGTGGAACAATACTGAAGATCATAGTGATGCACCACTTGACCAGTTTCCACTATAGTCTCTATCGGCGCCACTGGTGAGCAGTTCTCTCAGAAGTGCAAGATGCAGAAACCACTTGGCGTCCAGATGTGCTCAACCGGTACCATGAGTTTGCTTCTCCGTTGTGCTCTTTGGTGGCTCCCGGGTTGTTGGATATTCTCAAGATTTCTCATTTCCATGTTTTTTGTAGGAGGACGAGATGGTTATGCCCAACAACCACTGATACAATCACCTGACAATTTATTTTTGCGTTACCTCTTCCATAGCAGTGAAAATGATCCATAGATTTTGGAGGTTGTTTTTACCTGAAAGGAGATTCATATATAATGAGGTGTTTCGCTTTAGGGATGTTGTGTCTTGACTTTGTTGATCAAACCATGCATCCAAGTACGTGGCATGGAAATGGAACCGGAAACTATGACTTGAACTGAATTGCTTGGCATACCCCATCAGCGTCCATAACAATGATATGTTTCCTTTTCATTCCAGTTTTTATGATTGAGAATGTGCTGGAAACTTCTCCTTAGGTCACTCTTATTATACGTCGAATTACTCTTTGCATTGAACACATACATTTAATTTTCTAAATATTTTGTTTAGATGTTTCTTACAAAGAAATCAACTCGATTGAAGGTGGTTTTGTTATCTGCAATATAATACATGGCAAGGACAATCCCTTGGTTATATTAAAATTTATGTGATATCATGTACTCCCTTCGTCCCATAATATAAGACGTTATTACAACAATGTGTGAGTATATCGGTTGTAATAAGATTTTATATTATGAGACGGAGGGAGGGCAATACATATAATATAAGGATAGTAAGCTCCTTAGAAAGGGAGCTCTTCGTGCATTATGGTTGGATTGAACATGGTTGTTCGTGTTTGATGTTTTATCCACTTTAATCCAACTATTAGGTGTGTGTGGCGTGCGTGTAGATCTCCCTTGGTCATGCGTGTCCAACAAATGACGGGGCGAAGCTAGATTTACCAACAGCCCACGAAAACACACAGCACAATACATATCATTCAACAAACATTAAATAAAGGAAGTACACAACAAACATGACAGTGAAAATCGGCACAGCGAAGCGCGCGTCAGCTTCTAGTTCATCACCAATCATCGGAGAAGCGACCGTGTTGCCTGTCATGCCCATGATGAACAGTGTCCCGTTCTATAACACTTCGCTGCAATCATGTACATTGGTCACCGTCGCCGTAATCGGTTGAAAACATAACACTGAATGGCTGACCTGGGCTGTGGGCTCCATGTCGACTCAACAGTCACACTCTTAGTCAAACGTCACACAGACATGAGGTAGTTTGGGGGAGCCTTGGCGACCACACAACCATGCATATAATGTGCCGCGCAAACTTGCCTCTCGCTTGCTAGGTTACCGACCCGATGTTCCTAGCTGCCGGCTGAGCCTGATATGTAAATGTACTAGCAAGATGCCCGTGCATTGCACGGAACATCAAGATGCAGTTTTTACAAAACACTTGTTGTGATTGGCCCACACGGGAGTAATCTCATGTAAAAACTAATGATATCTCAAGAAAGAGGAGAGATAAGGTGAGGAGAAGTGGGGCTTGGTGGTGATTGATGATCGGACTAAGCGGAGGCATGGGGATGAACGACGCCGGCATTGGCCACCATGCCAGATTGTTCTAGAGACTTCCTTTTTAATTGCTCAACAATGAAGTTGTGGGAGATAAGGATGACCGAAGAAAGGCTTTATTTGCAAATATGAAGAGAGGTGCGGATATCTTTTTGCAAAATTTATTATAGTTTACTTTCTATCTGTCAGATATAAATTAGACGGTCTATATTGCAAGATGACAAGCACATCATTATGACCAACTCGAATTTTCATAAGAATAAATGTAATCATTCCCTGATTGAGACATGGTGCGTTCGCGTGTCAGCTATACAGTAAGATGCGTGCAACCTAGCAATCGATCATGATCTTATTGCTGGTCCAAGTGGTCATCTCTTTCGTTTTGCAGTTTCTTTTTTCATCTCTTTTTGCATTTTCTATTTCTTTTTTAATAAATTCAAAAGGTTTATAAATATTCCAAAATTTCAATTTTGTTCAAAATTTGAATTTTGTTCATTTTGTAAAAATTGCTCGGACTTCAAAAAATGTTCCAAATTTGGAAATATGTTTGGCAATTTCAAACATATTCGCATTTTTAAAATTTATTCCCATTTTTAAAATTTGTTAATAAATTTAAAAACAAATTGTGGAATTTCCAAATCTGTTTTGAGTTTTCACCATTCTTAAAAATTGCTCGCGGATTCAAAAAAACACGATTCTAAATTTTGTTCAAAATTTCAATCAATGTCCCATTTCTAAAATTTGTTCATGTTTTCAATAATTGTTCTCACGTTCAAAAATGTTTGTTTCTTCAAAAAATGCTCGACTTTCAAGAAATAATCAAGTTCTAAAAAATTGGATCAAAAATTTCAAGATTAAAAAATTCACTCTTTCCATAAATATTGTTCGGGTTTGATATTTTTCAAGATCTGGTGCTGCTGTTTTATAGTTCTTTAATATTTCGTGTTGTTTTTGTAGACACTAGCACTCGTTGGCTCTAGTGGCCAACATCCACGGGACCTCCTGTTCAGCGCTTATAGCACCGTGGAAGCGAACTGGCGCTCACTGCAGCATCCTAGCGGGCCGGCTCATGAACGCTCAGCACATCGAAGACTGTAGCGCGAAAATCCACCAAAAAATGTGGTACCCCTAAAAAAACAAAAAAAAAATGTGGTGGCTAGGGGGTATCGAACTCACAAACTACATTCCAGAAAGAGATTAGCTACCACTGTATCATCTCACTGCTAGTTACAAATTGCAGCGCGCACACATTAAAAACATTTGTAACAGCGCTACTTAAATAGAACTCGCATATTCAAAAAAGCTTATGAAATTAAAAGACTTCACTAACTTGAGAAAAAAATAAAGAATTTAAAAAATAATAGTCAGCTTGAAAAAAGTTCATCAATTTTGAAAAATAAAATCACCAATTGAAAACGTTCATTGGAATTGAAAAAGGTTCATCAATTTTGAAAATGGTAATCGGATTTGAAAAAAGTTCATCAATTTTCAAAAAGGTTCATCGAATTTGAAAAAAGTACATTGATTTTTAAAATAGTTGAAAAAACTAAAAAAATCGTCAATTTTAATAAAAAAATCATCAAATTGAAATTTATTCATCCAAATTGAAAAAACATTCATGCAATTTCAAAAAAGTTCACGAATTTGAATAAAAGTTCATCGATTTGGAAAAGAAACTTTAAGAAATATTATAACAAAACCACTTATTTAAGAAAATAAAAACCAAATAAGACCAGCAAACCCGGAAAGAAAATCGGCAAACTGAAAGAACACATAAAAGGAAAAGAAAACAACAATGTGCACGAGTGGTTAAGATAGCCTGGTTGTTACGGCTGTACCAACAGATAGGCTGCGGATTCGAACCTGATTGCCGCACCTTTTTTGGTTTTCAACAGAAAAAAGAGAAGGTATATGTGGGCCGGTTCAGCAATTTGTACTGTAACCAGGCCTGAAGCGCGGAATAGGAAGCGCCAGTGAATAGGCCGCGGTTCGTATCCTCGCAAGCCCACTTTCTTTTAGGTGTTTTTTTTATCTACAACAGCCGCTATTGGGTCGGCCCGGCGCGGCTTTAGTGTGTGATTCACCGACTATCTACTGCAAAACACGACATATAGGAGGTCCTCAGCGCAGGGGCTATAGGCTATTTCATCAACCGGCGCACACCTCCCCTCGGCTCTGCGTTCGGCCTATTCATTTTTTTTCTGATAACCTCCAAAGAATGTGTGTGCGACTTGATTTGAACTCCACACCACTTCGTTTAGTACAAACAGCGTAACTAACTTGTTGTGCCTACTTTACTTTCTTCAAATGCAACGTTAAAATAACGCAGTGGTTTTCATGTTTGGCTTTTCCTTTTTTTTCAGTTTAGCTTCGCCGGTTTATGTTCTTTTTCGTTTCATTTTCTTTTCTCTTTCTCTTTCTCTTTCGTTTTTCTACTTATCCTTTTTCAAAATTCTTTTTTTTAAATGATGTACTTTTCTTACATTCATAAATATTTTCCTAAATTCAAAAAAAAAATCGATGAACGTTTTCCTAAATCTGTGAACTTTGTTTCAAATGCATGAATGTTTTTCAAATCCATGAACTCTTTTCAACTTTTGCCAACTTTTCTTCAAAACCTATGAACTTCTTTCATATTCCTGAACTTTAGTTTTGGAAATTGCTGAAATTTTAAAAAATACGCGAGTTTTTTTTTTCAAAAATTGCGGATTTGTTTTCCGAAGTCGATGAAGTTTTTGAATTCATGTTGTTTTCAGAATCATGAACTTTTTAAAATCGATGAACCTTTTTTATTTTGCAAACTTTTTTCGAATCTATGAACTTTTTTGAATTCATGTACTTTTTTGATTTTTTGCTATTTTTTATCTTTAGTTTTCTTAGTTTTTCTAAAGTCACAGTTGACTGGGCAACCATCCATAGGTCAACCCTGATCGAGCGAACCTAGGCGACCCTGGATGAGCGACCACACCGCCACGTAACTGGGCCGGTCCATAATGCGGGCACGTGGGTGTCGTTTTTCCTAGCTGGCGCTTTAGGCGACAACGGGGGGGTCTCATCTCGGTCAACCAGAGCAGTTAACTGGAGGTTACGCGGGGGCAGGGGCCTTTAAGGGTCACTTTTGCTAGCCTCCAGCCGGTGCCACATGTCGCACGCTAGGCGCTCCCTCTGGATCTCTTTCTAAAAATATTCTACACGTGTTTTCGTATTCTAGATGATTTTTTTTGTCTTTTTTGGTTTCCAAGTTTTCCCTTTGTTTTATCTAGGTTTTGGAGAGAAAATTATCTGTTAATTTTTTGAGCGGAAAAGAACTCTTACCTTTTTGTTTGGCTTGAGACTAAATCATCGTGGCTCTAGTATGATTCTAAGGTTTTGATTGAACTTAATAAAACGCCAGTCGCTATCTGAATGACTAAACAAATATGTGTCTGGTCCATGAAAAACTGCATTCGGTCTCCCAAAACAGCTATGCTTTCACGAGAAGTATGGATTTGCTCTCGTGAGAAGTACAACGAGAAAATAAAGAGTGTGTCCACGAGAAACACAATTGTGCTTCTTAAAAAAGGAAAAGAAATTTGTGCTTACACAAGTGGAACATATTTGCTTCCACAAGTTGTGCTTCTTCGAAAAAAAATATGTTGCTTCTCGTGGAAGCATAGTTTTTCTACCGCGAGAAGCACATATTCTCCAAAAGATGGGAAAAACAATGTGTGTGCTCCAAAAAATGTGAAAAACCGCAAACATGCTTCCAGGCTTCTTTTTTTCTTCCTTTTTTGGTGTTCATTTTTTCGTGAACTAGTTTTTTTTGTTATTTTCGTGTTTTGAGCTTTATTTGTATCCTTTTCTAGTTTTTTTTTCTATTTTAGGTTTTTTCTGTTTAAAAAATCGTCGAAACATATTAGCATGAGTTCTACTTTCGATGATTTCAACGTGAGAGATTCAACATTGAATGCAGTTCAAGATTTGGACGCAAGGTTCAAAAGATAAATTGTTTTGAATAAATAAATCTAAAAAAACGGATACACTTGGTTGCGACAAATGATGTGCATGCAATGTGCCACTTATCAGCGCCAGAGAAGGTGGGGGTTAGAGCATCTACAACTGAACTTTGCAAATCTCACCCCGCAAACGTCTGCGGAAGCACTCGGTGCTCGGGTGCGTCCGCTTTGACCCCCTACTTTTTTTGTCACACATCCACACTCCCTAAAATTGTTGTTCTTATTTTAAATATTTCAACAAACAGGTCGCGGACGACACTGCAGAGCATGCTCGGAGCACACTTGGACGCCACGACAACCACAGATGAAGGTGTCGCCGCCCCGAGCATGCCATGCCCCACGGCCTCGCAGTCATCATGCCGCCCATGCGTGCCTACGCCATCGCCCCCACCCCACGCCTCCATGCTTCGCATAAGCATCGCGCTTCCTCACAGCGGTTGCCTCCCACGCCGCTACCATCCAAGAGAAAGTGAAACGGCGCCCCGCCGGTGCCGGCGTTCGTCTAGTTGCGCCCTCTGGCGAGGACGAGCAGGTAGGAGGGGAGCAAAGGGAGGGAGGCGATGGAGTCGTTTTCCCCCAAAAAATTAAGGTAATATCACTGCAAGTCATAGAACTCGTGCTTGACGTTCAGTTTGACGCTAGAACTTTAAAAATATGGATTTGTAGTCATGTAACTTCACATCTCGTGCAAATACAATCACAAAACATGTATGAGGACATATGAGCCGCTTGCATGGCATGCCACGTGCGTATGGCTCCACGGTGCGTATGGCTCCATGGTCAGCCAGTGATAGAGGAGGGCGCGATGTATTTGTGCTCAAAACTCCTTGCTCTTTTTATTTGCGGAAAACTCCCTCTCGAGGAGCATTGTGGTTAGGGAAAATAGGAATAAAAAAACGCGCCGATGACCTCTTAACGGGCAACGTAAACCACGCACGGCCTAACCACTCGGCCATGCACTATTCCTGTTAGAATATCATACAAAATGTGTTTCAGTACGATGTTCGCGTGGACATCAGCCATAGCAAATAATAAACGCAAACTAAAAAAGAATTCACCAGCCGTTCACGACTGATAATATAATCTCAGCAATAAAAAAACGCTTAAATATTCACGTGTCATAAACTTTATTAAAATTGTTCATATATAATTTTAAAATATACATATAGTTAAAATGACATTTATGAATTATAAAAATGCTTTTCTAATCTAAGAAATAAAATATTTTAAAATTTACAATTCAGAAATGTTAATTTAATCATAAAAATATTTCAAGAATTATAGGAGCATTTTTATAATTTAATGTTTGTATAATTAAAAATATTCATATTCTAAGTTTAAACTGTTGATATGAATATATTAAATCGTGTCTAATATTTAAATTATATAATTTTATTGAATATCAATCATCAGTAAAAAATATACATAAGTGAACATTGATTAATATTTAGTAAATGCATGTATTCATCATTTAGTATAATTTAAATATAAGCCGCGGATATATAAATTTCCATGGATTCATTACACATATTTATTTTAACAAAAATCACTTTCCGTATTATCTATTTTTTATATGATACGTATGTTTATATTTAAATGTTTTTATTTACTAATCATTGTTTGTATGTATAACATTTTTAAAACACAAATATTTGAACATTATTTATTACTTATGTTTTAAATATATATTTGAAAATATCTTGAATGATTTTATTTAAATGTTTTTATTACTTATTATGTTTTACTAAATATATTTTATATAATACACTGGTTCATATTTGAATGTTTTTATTTACTAATCATCGTCTGTATGTATATTAGTTTTAACACAAATATTTGAACATAACTTTATTACTTACATAAAACATTAAAAAAAATAGCGCGTGAAAAATGTTGAAGCGGGATTTGAAGCTAACTGGTGATACTTGAAGCTAACAGGTGAAGTGGTTGTACTGGAACGTCTCGTCTTAGTAGGTGTCGGGTTCGAGACCTGACGCCCACATTTTTTGTTAATTTTCTCATATATAAATAGTACAGTTGTTGGCTAATGCAAGGTTGTTTGGGTTCGCCGCGTGGCCGTGCCAGTGGCGGCGGCGCCGGTGCCTGTCGTGAGCCGCGTCAATGGTGGCACGATGATGAAGGCGATGACTACGACGACCGGACGGGCGGCCCTGGCGACAGGCGGGCTGGGCGCAACCATGGCGAGACCATTGCGCGCCCCCGCTCATGCTCCCCGCGTCGGCGTGACGGCTATGAGGCTGGCCGCCGTGGCAACGGCAGGCGGCGTCACGCGGCCGAGTCCTCCGCGACTGTGGGCTGCTTTAGGAAGATGGGTGTGGTGGCGCTGGCCGAGGCCAAGGTCCGGTGGGTCTTCGGCGGCAAGGAGGCTGACGAGCGTCTCACGCTGCGTGAGGTTGTGCTTCGAGAGGCGGCCGAGCTGCGTCGCCTTATCGCCCTGCCGGCTGCGCCTGCCACGGCTTCAGCCGGTCTCGGCCTGGCGTTGCCTCCGCTCGTCCTGGAGCCTGCTCCCGAGGCCGCGGGGAAGGAAGCCTGGTTCGGCGGGGCATGCAGTGCTCTAGGAGCGCTCTGCATCGTTCACGCCCCTCCATGTTTTGGCGCTCTGCCTCCTTTGTCCGGCTTGATGACTGCGAGCCGCTGCGCTTCTCCCGTGTGCTCCGTGACAGCCGTGGTCGACTCGCCGCCTTGCAGCGGCCCCATGATCACTCCGCTGGCCTCTTCCCTGCCACCTGCGGCGCTCCTGGGTCCCTACCTTGCGGCCTCCCTGTCCGTGTGGGCCTTGTGGGTGCCACGGCTGTGTCGCCGACGCTGGCCTCCTCTCAGGCCTCCCCTGCCCAGGCGGGCCACCTTGGCGCCTCTGTTGAGGCGCAGGAGGGCGCCTCCACGCCTGCTGCCGACGCGGTATCGGGGAGCGCTTCCTTGCCTGCTGCCGACGAGCTCGGCCGGTTCCTGGACTCCATCGCCGCCCCCTGCAGCGCCCCTGTTGCCTGCCCCGGTGCCGAAGCCAACCAGGACTCGTGGAGCCAGAGGCGTCAACCTATCTTCGCCTCGCAGGAGCGGGAGAATCGCCCAAAAGAAGACGCGACAGTGCCTTCAGGGTAGCTCGGCGGTCCATGAGCTGATTGCCCGTGCCTGCAACCTGCTTGACCCGGACGCGGAGATGGACGCCGGGGTCCAATCTGCCTACGAGGCGCTGTTCAACACGCCACTTGCTGCTCCTGTCATCCAGGTGAAAGGATCAATATAGTTGACTAGAGGGGCGGGATAGGCAACTAACAATTTTTAGCTTTTCTTTACCAAATTAAACTTTGCATCAAAGTAGGTTGTCTAGATGTGCAACTAGGTGAGCAACCTATATGATGCAACAACAACAAGTACACAAGCAAACAAGGGAAATAACACAAAAAGCTTGCACAAGTAAAGGTACGAGATAACCAAGAGTGGAGCCGGTGAAGACGAGGATGTGTTACCGAAGTTCCTTCCTTTTGAGGGGAAGTACGTCTCCGTTGGAGCGGTGTGGAGGCACAATGCTCCCCAAGAATCCACAAGGGCCACCGTATTATCCTCACGCCCTCACACAATGTGAGATGCCGTGATTCCACTATTGGTGCCCTTGAAGGCGGCGACCGGACCTTTACAAACAAGGTTGAGGCAATCTCCACAACTTAATCAGAGGCTCCCAACAACACCATGAAACTTCACCACAATGGAATATGGCTCCGCGGTGACCTCAACTGTCTAGGGTGCTCAAACACCCAAGAGTAACAAGATCCGCAAGGGATTAGTGAGGGGGGATCGAATTTCTCTTGGTGGAAGTGTAGATTGAGGACTTCTCAACCAATTCCTAGAAAATCAACAAGTTTGATTGGCTAGGGAGAGAGATCGGGCGAAAATAGAGCTTGGAGCAACAATGGAGCTTAGGGTTGGAAGAGGTGGTCAACTCGGAGAAGAAGACACCCCTTATATAGTGGAGAGACACATCCAACTCTTATCCACTTAACTAGCCCGCGACCTGAGGTACTACGCACCAACCAAGCGGTACTACCGCAAGGGCTCACGGTACTACCGCAGCGAGCCGCGGTACTACCGTGGCCATGGCAGGAGCTAGCCCAGGTCTGTAGCAACGAAGCTGGGGCGGTACTGCCGCTCGCGTGGTACTGCCGCACCCCCTTGCGGTACTACCACAAGGCATGATTGGACCAGCCTGGGAAGGGCGTGGACAAATAAAGAAACGTCCGTGGCAACTTCCGCTGATTTTCAAACAGTGCAAAAATCCGACACGGTACTACCGCTCAAGGCACGCGGTACTACCGCGTAGGGAGCAGATGTAAAAAATTACATCCGCCCCTACTTCCGCTTATGGTGATGTGTCGGACCAGGACTCACGGTACTACGGCTCCCAAGGAGCGGTACTACCGTGACCACCTGCGGTACTACCACAGGGGCCTGCGGTACTACCGCTCCAAAGAGCAGTACTACCGCAAGCCCCAGAACAGCAACACTAGGAATTCTTCTTTTTGCACAAACACGAAGAAACGAAGGATGCTCCAAAGTGCTAAGGGAAAGGCGGTGCAAAGAGGAGTAAACATGTACGTGACAATTCCACCCAAACCTTTCCAAAGCGGACCCCCTCTTAATAGTACGACTTTCCTACGACTCAAATCCACCGAAAAAGGAACGTAGAAAAATGCCGTCTTCAATAATCTTCGAGGGGCTCCTAACCGTCTTGTGCCTAGTATGAAATATCTGAAATACTCGAGGGCACACGATTAGTCCACAAATGCATTGTTATCAATCACCAAAACACCTTAGGGATAAATATGCCCTTACAATCTCCCCCTTTTTGGTGGATTGATGACAATACGAGATTTGCACAAGGGAGAAAGTATAGAACATGAGCAAACCATACATCTCTAAAATATAGACGGGCTCCCCCTAGATGTGTGCTATTTAGATGAGTGCTTTGGACTGCACGACACACATACTAGGATCAACACTCCCCCTATATTTTATAGACATGGTGTCGGTGTCAAAACCGGCAGATCTCGGGTAGGGGGTCCCGAACTGTGCGTCTAAGGCGGATGCTAACAAGAGGCAGGGGACACGATGTTTACCCAGGTTCGGGCCCTCTTGATGGAGGTAATACCCTACGTCCTGCTTGATTGATATTGATGATATGAGTATTACAAGAGTTGATCTACCATGAGATCGTAGAGGCTAAACCCTAGAAGCTAGCACTACAAAAAGCCGTGACATTTTGGGCCGAACGAAATTTTTTTTTGTCATACATATGACACTTCTATGACGATAATTGTGACAAAACCCGGTATTATCATAGATGTGGTGGGCTCCTACTTCTATGACAAAAAATCATAACAGAAAATGGGCTTTTCGTCCTGGGCGGGCTGGAGACGCAGCTGCATGACATTCTTTGGGGCGTCCATGATGGAAAAAACCATGGTAGAAGCGAGGGCGAGGAAAATTTCAGGGAGTTCCCGGTTACGGTGGGAGGTCGGGGGTCGAGCAATGCGCGTTTCTCTCGTACACGTACGCGCGTGTGTGCGAGGCGTTGGCTCTAACTGAACCCGAGCGAGGCGTTGGGCTCTAACTGAACCCGAGCAATTGCATTGCAGGCTACGCGTTACTGAACCCGAGCGATCGATCGATGGCTGTTAACTGAACCCGATCGAGCGATTCCTTCGCTACTACTGCTAACTGAAGCCGATCGATGCTGCCTCTGGATGAACAGTGAGCGTTGCGGGAGGGGGGGGGTTGGATGAACAGTTCCCGGTGGGGGTGGATGAATAGGACCCCGTGGTGTTGCCTCTGGATGAACAGGACCCTGATCGATCGAGCCGGTTGGGGCTGGATGAACAGGACCCCGTGGAGGGCTGGATGAACAGGACCACCCCGTGGAGGGCAGGATGAACAGTAGACGGTGGAGGGCGGGATGAACAGTAGCCCATGGAGGGGTGGTTGAACAGGAGCCCGTGGAGAGGGCTGGTTGAACAGTAGCCGGTGGAGTAGCGCGCGGTGAAGGCTGGATGAACAGAAGCCCGTGGATGAATAGTCACAGGTGGAGGCAGGAGGAGGTCGACGGTGGATGAACAGTAGCTCGTGGAGGCTGGAGGGGGTCGACGGTGGAGATGAACAGTATCCCGTGGAGTCCCGTTTTGCGGTACGCCACACCCCTCCTGATGAACAGGACCCTCGTTTCGACCGTAGCGCTCCAACACAAGTCTGTTTCGTCCGTTTTGCGGTACGCCACACCCCTCCCGATCAACAGGATCCCCGTTTCGACTGTAGGAGGTCCGTTTCCTCAGTTTTGCGGTATGCCAGACCCCTCTCGATGAAAAGGATCCCGTTTCGAACGTGGCTGGGCAAACACAAGTCCGTTTCCTCCGTTTTGCGGTACGCCAGACCTCGTTTCCATCGTCTGTTCCGTCCAAGCCCTCTCGATGAACACGACCACGCATTCCGTTCCGACCCAGCCGGTTGGCTCCCACGCGTTCTGTTGCCTCCCCATGAACACGTAGCATTCCGTTGCCTCCCCATGAACACGACGCATTCTGTTGCCTCCCCATGAACACGACGACGACGTTGTTTCTCCGTTCCGACGCAGCCATGTACACGAGCCCTGGCCGTACGTATGCGCGAGTAGGCGTTCGAGACCCCGCCCGTATGTACACATATGTGGCCGTATTTTCTTTCTTGCACCCTGGCCGTTGTATGTACGTGTACATGCTACGTGCGCGCCTCTACTACGACACGTGCGCGCCTCTACTACGACACGTGTGCGCCTCTACATCGACCAGTATGTATGTACACGTTCGCGACCAGAATGACAACGCTACATACGCTTCGACCAGGTGGGTCCTGACTGTCAGGCACTTCCTTGCCTGCAAAGATGTAGCCGGTGGGTCCCAGCAGTCAGGGGGCGAATCATTTTTTTGCCCGGACGCACTTCCTTGCGTGCGAAGATGTAGCTGGTGGGTCCCAGCAGTCAGGGAGAAACGTTTTTTTCGCAAAATACAGTGGCCCGTCCGGTGGGTCCCAGCTGTCAGGTGGAGGAATCATTATTTTCCGCGTAATAAGGAGGCACTTCTTTTCTGTGGCCGTGGACCCAGCTATCAGCCTCTCCACGTACAGTCCATGTCTGATGGAAGTCGTTCCTCAACCACGTTGACCATGCCGCGCCGAGAGCACCAGGGCGGTGGACGACGGCGAGGCCTAGGAAGGGGACGACACGGAGGCAGGGACGACTCGACAGTTGTTTCCCACGCGGAGGGGAGTACGACTGTACGAGGGTTTACTGGTTCATCTGCCATCGCCGGAGAATAACAGCAGGTGTGGGTGAGTAGAGGGATGGCTAGTCCAGCGATGGGAGTACGGTCAGGCGGTAAGGCCTGCGCGGCAGCACAGCCGGCCGCGAGGAGGAGGGAGCAGGCAGTCCCGCCGGTGCTTGTTTGAGCGGTTGGAGCAGGAAGAGCAGAGATTGAAGAAGCACGACCGCCGTTGGATGAACATCCAACAGTCAGTGCTTGTGCGTCAACCTTTTTTAAAAAAGCCTCAAATCTGTGGAAAACAGCATACAACCCATCTGCCATTATCTCTAATAATTTACAGCCCATTTGCTAATTCTTAAGGTTTTTTTGAGCTCATATTCTTTTTGTTAGCATTACAGCCCATATTGTGGCAACGGTTAAAAAATTATACGAAATTTTGCATATTTCGGTGCGGTCCGAACTGTTTTAATCCCGAAATTTTCACTCACATTCAAACTAATTTTAAAAATAAATGTATATCAATATAAAATCCAACAAATTCTCCATGCATAAAAATTAATGTAATTTAAAATCTTGAAATGAAAAAAAGATATTTGAAAATAATTGCCGGTTTATGTGTTTTAAAAATGTACAACCCATTTCTCATTACTAATGGATCATTTTCTCAGCCAGCCGAATGAAAGCTCTCCTCGTCTTGAAAGATTTGCAGCCCAATAGGCCTGACAAAGTGACTTACTTGGCAAATCACAAAAAAATGGGCTGTGGCCGTGGACCCAGCTGTCAGCCTCTCCACGTACAGTACTCTTATGATGGAAGTCATTCCTTGACCACGCCGCGCGGAGAGCACCACGGTGATGGACGACGGCGAGGCCTAGGAAGGGGACGACGCGGCAGTGGAAGCCCGCGTAGAGAGGACTACGAGGGTTCACTGGTTCCGCTGCGGTGTGAGGCTGCCGTCGCCGCAGGGCCTGGCCAGCGGTGAGAATAGTAGGGGCGGTGAGGCCTCTGCGGCAGCACAGCCGGCCACGGGAGGCAGAAGCATGCGGCACGACCGGCGCTGCTTTGGGCGGCTGGAGCAAGAAGACCAGAGGTTGAAGAAGCACTACGGCCGTTGGATGGACATCGTACGGTCACTGGAGTTAGAATCGTTCATATTGACTAAGTTGACAAAGCCCTTCGTCCCCGTCAACTTAGTAGGCCCACAAGTCAGCCTCCCAGCAAGGTGGGTCCCAGCTAGCCGGGGAAGTATTCATTTTTTTGTTTGTAATAAGGAGGCACTTCCGGTTGGGCCGAGCTGACAGCGGGGGGAACACTTTTTTTGCGAAATACGGTGGCCCGTCCGGTGGGTCCCAGCAGTCAGGGGAAACGGTTTTTATCGCAAAATACTGGTGGCCCGTCCGGCGGGTCCCTGCTGTCAAGTGGAGGAATCATTATTTTCCGCGTAATAAGGAGGCACTTCCTTGCGGCCGCCGTGGACCCAGCTGTCAGCCTCTCCACGTACAGTCCACGTCCGATGGAAGTCGTTCCTTGACGACGTTGACCACGCCGCGCCGAGAGCACCAGGGCGGTGGACGACGGTGAGGCCTAGGAAGGGGACGACGCGGAGCCAGTGAAGACGCGGTAGTGGATGCCCATGCGGAGAGGAGTATGAGGGTTCACTCGTTCGGTTGCGGTGTGAGGCTGCCGTCGCCGCAGGGCCTGGCCAGCGGTGGGAATAGTAGGGGCGTGAGGCCTCCACGGCAGCACAGCCGGCCACGGGAGGCAGGAGTAGGCGGCACGACCGTCGCTGCTTTGGGCGGCTGGAGCAAGAAGACCAGAGGTTAAAGAAGCACTACGGCCGTTGGATGGACATCGTATGGTCACTGCAGTTAGAATCGTTTATATTGACTAAGTTGACAAAGCCCTTGGTACGTCAACTTAGTAGGCCCACAAGTCAGCTTCCGAAACGGTGCGCCCCAGATGTCAGGGGGAGGAATCATTTTTTGGGCGGGTGAAGCTGGAATATCCGAGATTGAAGAAGAAGCACGGCATTCGTTGGATGGACATCCAACAGCCACTGCTGCTAGAACCGTGTGTTGACTATAAGTTGACAAAGTCTTGCATACGCGTCAACTCTGTTTCTTTAGGGAACGCGTCAACTTAGTAAGGCCAGAAGTGTGTGGCAGAGAACTTATAGCCCATTTTTATAGTTACTGTTCAATTTTTATAATTATATCCCATTTATTATTTCTTAAAACCCATTTTCTTGTTAAGCCTAATGCATCCCTCCTAGGAAAGATTTGCAGCCCAGCGGGGCAGAGAATAACAACTTGACCTTGCCTGGGTATTCCTAAAGAAAAGTATAGCTGGGCTAGCCATTTTCAGCTTGAAAAAAGTTAATATCTGGTTTGGATATCTGGTCTGGACTAGACGGGCCACAGCCCGCCCAGTTAATACCTGCAGCGATGTTTTCATTGTTTTTCAGAGGAGAAAAATTAATATCTGGGCTAAACATCAAAAAACTCTGCAGTGCTCACACCTCAAAAACACAAATACTGCTTGAGCTGCTTGGTCCTAGCTGTCGGCCACTTCTTGCGCAATTCTCTCGTTTATTGACTACTACATAGCTTGACAATGGTGTGGGAACGTGATGTCAGGAAACCAGGGGGAAGCAAAATAAATTACTCCAGCGAGCGCTTCCACCTCTGCCTCGTTGTCTCCCGTGGAAACCCCTTTCCTCCCTTTTTTTTGCTCGGATAAGGACCAATGCATGCAGCACGTCCATGCGGTTATTAGGCAAGAAATAAAAGTGCTTTGCATGCTATGAATTACGATGGCCTGCATGGGTAGCTAATAAGGCATCCTCTTAACTGCTGTGATTAAATGTTGTGTTTAGAAGAGAGAAATATTCTTCTTTTCCACCAATCTGCTTGCACCTAGGTCGTGATGCACCTTCTAATACGACTTATTCACCTAGACGGAGGGAGTATAGTTTACACACACACACACACACACACACACACACACACACACACACACACACATATATATATATATATAATAAGGAGGCACTTGCCTACGTGAGGCTATGGACTTGGTGGGTCCCCATTGTCATCATCTCCAAGTAAAGTCATCTCCTCGCCCGCGCGCGCTTTTCACCCGAAACAGTCAGCGCCGCCCGCCCCGCTTCCCGGTGCAGGCGATTGCTCCGCTTTCAAACGACACAAGTGCCGTCCGTCCGTCCATCTGCCGCCCACATTAATGATATGCGGTTTCCGAGGCGGCTACTCCTGCGCCACACGTCCGTCCCTCCGCCCGCCCACCATTGCTATATAAACTGCTGCGCCGGCCATATCCGCAGTCATCCGCATCCGTTCCCTTTCTCCTGTCCACACCACTACTGCCCACCATGGCTTCCTCGCGCTCCAGCGCTCTTCAGAACGGGTGGACGACGGACCACAAGGAGATGACAGCCATTGCTGTCGACCGGCTGGCCGGCAGGCAGCCGGAGGACGATGACGTCCCAATGGAGAACATGGTAGTCGACGATCTGGCGCCAACCCCCTCCTCCGCGCCATCCTCACCGGTGCATGGCACCATGACCATCGGCGAGGCCCGTGCCCAATATATGGACAGTGTGAGGCAGATGCGTCAGGAGCAGTTCCGGGAGGCGCAGGCCGACGCCGCCTACAACCACCATCTCCTCCAGGAGCACCTGAAGGCGGAGGAGCAGATCGCTGTGGAGCGGGTGGAGTAGGAGCCGCTACTCGACTCGTACGAGGCGGAGGACACCGCCGGCTCCGCCGAGGCCCCGCCCCGCCAACAACGAGGTAGAGGACATCGCCGGCTCAGCCGAGGCCCCACCCTGCCGGCAACGCGGGGGAGGATTTCCACCGCTCCGCTGAGGCGCCGCCCGCCGGCAACGAGACAGAGGACATCGCCGGCTCCGCTGAGGCCCCGCCCCGCTGCCAACGAGGCCGCGCCACACAGAAAACGAGGAAAAGTAGAACATGGTAGGTCGCCGTCGCTTGGGCCCAAATAAGGCCACCGCTGCTACCCTCCTGTTGAAGCCAAGCTAGGCGGGTTGACCATTGACGGCCGGTTAGCTTCTTGGCGGCGACGTGGAGTCGGGGAGGTCTGCTGGAGAATAACGCTGTGTCATATCCCTAGCTCTACCATGTACTAAGATAGCACTATCTATTGCATCATGTCTAACTTTAGTCGAAAGTTGAAATGGGGACTGATAAACCCTAGCAGCAAATGAAATACAATTAGGGTCAAATTAAATATTTTCCATCTACCCAAAATGGCCTCCAGAAAAGTTCATCAAGTTTGGAATGGGTGAAAACTTCTCCCAAAAATGATGCACACATTTCTGGGACATTTCTGGATTTTGGAATTAACTCATAAGTATTTGAATTTGAACAATTAAATTCTATAAATATATTTAAATGTCCAAATAGTCTTGAAAACATTTGAGGGCTGTAGGAAATAATTTCCCAAGTGCCCACAAATATTTTGAGCTTTTTACAAAGTGGTTTGGCATTTTTGCTAAATCAAAAACAAAGGCAGAAATAGAAAAACAGAAGACTAAATAGAAAAGAGAAGGGAGAAAAAGTTACCTGGACCTACCTAATGTGCAGCCCACCTGGCCTGGCGCTGTGCCGGCCCAGCCCACCTCCACCTCCCCTGTCGTCTTCCTCCCTAGGCTAGTAGGCAGAGCGCGTGCTCGCCGCGCGCGCACACGTGCCCAAGCCACCTCCTGCCTGGTTGCCTGTGTCCCCGACACCCTGGACGCCTCCATGCGTCGCCACCCAGCCCCCGACCTCTCTCCCACTCTCCCCATGCCTCTTCCCTCTCCTCTGCTCTCCCCCTCGCGGCCACCCGAATGCAGCCGTCGCCGCCGCTCACCACCACCGCGGCCACCGCACTCCCCACGCCCTGCCGCAGTGCCAAATCTCTCCGCCACGACGCCTTGCTTCTTCAAGCCGAATAACACCACCTCGGACGGCCTACAGTGACGCCCCCGAGCTCGTCTTCCTCACCTGCATCTGAAGATCGCCGGCGTCGATTCGTCATCTCTGACGCATTCACGAGCCCACTGATCTGCTGGTCGACCTCCCTGTGAGCTCCCCTTCGGTTCTCCCCTAGTCCCGTAGTCCCGCTCGTCCCCTAGCTAGCATGCCGCCTTGGACGAAGCTTTTCCGCCGCTGACCGTGTTGCCGCCGTCGAGCTAGTCACTGGAGCTCATGTCCGAGCACTCCATCGTGCTCAGCACGCTCCCTGTAGCACATATCACCCCACCGCCATCCTCCCCGTGCACCACAACGCGATCCCGCGCGCAACCGAACTCCGGCCGCCGCCGTGAGGTTGTTTCCGGCGAGCTCCGGTCACCCCACGACCTCCCACCTTCTCCCCTGGGTGCGGGCGAGCACGGGCTACGCCCCGGTGGTCTTCGCGTGTCCAGCCGACGCCCGTGGCAAAGCCCCCGTGAACTTCCGCCGCAGATCTGGTCGTCGCCGGCCTAGGTCCGATGATGATGACAAGGCGTCGTTATTAGTGGCTAATCCCGCAATTAGCACTCTAACAGAACATGACAGCGGGCCCCACCACAGGGTCAAACCCCAGTCAGCGCTGGATTTGACCGTGGTTTAGTCCCTGTGTCAATGACACGCGGGTCCCACCAGCCAGGTTTGACCCTGGTCAACTCGGCTGACCTGCTGACGCAGTAGTGACACAATGTTGATGTCATTAATCATTTTCTGGATTAAAACTAATTCAGGAAATTCTAGAAAATGACTTAAACTTCAAAAAATCATAGAAATTAAACCGTAACTCCAAATGAAATAAATTATATATGAAAAATGATCAGAAAAATCCAATCTAACCATCTGTACCATTTTCATGCATGTTAGAACAACTTATAGCTACTGTTTAGGACAAATCAAATGAATGGCATTTAAATAACCATATGTGGAGTTTGAATTTGAACCTTGGGTTCAAACCAACTACACTTAATTGTGTTGCTAGTTGCATTAGGCCAAAACACAAGCATATTACCATGACATGATCATGCATCATATTGTTGCATTACATTGATTGTGTCCTTCTCTGTTTGCCGGTAATTGTCCCCCTTCGGTAGATGTTGTTCCGGCGATGAGATCGATGACACCGATGAAGAACTATACTATCTTCAGAAGTGCCAGGCAAGCAAAAAACCCCTTGTTCATTCCGATACAATCCCACTCTCTCACTCCTTCTCTCTTTTACTGCATTAGGACAACAACGATTCAACTGTTACATGCTGCGGTAGTTGAACCCCTTTCCTCTGCATGACCTGTCATTGCCACAGTAAATAGATGAAACCCACTAGCATGAGTAGGAGTTGTTTGAACCCTGATGTGCCTACTCATTCATGTTTGTTTGTCATGCCTGCTACAGCTTAGAGTTGAGTCAGGTATGATTCATCGAGGATGAATCGGAGGTGTGTAAACATGTCCTACTGTTGAGAGCTAAGTGTGTGAACACGATTTGGTAAAGGTAGTGGTGAGAGGCCATGTAGAAGTACATGGTGGGTTGTCTCATTGAAGCCGTCCTCAGGAACTGAGTTCTGTGTTTGTGATCCATGAAACAGTTACTACCACGCATTGGGCCCGAAACCAATGGACCCTCTCGGCTTCTTGATCACCCTTGTCCTCTGTCCAGGAGTTGCAAGTAGTTTCTGGTGTTTGTAGTATGCTGGAGGCCATGGGCAGCGCTGACCGGAACCCTATACACATTGTTCGGGGCCGTATGTGGAAACCTCGGCCGGACTCCCTGCGGATGGAACCTGAATAGGCGATAAACCTGGACTAGAGACTTGAGTGTTTAGGTAGGCCGTGGACGACACCCTCGCTGGGCTTCCGCTTGAAGGTTGCCGAGTACATGTCGTGTAAACGACGATAAGTGGTGAGAGCATGTGTGAAGAAGTACATCCCTGCAGGGTTAACATCATCTATTCAAATAGCCGTGTCCGCGGTAATGGACTTCTGGGTTGCCTATAACAGTTCATAGATAACTTGAAGTGGATACTCTAAAATGCGCAAGATAAGTGTGAGTGCTATGGATGGCCTTCTCATAGGGGAGACGGGAGCGGATCCATAGCGGTGTATTGGTATGGTGAATATGTGGACTCGTGTGCACCACCTCAAAGAGTTACTTGCAGTCGTAGTTTAGGATAGCCACCGAGTCAAAGTTGGCTTGCTGCAGTTAAACTCCACCACCCCCTTTATTGATACCGATGCATATGTATCTAGTTCTGATGTAAGTCTTGCTGGGTACATTTGTACTCACGTTTGCCTATTTTATGTTTTGCAGAGAGACGTCAGTCTCGCTAGTAGTTTCGTGTGGACTCCGACGTTTAGCTTGATACCTCAGCTACGATCTTGTGCCCTCGGCAGGATCTGGTAGATAGTCAGGCTTCTTAGCCTTTTTCATTTGTAGTTGTCTGTACTCAGACATGTTAGGCTTCCGCATGTGCTTGTTGCTTGTATGCTCTGTATGTTGGGTCATGAGACCCATGTTTGTAATATCTCGCTCCTCGGAGCCTAATGAATAAATACTTGAGTCGTAGAGTTATGTTGTGATGCCATGTTGTATTTACACATATCGAGCATATTGTGTGTATGATTGAAATGCTTGGTATGTGTGGGATCCGACAACCTAGTTGTTTATCCTTGGTAGCCTCTCTTATGGGGAAATGTAGTCTTGTGCTTCCATGAGCCATAGTAGTCCGCTACAGCCCGGTTCACCGGAGTCCTGCTAGCCCAGCACTACTGCTCCAGAACACTTGACAGGCCGGCATGTGATTCACTTCGTTCTTGTGTCTGTCCCTTCGGGAAAATGTCACGCGGTGACATCCGGAGTCCTGTTAGCCCAGTGCTACAGCCCGGATTCGCACGCTGTTGACCGACATGCTCGATGTTGATTCATGTATGCCTGTCCCCGTAAGTTAGTGCCACTTTGGGTTCACGACTAGTCATGTCGGCCCGGGTTCTCTATCATATGGATGCTAGCGACACTATCATATACGTGAGCCAAAAGGCACAAACGGTCCCGGGCCATGGTAAGGCGACACCCATGGGAATACCGTGCGTGAGGCCGCAAAGTGATATGAGGTGTTACAGGCTAGATCGGTGTGACTTAGAATCGGGGTCCTGACAGCGTTGGTATCAGAGCCTGACTGCCTGTAGGATTACCAAGCCAAACTGGTCGAAGTTTAGTCTAGAAATGCTTTAGTTATATAAGGGAATTGATTGTGGGATGGAACGTAAGGCTCTTTTTACTCCTTATATCTCATGCCCTCTGATCTGAGTCACCTTCTTCTCTTCTACGGGGATTAAGAACTAGGCTTCTCATCTTTCTATCAGGATCACGTGTTACTAATCCGTAGACTTGTGGGATTGATGGATTCAAGTCTCAGTTCAGTTTCTATTACTTCTGTATGTTCATAGCTGGCCTCAGAACCTTGATATTGTGATGTTGAGTGGTCATGCCACTATTTTGCAGGATGTCTCAAATATTTTTGAGCATTTACAGCCGTTATGCTGTCCGAGTCATCCCAGGTTTTCTAGATAGTCTGATGCACTTGCAATCATTCCTCCATGTTCCTGATGTCCATTTGGGCCAGATTAATCACACTAATTGGTGAGTTGAGGTACTCTGTTGCCTCGACATATATGTTGGATCTATTATTATGACCCTAGGTGTTTTAGGGAGTCACCTAGTAATCTAGCCATGTTTTGTGTTCCCAGTGTGATGATTCTGGCCACCATTCTTGAAAGCATCCTGTGATGCCATTTAGTAGTAGGTATTCTATTCCTGGGTTCTTGAACCCGAGATTCGCCCTACTTACCTCATGTTGATAGTGTTGCTAGTTCCTTTAGGATATTAGTAACCTTTGCATTAGTCCTCGAGGTCCGTGGTATTTCCTTCTTCCAAATACTATGAACCACTTATGGCAGAAGTTTGTTGGATCAAAAGATCACAACAGGAGGGCTCTCGATGAGTTCCCCATTCTATATTGTGACTCTGCCAATCCTACCTCTCTGCATGGGTTATCCGGAAGAAACCTGTTGAACTTGATTCGACATACTAATCTATGCATCCACAACTCAGAAAGTTATATGTTCCTTTGAGTTGTCCCTCTTTAGTTGTGCATTCGTGTTATCGATGCTTATTATTCTCGTGGTCCGTCGAGCCATTCTATTTCATAATGACTAGGAGAAATAAACTCCAGTACCTCATCCATATCTAGGATTGGGTCAAAGCAGTTGTATTCCGCAGATCAAAATGCCAATCCAGCTTTTGATTATGTTCTACCCTGAAGTATTGCCCTCTTTATGTCAGGAATATCATAGGAATTGCACAACCTCCTATGAACTCTTGATACAGTGATACTTCTCGCCATCATCGTTCATTCCTCGGCCTCCGTGTTATTGTAACCGGAATACCGACAAGTGAACCATGATGTGCGAAATCAATACTCCTAGCAACCATGTTGCTTGGTAGTTAATGGACATTAATATCATTCTTAGCGTGTTGGTTATCGAATCACTATTCTAGGATTGATCATGCTATCTTGTCCTTATTTCTGGTGCACTCTTCGATTTTTGAGTCAGGATTGAATCCCTTACTCTTCTGATCATGTCGTCTTGCGTTGAAAAGCAAGATTGTTCTCGAACTTAGAGACATATCGGTGGTTCGTGATTTTCTGAAAATCTTCTCGGAAGTGTTACCAGGTTGTCACATGACCGATATGTTGAGTTCGTGATCAAGTTGGTTTTCCAATAAACTACTCTTTCTCCAAAAATCTGTGTTGGATATCCCTGAGCTAGTTGGTTGAGCTAGACAACATCTTGGAGAGTTGGAAGGTAAAAGCTTTGCTTAACTTAGTTCATCTCTAAGGGATATCTTGTGTGTGTGTGTGTTGAAGAAAGATATATCTTCACCAATTGGTCCTCGTGATCAGTTGTTGAATCTATTGTCTTGTTAAAACTTTGACTTGAGTATGGGCTATCGTCAAGTCAAATCAAAACCAACGATGTTCGTAATGCTGTCCTACTCGTGGTTGATCCCTCGAGCATACACCGTTACATCTTTTGGTCTGACCAATGCTATCACTATGTTCACATGATGGTGGAAGTCCAGTGACATGGAAATTCCGATGAGTAGCTACTGAGTCCATCAGCAGCATTTTGTCTCCCCCATGATTCATGTTGAACACCAACCTAGTGTTGAAAACTTTGTAAGCAATGCCTTCGTGTTCCGTTCATGAAGCTTATGCCTGGATGGAAGAAGTGACTTCCTCGAATTCATGTGCATTTGGTGCAAGTTGCCGCCGTGAGTTCGAGAAAGATTGTTTTTGTTTCCTCTAGTACCATCCCAAGTCAGCTATGCATGTGCGAATGTATTCTATGGTTTGGTAGATTAATTACCTCCACACCATATGTATTCCCTAGCACACCAAGCCACTGATTGATTTGTTCGAGGAAAAGAAGTTGTTGTGCGAATACTAGTTCATGCACAAGACTCCGACATCCTCGATGATGGTTCCCCACCTGAACTCGGTAGTGTTTCATTGTAAGACTACTACGTGGTCATGCTTGTCTGGGACAGCGTGTTCACATGTTTGTGGCAGAACCAGCTCATGTTTTGGAGCTTACTACCGTAGTCCATTTCCCGAGAATCTCGCAACGCCATCTCATCGAATTGCATTGCCAACTTTCTTTTGCAGACATGTTGAGTTTGAAGTATCCTGTTACTAACCAGATCTGAATCTTAGGCAGATATGATGGTTGGAACATTCCAACATTTGCATTTTGTTCCTAGCTTGCACCGTCTTTGTGCCATTTCACTATGGGCTGCCTCCATAGTAATTCCTATTCAGGATCATCTTCAAAAGTGGTCCTACCATGGATTCCACCCATTCCGGATGAAAAGCAAAATCATCCCTTGCGTTGTCTTCGACAAGGTAATCCACATCATCCATTCTAGTCCGAGTATGTCATTCTTTTGAACTCCTTCAAATGGTCGAATGTGATTGCCTTAGGTTGGTGTAAAGAGTCTCAATGATCTATGAATCAAAAGTAATTCTTTTTGCCACTTAAGGGAATACTTCTGCGAGTCACCTTCCTTAAGATGTCTCGTTATGGTATCATGGCAACTCAACTCCTCGCTACATTGACAACCGTTCACCACCTTCTTAGGTGTGGAATTGTTGCCTACCTAGTGAACCTTTGTCATGTGTTTCACTCCATCCCTCTGGACGTATGCTTCGTGTCTCAGCTCGAGAGTTGTTTCAGCGTCTCGCTCCATGAGTTGATCTTGAGTTGTTCGATCTTCGATAAGATAGATCCTTCTAGAGTTTTCTCTTTCCTCTCATTGTCATGTTAGTTGGAGTTCTCGGGGCAAGACATCGAGACAATGATGGTGATCGAATCAATGGTATTATGAAGTGCCACCTGGATCATGAAGATTGTGTTAGTTTGCGTTTCCCTTCCATCTTACCCTACGCTTGAATCTCGGGACGAGATTCTTGCTTAGTGGGGGTGAGTTGTCACATCCCTAGCTCTACCATGTACTAAGCTAGCACTATCTATTGCATCATGTCTAACTTTAGCCGAAAGTTGAAATGGTGACTGATAAACCCTAGCAGCAAATGAAATACAACTAGGGTCAAATTAAATCTTTTACATCTACCCAAAATGGCCTCAAAAAAAGTTCATCAAGTTTGGAATGGGTGAAAACTTCTCCCAAAAATGATGCACACATTTCTGGGACATTTCTGGATTTTGGAGTTAACTCATAAGTATTTGAATTTGGACAATTAAATTCTATAAATATATTTAAATGTCCAAATAATCTTGAAAACATTTGAGGGCTGTGGGAAATAATTTCCCAAGTGCCCACAAATATTTTGAGCTTTTTACAAAGTGGTTTGGCATTTTTGCTAAATCAAAAACAAAGGCAGAAATAGAAAAACAAAACTAAATAGAAAAGAGAAGGGAGAGAAAGTTACCTGGACCTACCTAATGTGCAGCCCACCTGGCATGGCGCTGTGCCGGCCCAGCCCACCTCCACCTCCCGTGTCGTCTTCCTCCCTAGGCCAGTAGGCAGAGCGCGTGCTCACCGCGCGCGCACACGCGCCCAAGCCACCTCCTACCTGGTTGCCTGCGTCCCCGACACCGTTGACGCCTCCATGCATCGCAACGCAGACCCCGACCTCTCTCCCACTCTCCCCGTGCCTCTTCCCTCTCCTCTGCTCTCCCCCTCGCGGCCACCCAAACGCAGCCATCGCCAGCGCTCACCACCACCGCGGCCACCGCACTCCCCACGCCCTGCCGCAGTGCCAAATCGCTCCGCCACGACGCCTCGCTTCTTCAAGCCGAATAACACCACCCCGGACGGCCTACAGTGACGCCCCCGAGCTCGTCTTCCTCACCGGCATCTGAAGATCACCGGCGTCGATTCGTCGTCTCTGACGCATCCCCGAGCCCACTGATCTGCTGGTCGACCTTCCTGTGAGCTCCCCTTCGGTTCTCCCCTAGTCCCGTAGTCCCGCTCGTCCCCTAGCTAGCATGCCGCCTTGGCCGAAGCTTTTCCGCCACCGACCGTGTTGCTGCCGTCGAGCTAGTCACTGGAGCTCATGTCCGAGCACTCCATCGTGCTCAGCACGCTCCCCGTAGCACATATCACCCCACCGTCGCCCTCCCCGTGCACCACATCGCGATCCCGCACGCAACCGAACTCCGTCCACCGCCGTGAGGTTGTTTCCGGCGAGCTCCGGTCACCCCACGACCTCCCACCTGCTCCCCTGGATGCGGGTGAGCACGGGCTATGCCCCGGTGGTCTTCGCGCGTCCAGCCGACGCCCGTGGCGCAGCCCCGGTGAACTTCCGCCGCCGATCTTGTCGTTGCCGGCCTAGGTCCGACGATGATGACCTGGCGTCGTTATTAGCGGCTAATCCCCCAATTAACACTCTAACAGAACCTGACAGTGGGCCCCACCACAGGGTCAAACCCCAGTCAGCGCTGGATTTGACCGTGGTTTAGTCCCTGTGTCAATGACACGCGAGTCCCGCCAGCCAGGTTTGACCCTGGTCAACTCGGCTGGCCTGCTGATGCAATAGTGACACAATGCTGATGTCATTAATCATTTTCTGGATTAAAACTAATTTAGGAAATTCTAGAAAATGACTTAAACTTCAAAAAATCATAGAAATTAAACCGTAACTCCAAATGAAATAAATTATATATGAAAAATGATCAGAAAAATCCAATCTAACCACCTGTACCATTTTCATGCATGTTAGAACAACTTATAGCTACTGTTTAGGACAAATCAAATGAATGGCATTTAAATAACCATATGTGGAGTTTGAATTTGAACCTTGGGTTCAAACCAACTACACTTAATTGTGTTGCTAGTTGCATTAGGCCAAAACACAAGCATATTACCATGAAATGATCATGCATCATATTGTTGCATTGCATTGATTGTGTCCTTCTCTGTTTGCCGGTAATTGTCCCCCTTCGGTAGATGTTGTTCCGGCGATGAGATCGATGACACCGATGAAGAACTATACTATCTTCAGAAGTGCCAGGCAAGCAAAACCCCCTTGTTCATTCCGATACAATCCCACTCTCTCGCTCCAGCTCTCTTTTACTGCATTAGGACAACAACGATTCAACTGTTACATGCTGCGGTAGTTGAACCCCTTTCCTTTGCATGACCTGTCATTGCCACAGTAAATAGATGAAACCCACTAGCATGAGTAGGAGTTGTTTGAGCCCTGATGTGCCTACTCATTCATGTTTGTTTGTCATGCCTGCTACTACTTAGAGTTGAGTCAGGTCTGATTCATCGGGGATGAATCGGAGGTGTGTAAACATGTCCTACTATTGAGAGCTAAGTGTGTGAACACGATTTGGTAAAGGTAGCGGTGAGAGGCCATGTAGGAGTACATGGTGGGTTGTCTCATTGAAGTCGTCCTCAGGAACTGAGTTCTGTGTTTGTGATCCATGAAACAGTTACTACCACGCATTAGGCCCGAAACCAATGGACCCTCTCGGCTTCTTGATCACCCTTGTCCTCTGTCCAGGAGTTGCAAGTAGTTTCTGGTGTTTGTAGTATGCTGGAGGCCGTGGGCAGCGCTGATAGGAGGGGTGGGCTTTGATGCGGTAGGCACGTGGCCGGGCATGCCGGGCGCCCGTTTGGTGTCTCGGAACCCTGTACACATCGTTCGGGGCCGTATGTGGAAACCTCGGCCGGACTCCCTGCGGATGGAACCTGAATAGGCGATAAACCTGGACTAGAGACTTAATTGTTTAGGTAGGCCGTGGCCGACACCCTCGCTGGGCTTCCGCTTGAAGGTTGCCGAGTACATGTCGTGTAAACGGTGATAAGTGGTGAGAGCGTGTGTGAAGAAGTACACCCCTGCAGGGTTAACTTCATCTATTCGAATAGCCGTGTCCGCGGTAATGGACTTCTGGGTTGCCTATAACAGTTCATAGATAACTTGAAGTGGATACTCTAAAATGCGCAAGATAAGTGTGAGTGCTATGGATGGCCTTCTCGTAGGGGAGACAGGAGCTGATCCATAGCGGTGTATTGGTATGGTGAATATGTGGACTCGTGTGAGCCACCTCAAAGAGTTACTTGCCGTCGTAGTTCAGGATAGCCACCGAGTCAAAGTTGTCTTGCTGCAGTTAAACTCCACCACCCTCTTTATTGATACCGATGCATATGTAGCTAGTTCTGATGTAAGTCTTGTTGGGTACATTTGTACTCACGTTTGCCTATTTTATGTTTTGCGGAGAGACGTCAGTCTTGCTAGTAGTTCGTGTGGACTCTGACGTTTAGCTTGATACCTCAGCTACGATCTTGTGCCCTCGGCAGGATCTGGTAGATAGTCAGGCTTCTTAGCCTTTTTCATTTGTAGTTGTCTGTACTCAGACATGTTAGGCTTCCGCATGTGCTTGTTGCTTGTATGCTCTGTATGTTGGGTCATGAGACCCATGTTTGTAATATCTCGCTCCTCGGAGCCTAATGAATAAATACTTGAGTTGTAGAGTTATGTTGTGATGCCATGTTGTATTTATACATATCGAGCATATTGTGTGTATGATTGAAATGCTTGGTATGTGTGGGATCCGACAACCTAGTTGTTTATCCTCGGTAGCCTCTCTTATGGGGAAATGTAGTCTTGTGCTTCCATGAGCCATAGTAGTCCGCTACAGCCCGGTTCACCGGAGTCCTGCTAGCCCAGCACTACTACTCCAGAACACTTGACTGGCCGACATGTGATTCACTTTGTTCCTGTGTCTGTCCCTTCGGGGAAATGTCACGCGGTGACATCCGGAGTCCTGTTAGCCCAGTGCTACAGCCTGGATTCGCACGCCGCTGACCAACATGCTCGATGTTGATTCATGTATGCCTGTCCCCGTAAGTTAGTGCCACTTTGGGTTCACGACTAGTCATGTCGGCCCGGGTTCTCGGTCATATGGATGCTAGCGACACTATCATATACATGAGCCAAAAGGCGCAAACGGTCCCGGGCCATGGTAAGGCGACACCCATTGGAATACCGTGCGTGAGGACGCAAAGTGATATGAGGTGTTACAGGCTAGATCGGTGTGACTTAGAATCGGGGTCCTGACATGCTGCTTCTACTTAACTGCTGGTGTAGTTGGCTGACTTACACGTGTGCCCAATAGGCCACATGTCAATTACGCAACTACACCTAGAGTTAAGTCACTGAAGCTTCTGTTCGGCTCAGTGGGACACAGGTGGGTAGCTTCGGTTAATTAATTATACCTCCAGCGCACCCCTTTTTAGTTGAAGAATGTATGAAATGTAATGAAATCTGGCATGTTTATATGAAATCCGACCGTGTATGAATGAATTTATTTCCATTAGTTCAAATTCCTGTATCACTGGCATTGGATGAACATGCAAAACAATACGTACTAGCATTATTCCCAGGGTGATCACCTTGTTTGCAGCAGTTTCGCATGTACTCCCTCCGGTCCTTTCTAGTCCGCATACAAGTTTTGTCTGCAGTCAAAGTATCTCTACTTTGACCAATCTTATACAAAAAAGTATGCACTTTCACAATGTGCGAAGTAAAAAGGAACATAAGGAGTACAAAGAGTTTGACCAGCTTTTTAGCGTTTCTATACATTGCAATCAAACACACAGGCCTGGCAATTCATAGAGAACATTCAAAACAATCGATGATTATGCATCTCAACATCTCACATGTCAGAGGCAATATTTACTTCACAACTAAGGAATAAAGAAAAAATTGATCAACGCTGCTGACAACAAAGGGCGTCCCATTCGAAAATATCAAACGCATGTCTTGCTAAAATCAATGAGCAAAATTTGACAAGGTTGTCCCATTCCAAAATATCAAATGCCTATGATTGTGGAATGGGCAGGGTTTGCCATTAGTTCGGACATTGACATGGCACCTCGTGCTAAATAAGCTAGCTGTTCTTTTTGTGTAGTTCCACCAAAATCAACCAAATTCGCGCGTAGCTTGTATGATTTCGCCCTTATATGTTGCAATGCCTTGAACTTATCGGCACCTCCTTTCTTGTGGTGGAAATGAATGATTCGATGTATTCATGAACATTTTGTGTAGTTCCCAGTGAAATCAAGCTGAGCACCCCTGTTTGCACAAATACAAAAAAGTGATTAGTATAGAGCAAATTGTACTATGAATTGACAGTTTCAACAGGCACATACATGATCCATGTAGAGCACACTTTTAGAAAAATGGAACTCACCAGAAAGAATCCTAGAACAACATTGTACTCGCGCATCACAGCAAAAAAATGGAGATTTTGTCAGTCCTTCTGAGCTGAAGTTAGTTTGGTCTTGTGGGGAGTAATGTAACCATCCTTTAACTGCTCCTTCTGATGATAAGATAGATAGGGCTTCTTCATCCTGGCATAATCGGAACTAGTCACTTCACGTACTCCATATTCTTCTTCAGAGGAAGATGATCCTGTTGTGCAAAGACAAGAGGACTACTAAATGCTAGCATCACTGTTTGCTCGAAAAAAGGAAAGGAAATATTTAAAACAACACAGATGAAGCACTTCTCAAGGACAATACCACTTTTTCATGACAGTATCTAAACAGTAGCACAACACCAATAGAGATGACAAAGCTCAATCATATGGATGAAATCAGTGGGCGAGTACCAACCTTTGTCAGGAGGCTTATTGTGTAGTGCATACAGATGAAGCAATTCTCCAGAACCATTTGTTGCTATCTACAGTGGTGGCCATGCTTACTATATACTCCTCGATTAGTTTAATGTTTCCAACATCTTCTTGTGCAGTTCCACTAAAATATATGGTATCTTCAAAGAAGATCCCTGTTTGCACAAGTATAGATAATTACATATTACATTAAGAGTGGCATCAAATCAGTGGCAAAACAATTGCTCATTCCGGCCATAGCAATAAATTAAGATGCAAAACTATATCATTACTTGTGTCATCACAGTTCCAGTGCTTCATTACAGCACCGGGAGTTGATTTTTGTTTTTCTTACCCTTGTTCTTCCCCTTCATCACTTGGTTCAATAACAAACAAGCTTCGCCTTCAATGTAAGATTTGGCATGTCAATTAGGGAGAACAAGTATAGTACTAAACTTAATTTTCTGATGAAAGTGGCAAAATACAGGCCAGCAGTTGTGAAATATCTGTATCTTACCTCAATGGGATATTACGGTGCACATACAGATTGGAAGTCTTGTCTCCATTTGTGCAGTTCACTAAAATCAAGCAACATTATCGTACAAGTAGCACAACATATGAATGCACACTGTAGAATCATGTGAAAGAAGGCTAGTACTGACCTCTCATGATGCGGAATTCAAATAACTCACAAGAAGAAGATCTGAACCAAATTCGCCTTAATGGATAGGAAGTAAGATCTCCTCTTGTGCAATTCCACTAAGATCAAGCAATCAAGCAACGTTGTCGGTGTGACATTTTGGTTGAACTGCCAAAAACACTCTTAAAACAAAAGTGTTTTGTGCAGTGCAACAAAAGGTCACAATGGCAACGAGGTGAAGCAGATAACCCTGTTTACATAGAGGTGCAAAGGAAACGATTAGTGGTCAATAACGGTGGATGACACAGAAGCCAACAAAAGGAAGCATCTACCTTATCTAAATGGGAAAGAAAGAAAGACAGTAGCATTTCTCAAACGGTGGCATTGATTAATATTAACATAGAGATTATATTAACAATAAAATTCGTTAAACATGTAATTTACTTTTAACTGTGGCATTGCATCAATTTTCTAGCGGCATTATTAGAGGGTGTTTGTTTACAGGGACATTTTAGTGTAGGGACTAAAAAAACTCCGTGTCAGTCCCATATAAACCAAAGAGGAGGGACTTTTAGGGACTAAAAGTGGGCATTTGGGACTAAAGAAAGAAGACCCCGAGGGAGTCTTTTTGGGACTTTTTCCAACAGTTGCCCCTGCCATGCATCACACCTTGTCTCTATTAGTTCATTACTAGGGGTAACATGGTCTTTTAGCATGTCATTTAATAACCTCTAGTCCATGTTTAGTCCCTGGAACCCAGCAGGTAGGGACTAGGGAGTTTTTAACCAAACAGGACCTTAGATTAACAATAGCTAATGAGTTGCACGGGACAGTGGACGCACCAGCACCATGTGCATCTACTGATGTACTGTGGTCATGCACAGTCTGTTGCAACAAAGAACAAACAACCAAGGAGCATATTTGTGTTGGTCCCAGTTTTGTTATCTTTAGACGCCTTTCCCTATGTGAGCGCAGCAAATCTAGTCCTGCTCAAACTCTACAGCCTTGTCCCTTCCTTTCCTTTTTGAACTAGTACTTTCGCCCCTTCCTTTCCTCTTTGAACCACGTCCTAGATTTATGCGATACAACTTTCCCCACTACTTTCCCCCATTCCTTTCCTCTTTGAACCACGTCCTAGATTAATGCTATACAACTTTCCCCCTTCATTTCCTCTTTGAACCACGTCCTAGATTCATGCTATATACAACTTTTCCCACTACTTTCCCCCACTCCTTTCCTCTTTGAACCACGTCCTAGATTCATGGTATACATGCAGCTAGAGCAATGCATGTGGAGTAAGTAAATTATACCTTAAGGTTCTTGGGGCGTGGTTCGGTGGGCGACGGGACGGCGGCAAAGAAGAAGGGGTCGGAGGCCCTCCCGCGCCGCTACTGGGTGGAAAGTGAACAGCTGCACCGATAGTCCCTCGCCGATGGCGACAACGTTAAGCCTCCTTCCCTTCCCGGTGGACGGATCCTACCGGCTCTTTGAGCAGCAGTGAGGGGAGAGAGAGGCCAATGAAGTCTTGTTTAGATCTGGAGAGGGCGAGAGAGTATGAAGAGAGCAACTACAAGCACTGAGGCTCCAGCGTGTATATATATACTGGAGAGAGAGTGTGAAGCGTGCAAACTCTAGAAAACATTTTGACCAGTCAAAGAATCCTCCTGGCACAAATTATGCTCAAGTGTAGTTATCGAACCCGAGACCTCAAGTTTGATGAGCGAACAGGCTAACCAGCTACACAACCCTCCCGTTATGTTCAACGAGAGGGAAATAACCTTTTATACATTCCTGCATTCGTGTGACAAGCATGCCATGTTTTTTTTGTGTGTGGGAGTCATTGGCATTTCAATCATAATCGTGTCATGTGGCTTTGGTGGTAAGATTATCCACAGTGGTGCAGAAATAATGCAGCCTTAGTCACCTTACCTCTCTCCATGTAGTACGTTGGGTCCCACTAGTCAGAGGGTGAAACAAACAAATTAATAAGAAAAATTAAAAGCGCCAGCGGTGTATCTTACCTCACACATCTCGCTACTGCTCGGGAACACTGTCCAATTGATCCCTCTGGTCGCTCACGTACTATTTTAAGTGAATCCTTATTATAACATGCACACAAATTTTGGGCACTTGTATTCGACTTAAGTCAGTGTGCCACCGTATCTCATATACTTACTACTCCCTCCGTCAAGGTGTAATAAGTCACGTTAGAACATGCAACGGGACCAAGGTGCGTACGTGTGCGTGTTTGTGTGTGTGTGTGTGTGTGTTTAACACCATGTGTGTGTTAGAGAGAGAGACAGATCGACCTACTCCTACAGAGAGATGTTGTGTAGTGTACGATTTTAGCCGCGAGAGTCGGTGCATCCTCTCATTTCCGGGCGTGTCCGGTAGGGACATGCGGACAGCTGCCACGCCCGCTCCTGACCAGCCTGGCCCACCCAAAGCCCCTCCATCGCCCGCGCGCGCTTCCCGCCCGAAACGGTCAGCGCCGCTCCAAAGAATCGGTGCCGCATTCATGCCCGGGCAGAGCGGATGCGACCTCTCACTGGCGCAAGAGTGATGGTTGCTTCGTTCGTCCAACTTACTGCTGGGTCTATGTGATTTAACGGCTCATTGGTCTTTATTACTGAGGTGGTAGGACTGCTGGATGTCCCACGCTTTCGGCGAAAGGAGGTATACTACTACTAGATTACAATTTTCTCCATTCTTACAACGGAGGCGTGCAAGAGCAGTGAAAACACGCAGGCTCAGTGATTACATGGCCCACCTCACACTATCACCGTGCGACACCTAACTCTTTACATAGTACTCCCTCCGTTCCAAAATATTACTAGATGAGTCCCCGCGCGTTGGCGCGGAACAGTGGTATATCTCTCTGCGCAAAATTATCGATTTCATAGAACAAAAAAACTCTATAACCGCATGACAAATGTGGTAGCCAAACTAAATAAACTCCCATCATCATTTAGATCATCCCACATAAGGAAAAAAGATCAGCCAACTCCTACTGCATAATGGGATTATATTTTTCTTTTTGACATGTTAATGGGACTTAAAAGCTCACTTACATGCATGCTACCGGTGCATGCTTGCATACAGACATGTTGATGTGATTTAAAACCCACTCACATGCATGTGGCACGGTATTTCTGCATGCTTGCATGTGGCTTAGTGCGGAGCCTCTCAACGTCAAGATCATACGGCTATTATGGACTGATTTACTTCATCTAACGGCTACATCAATTTTGATGACATGGCTCAAGGAGAGGATAGAGAATTCCTAGTAGTGGGGGCTAGCTATTACTAGTAGATATAAGTCTTTGTAGAGATTCCACTACATACAGAACAAAATGAATGAATCTACACTTAAAATGCATCTATATACATCCGCATGTGGTTCATGGTGAAATCTCTACAAAGACTTATATTTAGGAACGGAGGAAGTACTAGTATAGTACGTACTGTAATTTATCAGTGAGATAAATTTGTACAATGCTATGAAGCTTGCAGCTTCTGTTACATGTATCTTGCGTCCAAGGTTGCCCGTTGCAACATTTCATCAAATACAAAGGAGACTAACATGCATGCTATTGCATCTCAATGATTGACAGATCATAGAAAATATGTACTCCCTTCGTTCCAAAATAAGTTTCTCAACTTTGTGCAAACTTTAGTACAAAGTTGTACTACTACTAAAGTTGACACTTATTTTGGAACAGAGGCAGTTAAAGAAAAAAAGATCCATGCAGTCCCTAGCCCTTGAACCGTGAACCCTGACCAGGCTTCAATTTGCTGGCAACGTTCGAGCTTCCTAATAAATGAAGTTTTCAACCTTTTGACCATCGGATCATTTTGTGCAGCTTCACCAAAATTGAGATGAGCATCCCTGTGGCAAAGAAATTGAACCAACGTGATTAGAATAAGATTACTGGGACTAGTTGATGAGACATAAACTCATCACAAATACAGTACGTAGAAGCCAGTAGAGGTATGTGCGGGGCAAAGAAGTAGAGAAATATCCATAGGGAGTGATGTGGGCAGCTGGAGCAGTGGCGCAAGCCGGCTGTAAAGGGAGTTATACCTGAGGGACGTAGCTCAACCTTGAGGAGGGCGGCGGGAGGCGGCAACTGCCCACGTCGCGGCAGTGAGCAAGGGACGAAGGCAACCTCACCGGCTTTGTGAGAGAGAACAACGGGGACCCCTGATCGGGACGTGCCGACAGTGGGTTTTCACCGTCGTCGACGGCCACCGCATCTACACTAAGCATCCACCCCTTCCCCAAGCGGACGTGATCCGCCAGGATGTTAGAGATGTGGGCACAGTCGTTTTGTGCGAGAGAGTGTGAAGAGAGCAACCGCAGCAAGCAACCGTGTAGGCTGGCCCGTCCTGACTATGTATATAGTGGAGCGGTTTCCTTTTCTCTCCATATGAACCTATCATATTACGTACGTGCCACTGAAGAAAAAAAACTTTATTTATAAATGACGCGGCACCTACTTCTCGTTCTCCTATAACCTTGTGCTTGGCATCTTCAAAATTTTAACCTTGCGATTGGCTCTTCGCCTCTTTGGGAAGTCGAGCAATAATGGTAGTGCAGTATATATCGTTCTGGCTATATGACACCGAATGAATTGCTGCACGTCCACCACGTGGGCGAGGGTCGAGGGGCGAGGGAGAGTGCTACATACAGAGCAAAATGAGTGAATCTACACTCTAAAATACGTCTATATACATCAGTGTTTGGAGTGTGTACTAGTAGTTCATATTGAAATCTACTAAAGGACATATATATTCCAAACAATATAATATAATCTCTATAACCAAGGTAGTAGGGACGAGGAGTAAACAGAGGGAGTAGTAAATTTTTCTCCTCGTCCTGCGAGCCACCGCGCGCATGGGCGAGGGAGCGGGCGTAAGGCGTAGTAAGCAAGCTTCACCTCATCCTGCGAGCCACCGCGCCCATGGGCGGGGGAGACATCGTACTAAGCAAGCTTCTCCTCGTTCTGCGAGTTGACGGGACACATCAAAAGTACTCCAGTGTATAGAGCCTTGCCTCTAAGGTAGGCCCCACATGGTTTGCCTCTTTTTTAACATAACACGTCAAGTCGCAATTTGTTTGTTCACCGCGGTAGACGACCTCCCTCCACCAAGTGGACAACAAGTACACGTGACAAATTACCACGTGGGCTGCCTTTTTCATACAGAAATGAGCTCCACCATGTACCCGCGCGGGTGTGGTTGGGAAAGAGACGGGAGTACGTGCGCCGTGCATGCACCTCTTCTCTTCGTGCACGTCCCCCACCTACGTGGGTGTGTGTGTGAGAGATACAAACCGCGTTCATGAGTGTTTTTTGTTTTGGTGTGGGGGTGGGGTGGGGGTTGATTTCGTGAATTATTTGTGGGAATATGTGTCGATGACATCTCAAACAAAATTTTGCATGCAATGTGTGTGAAATGGAGGCCTATCCATATCATACATAGAGGGTCGGGCAATCCACAAGAAGAGAGGGAGGGGTCATAGCTATCATTAGAGTCGAAGAGAGGATCAAGTGGTTGGGTGCGAGATCGATGAAGAGAGCCATCGAAATTGTGTGTGTGTACAAGTAAAAGATATAGGGTGACTGGCCTACCGGAATGTTAGAGGGCACACGTCAAGTTTGTGTGTGGAAGGGAGACATGACTAGAGCGCTCGATGTATCGGTGTGTGTGTGGGGGAGGGGGGTGGTGGGAGGGGTAGGCAGAGGCCTAACTATATAGGTAGAACGACTCATATATGTGTTGAGAAGGAGAGACCCAGCTATGTCTTGAGGGAGATCGGTCGACATCCATACATAACTGAAGGACGGGAAATATGATGGGAGAGAGAGAGAGGAGAGGAAGAGGGAGGGAGAGGGGTAGAGTGCTGGATGGGTGATGGAGTTGCTTCTCGAAGATGGTGGGAGAGGCCTACTAGACAAACTGAGGGTGGAACTACAATGTTATCAATAAGAGTGGGGATGTGTTTCTGTGTGTGCCTGTGCGTGATAGATCTGTCGGGACGCATCCATGGATGATGAAGGGGAACCATGTGTTTGGTAAGCAAACCTAACTAGATCGGTAGATCAATTGTTGTTTGTCGGAGGAAGGGAGAGACACAACTAATGAGGTAGATCGATTGACGTGTGGGTAAAAACGAGTTATAAGGACCTAGCTAGCTATATGTATAGCGAGAGATCGGTCGGTGTACGTCCATTTGTTAGAGGCAAATAAGGCCCAGCGAGATGGATAAACAGAGAGAATGGAGCTAGGAGGTGGTGCGAGAGGTCCAACTACTAGCTAGATAGGGGAGTAGTGTGCGGTTGTGAGAGCGATGAAAAGAGGGGCGAGAGTTTACACGTGTGTCTGACCGTATGAGAGACACGAGGCAAGGACACATAAAGGAGGAGATTGAAGGTGTGTTTGTATGTTGTAGGCAGGCATCGCTGGAGTGGTTTATCGACCGGTGTGTGTCGGAAAGGAGTTGTGGAGACTCTGGGAGAACGGCCTAAAGAAAAAAATGAATGTGCCCGGTGGATAGAATTCCGAGGGAGGGGGAGGGCGAGGAGGGCGTGTGCATGCACGAGAGAAGGTTAGTGGTAGCTACAAAGGTTAGAGGATTGTGTGGGTGTAAGAGACTAACAAATATCATAATTTGATATGAAAGCGGATTCATATATTTGAATAGGAGATCATAGTGTTTTAAACATTGCATGCATGAATATAGCGGTGATACACGTGCTGTGCACATGTTATACCATAATGTGATAATGCATGGCGTTTGCAACTCACAGCTAAATGCCGAACAATCTAAGCCATACTATACATCAAACAATCTCACATTTTATTTGAATTTGTGATAATGTGTGGCATTTGCAGCTTACAACTAAATATCGAACAATCTAAACAATACTATATATCGAACATTCTCACATTTTATTTGAATTTGTGGTAATGTGTGGTGTTTGCAACTCACATCTAAATACTTGTAGGCGTAGGGGGCAGGGCACCATACATAATGTGATAAACACATTATACATATGAGACATGGTTTAGATTATGAAGATCTAGCTAGAGATAGAAATGTAATGTGATTTGAAATCAAAATAAAGTGGATTCAAAAAATCTAGTTCGAGTTCATATAGTACACATAGTTCATATGTAACTCGAGACTAATCATGTGGTGTGCTGTGAAGATAATACACAAACAATGGTTTAACTTGACAATAATGATGATTGTAGATCTTATTAAAATAGAGAAACGAATTCAAATGCTTTGACTTCACAACAATCATTACTGTAGATCTTATTCAAATAGAGAAACGAATTCAAATTTAGTTCATATTGAAGCGGTAGTATATACGTTTGGAATGCACTAAAACGTTCATTTGAGTAGTAGGTTGCATGCATTATACACGTAGCGAAATATTTTAATTGAACATAACATGAATTCAAAGTTTTGAATGACATTTGTAGGGCACATTGATTTGGTACAGTACACGTTAGGCTTGTCCGGAAATTTCAACCCGCGCCTTGTTAGCCCGAAATATTTAAGATATATCTTTATCTTGTTGTGCTCCGACAACTCCCTCCATCTCAACCCGCGCCTTGCTATTCCAAAATTACAACGCGCGCGAAAACTCCCACCTCCTGTGAAATCCCGACACGCGAAATGCCCGTGGTACCCCTGAACCGAAAGAACCGCCTCAAATCGGTGGGGGTACTTTCGTAACTTACCCCACATTTCGGACAAGCGCATCTCTAAGCCATGGTTCCCCACTGCCATCCCATCCGCCCACCCATTTGTACACCGAGGCCGCGAAAATCCGCGATGAAACCCCACACCCTGCTCCGTCCGCCACCCAGCCGGAGCCTCTTCCCCGACAACTCCTCCACAGCAACACCTCGACGTCCCTCATCCATCGTACCGGATGAGGATCCGTCGTCGATCTCATCGTCCCGCTGGTTCAGCCACCCCGTCCTCCACCTCCAAGGAGCTTCCCCGACGTTCCCCTCGTCTTTCGCGCCACCTCCATTCCCACACCGCCGTCTTCACCTGCACCACCAGAAGAGCATCATCATCACCGTTTCCTCGGATGAAGCTGGGGCCTAATCAGCGCCACCAAAGAGGTTGTACACTAATTACCGCATTTTCTTCTTGATTCGATCTCACTCTGCTGCCGGCGCTCGGTCCCGAGCCAACATGGCGCGACTCCATCCACGGCGGCGTCGCCGGCCACTTCCTCCACGACGTCGCTCCCTCGGCGGCGACGTCCAAATCAGTAGGACCTGCTGCTGCTTTAGCTCTCGCTCGCACCGCTGCTCTGCTCTTGCTCTCGGTCCCCTGCCTGGTCTGCTCTTGCTATTGCTCTTGCTCGTGCTGCTGCTCTCACTCTTGCTCTTGCTTGCGATGCTGCCCCGATTTAGCTACACTTCACTCCGATGCCGCCGGGGTGAAGGAAGAACCAGCCGCAGCGGGGAGGGGGGCTCGCCGGAGAGGTACCCCACTATCTATCTTAGGGTTCAGGATGGGGGCGGTGGTCTCCGGCGGTGGCAGGGCGTTGGTGGGGCGGTGGCATGGGGATC
>NC_041386.1:523184000-523199527 GCF_002162155.2 Triticum dicoccoides | reverse complement strand
GTTCGTGGCTCCAACCGGTACTAAAGGTCTACCTTTAGTACCGGTTGGTGCCACGAACCGGTACTAATGCCTCAACCCCATTTGTCCCGGTTGGTGGCTCGAACCGGGACTAAAGGTCTAACCTTTAGTACCGGTTCGTGCCACGAACCGATACTAATGGGCATCGCACCCTTTAGTTCCGGTTCGTGGCACCAACCGGGACTAAAGGTCCCATTTAAACTGGGACTAATGCCTGTACGGTGCCCTAGCCGCTCGAACCGGGACTAATGCTCACATTAGTCCCGGTTCGTAATGCAACCGGGATTAATGCTCTTTTCTGACCGAACCAAAGCCCTATTTTCTACTAGTGCTAGAGGACTATGTGAGCACCTGAACATGTTGATCAGGAAGTTTTGGTGGGGGGAGTAAGAATGGTCAACGTAAACCACATTGGGTCTCATGGAAGGCAATGACTCAGCCTAAGAGTATGGGAGGTTTGGGCTTCAAAGACTTCGAGCTTTTCAATCTAGCTATGCTAGCTAGACAGGTATGGCGCATGCTGCAGGATCCTCACTCCCTCAGTGCGCGAATTATGAAGAGCATCTACTTCCCTAATACCACTATCCTAGATGCCTCCCTCGGGAGTCACCCAAGCCAGATATGGTGAGCCCTAGTGGAAGGACGTGACACATTGAAACTGGGACTAATCAAGCACATTGGCAATGGGGAGAGCACCGATATATGGAGGGACAACTGGCTCCCTCGTCCGGAAATGATGAGACCATATGGCTGTATTGCAAATGCACCGCTGATACTAGTAGCGGAATTGATTGATCACACTAGTGCTACATGGAACAAGCAAAAGATCGACGCCACCTTCCTGGCATTTGATGCGAAGGTAGTTCTTAGCATGCATCTGTGCACAACTCCCATGGAGGACTATTGGAGCTGGGTACACGAAAGAACCGGGCATTTCACTCTGCGATCGGCCTACAACATGCTAGTGGCGACCAGGCAACTGAGAGAAGCATGGTTGGAAGGTTCTTCGGGCTCCTCGACAGCACAGGTAGACTCGAGCTCATGGAAGACTCTGTGGAAAATAGAGGTACCATCCAAGGTGCATATGTTCTTGTGGAGGTTATCAAAGCAGTCTTTGCCAACGGAAGACGTGCGAGCTGATCAAAAGATGTCGACGACCAGCTCCTGCGGGTTTTGTGGAGCGCATGACTCCTGGCGACACTCCCTACTCGAGTGCACCGCGTCCAGATGCACCTGGATGATTGTTGATGAAGATTTGGGCAGTACCTTGGTGGCTACAAACGAGAACCGAGCTAAGAGTTGGCTCTTTAACCTAATGGGCTCGCTCTTGCATGAGCAGTTCACTCTCATGGAGGTAATGTTGTGGGTTGTTTGGACGTCTCGAAGAAAGCCCATACATGAAGCAATATTTTAGACCCCACATGCGATAAAGGCCTTCATAACACGCTACATGCAAGATCTTGAGGCAGTCATGAAGCCTATGAATCAACGTCGGGCGGCGGTGAGTGGGGCACCGTTGGTTTCCAGACCAAAGGCACCACCGGAAAACTTTGCAAAGATACATATAGACGCTGGGGTACGTCCTCACAGAGGAGGTTCAGCAGTAGTGATTTGTAGAGATAGCCAAGGAACTTTTTCGGGCAGCTCAGTGTAACGCCCTCGATGCGGCTATATCTCCCACGTGTCGAAGCACGACTTAGAGGTATAACCGCATTGAAAGCAATGTCGCAAGTGAGGTAATCTTCGCAAACAACCCATGTAATACAATAAGGGAAAAGATACATAGTTGGCTTACAATCGCCACTTCACACAATTACATGAATAAAGCATTACAACATCCAAAAACAAACAAGGTCCGACTACGGAACCAAAATAAAAGAAGAACCCCAAATGCGACAAGGTCCCCGATCGACCCCAACTGGGCTCCACTACTGATCAACTAGAACGGAACAACACAAAGGACAAGATCTTCATCGAGCTCCTCCTTGAGCTTGGTTGCGTCATCTCCACGGACTCATCAGCACCTGCAAGCTGGTTTTTGAAGTAATCTATGAGCCACGGAGACTCAGCAATCTCGCACCCTCGCGATCAAGACTATTTAAGCTTATGGGTAAGGTAAAGGTATGATGTGGAGCTGCAGCAAGCGACTAGCATATATGGTGGCTAACCTATTCGCAAAAGAGAGCGAGAAGAGAAGGCAAAGCACGATCGAGAAACTATGATCAAGAAGTGATCCTAGAACAACCTATGCCAAGCATTACTCCAACACCGTGTTCACTTCCCGGACTCCGCTGGAAAGAGACCATCACGGTTACACACGCGGTTGATGCATTTTAATTAAGGTCAACTTCAGGTTTTCTACAACCGGACGTTAACAAATTCCCATCTGCCCATAACCGCGGGCACGACTTTCGAAAGTTCAATCCCTGCAGGGGTGTCCCAACTTAGCCCATGACAAGCTCTCACGGTCAACGAAGGATATACCTTCTCCCGAGACATTTCGATCAGGCTCGGTATCCCGGTTCTACAAGACAACTTCCACAAGTTAAAACAAATCCAGCAACACCGCCCGAATGTGCCGACAAATCCCGATAGGAGCTGCACATATCTCGTTCTTAGGGCACACTCAGATGAGACTAGCTACGAGTAAAACCAAACCTCAAGTTGCCCCGAGGCGGCCCCGCAGGCAGCTCAGTCGGACCAACACTCAGAGGAGCACTAGCCCAGGGGGGTTTAAATAAGATGACCCTTAGGAGCGCGACTCCCAAGGGAAAAGAAAAGGCTAGGTGGCGAATGGTAAAACCAGTGTAGGGCATTGCTAGAAGAATTTTATTCAAGGTGAACTGTCAAGGGGTTCCCATTATAGCCCAACCGCGTAAGGAATGCAAAATCTGGGAACATAACACCGATATGACGGAAACTAGGGCGGCAAGAGTGGAACAAAACACCAGGCATAAGGTCGAGCCTTCCACCCTTTACCAAGTATATAGATGCATTAATTAAATAAAATATATTGTGATATCCCAACAAGTAAACATGTTCCAACAAGGAACAACATAACCATGTCCCAACAAGGTACAAACTTCATCTTCACCTGCAACTAACAACGCTATAAGAGGGGCTGAGCAAAGCGGTAACATAGCCAAACAACGGTTTGCTAGGACAAGGTGGGTTAGAGGCTTGGTTCAACAATATAGGAGGCATGATAAGCAAGTGGTAGGTATCACAACATAGGCATAGCAAAAGAGCGAGCAACTAGCAAGCAAAGATAGAAGTGATTTCGAGGGTATGATCATCTTGCCTGAAATCCCGCAAGGAAGAAGAACGAGTCCATGAAGAAGACAAACGGACGTAGTCGAACGAATCCTCACACACACGACGTAATCGGAACCAACCCGAAGAAGCAACACCGGAAAGAAGCAAACAACATAGTAAACGACCACCACATAAACATGACATGATGCACAACCAAGTATGATGCATGTCTGGTTTAATGAAGCATGGCATGGCAAAATGCACAAGCAATCGTACAAATTAAGTGGAGCTCAATATGCAACGAGTTGCATATTGACGAAACACCACATGACTTATTTAGTTCTCTCCTATTTATGTACTCAACAATATTAAATGTTGATTATCATGGAAAGAGGTGAAACATAAAGGTATTATCTATCTAAACAATTTAAATGGGGCCGGATATAGCAAACAACAAATCCGGTAAATCCCCATATGCATTAGTAAATTAATGTAAACAACAATTTAGATCATCTTAATGTTGTTAACATGATGCGGATGACATGTTCAAGTTTTATGCAATTTTAAGAAAATGTTGACAAGAGCATTATGAAGCATTTGTCATAGTGGCGGAAACGAAAAAGGGGTGCCATGACAACGATAACGAAAACGGTGCCATGGCGGCGTTCCGGTTCCGGTAACTCGATTGAGATACCGATGCAAAGGGGAAGTGTGCGGAATGTGACATGCAAGGATGGTGGGGTGATCTCGGATACCGAGTTCCCACATTTCGGTGGCAAGGCAAAAAGAGGGGCGACGTGCATCGACAATTCGAGCACGGAGCAAGCACGAGCATCTCATACATCACACATGCATTCGTTCACGGGCGGTCGTCTCGGGGTTATACCTTCGAAGCATGCATTATCGGAACGGATCAAGTTCGGCGATAGGGGTACACGTGTCGAAGGGGAAGTAGTTGTTCACGGGGTCGTCGTGGGAAGTAGCGGTTCATGCGACGGTAGTTGAACTTGACGTTTGCGTTACACAGGTCTTCGGCGACGGTCGTCATACATGGTTCGGAGTGGTACTTGCTTCTTCGGACTTGTCGGTCTCGATTCTTGCGACGGTAGCGGTATACGTCTCGTTTTCGGAGAGGTACTTGGGGTCATTTGAACTTGTCGGTCTCGTCATCTCGAAGGGGGTGCTTGACGTTCTTAGCGATTCCGGCGACGACGGTAGAGGTACACTTGTTGTAGGGGTACTTGTCGGATCCACGGCGACGGTAGAGGTACAAACATTCTCGCGGTACTTGGGTCATCGTGGAACTTGGCTATAGTAGTGGTACAAGGGTTGTGGCCGGCCTTGGCGGTTCATCGTGTAGTCGTAAGCGTTCCGTAGATGTTCATGTCGTCGTAGCCGTTCGGATCTTGGAGCAATGGTAGTCGTTCACTTGACGGTCTTGAAGGATTCGAAGGGGTACTGGGTGGTCTGTCGTGGTACTCGTTCGGGCATCCGTGTGTCGTGGTACGTGGTATCCCTGTAGATGACCTTGCCGGTCTTGATGATTGAAAAGAAGTAGCACAAGGACCTCGGGAGAACGACGAAGCCGCATGGAGGCTTGCGACAGGGAAGTCGAGGAAGACGAGCTCGAAGCAGTGCTGGAGCATGGCGACGCGGTGGCCGGACCAAGCAGGGTGACGAGGTGGCGGCGAGGAGCTCCTGGACCGGCTGCGGGAGACGATGCACTTGAGGGCGCGGCGATGCAGGGAGCAGCAGCAGCTCCAGGAGCTTGACAACAGGTGAGGAGCTCGAGGCCAGCACCGGTCAGCGCCATGGCGCAGCTCGGTTGCGGCAAGGCGAGGGGCGTCCTTGTAGGAGAGGGAGGCGCATGGGAGGAAGAAGGAGAGGCCGGCGACGTTCACTGTAGGTGGTGGGGTATCGAGGGTGAGGCGGAGGCGCCGGGAGCCGGCAGGGTGGAGCCGAGGAGGAGGTCCGGTGACTGCCGGTGTTGTGGCTCCGGTGAGCTCCGGCCAAAATTGGGACGAGTGGTGCGGGGCCTTGCTGGAAGAAGGAGTGGAGGGGCTCGGTGTGAGCGAGAGAGAGGGAGGCGCAGGTGGTTCGGACACGGGAGCGAGAGGTGGGGAGATCGAGCGAATGGAGAGGGAGAGGGAGTCGGGTGCAAGCGATCCTCTCCTGGCGGCGCAAGCAGGAAACGAAGGGGGAGAGAGGATCGTCCAGAGGGTGTGGGCTAGGGTTAGGTGTAGGTGGGATGCCTGGGCCTTGGAGGGGCAAATGGGCCTGCGCTGGAGGTTGGGCCGGCCTGTGCTATCTCTCTTCTCTCTCTCTCTCTCTCATATTTCCGTTAACAGAAAAGAATTGGAGAGACGAAAAGAAAGAGAGGGATAGGGAAAGAATTAGCGCACGCAAATAATATTCCCAGACTCGAAAAAATGCGCTGGTTCCAAGAAAAATAGGAGAGGCATGATCGCAAGGATTTAATGCAAAATCATTTGAATTTAATTCAAATGGGTTAAACAAGGGCTAGGAATTAGAGGTGTCCAAAATTTTTGAGGTTTTAGGAGGAGCCTCGAGAAAAGAGATGAGAGATATTGGCAAGGTTTGAAGGTCAAAATCGAAGAGGAATAGACATGGGAATTATTTTGCACGTGTGTTACGATGATTCCAAATTAATGGAATATTTATAATAACTCCCTAAATATTAGGAGGATAAAGTTATAAAGAGAAGTCACTCTTCCCTCGATTTAAATGGATCGAAGATCCACACAAATTCTTTAGTTGAGATGCAAAAGATTTATGACATGATGCAATGCACATGATGCAAAGATAAAATGCATGACACGCAAGCAAAAGACGAGGAAACAACTGCGAATAACTGGACGACACCTGGCACATCGGTCTCGGGGTGTCACAACACTCCACCACTACGAGAGGATCTCGTCCCGAGATCTAGGATGGCACCGGAGGGAAAAAGAAGAGGAAGAGAAGAGGTAAACTAAGTTGCTTCTTTGACAAACGAGTGAGACCAAAGAACCTTGAAAGGTTAAGCCATTTCCGAGAATAGAATAAACGGAGATGAACGAAGTTGAAGACACACTGTTAAGAAAGAGGAGAAGAAAGAGCCGATTCGGGTAGCACTTCGGTTGCAAAGAGATGAAAGACTTGATAAGGCGAAAAGAAAATGAGCAAAAAGGGCACAACACTCCGGTTAAATGGATAGGCATGAAAAGAACATGATCTTTGACAAAACGAGATGATGGGTGAAAAGAACAACATCGCAATGCCTCCGGAACGAAAGAATAGAAGATAGATAATTGAAATAGGAGAATGGAGAAGAAAATGTCAACTTCTACCACAAAAGAGCTTGAAAAGGCATCTTTAGGAGAAGGGTCGAACGGAGTTGTTGGAACACCAACAATGAAAAGAATACGCTTGATATGGTCTTATGGAATACATCTCAAATTATGAGGTGACAACCTGCCACTCACGGGAAAAGGATTGGATTGGTATGAACCAGGAGACGAGAAAGCTTTTACACCGGGAGGATAGATGAAGAAATTGGATCATTTATAAGCACCATAATTAGCAACAATCCTTAAGGAAAGTTCTAGCTGAAATATAACCCAAGATAATTCCAATGAAGAGATTGATGGATTTAAAATACCTCATTCTTAACAACGTGTGAATCATGAAACATGAACTCAAATTATCAAGAATGACATAATACCACCTCCAATGATACAGAAGAAAGAATTGCACTCCGGATAGCAAGATGAAGAAAAACTTGAGCTCCTCTGAAAAGAATCTTGATGAACACTTCGAGAAGGAATTAAATCCTTGATGAACCATCATGCGGAACCTTCATGAAGAACTTCGTTAAGCAAAAGAATGATCAAACGGAAGGAAAGAGAAGTTGAAAACACAAGGTGAATCCTTGTACTGATTTAGATGAATCTCCGTGGTGAAATAATTGAGAGAACTTGGAACTCCAGGAAAAAGAGAAGATGAAACAATTGAATTCAGGAATTTGATGGACCTCCGGAATAAGGAATTAATCACTATGAAGAAACATGAATGAGAATTACGTCATGCTTATCCTTCACCAATTTAAATTGATGATAATCAACGGATTTGACATATTACTTATTCTCGTAGAAAAGATTAAGAGAGATATAACATAAACTTAATGGACCACCGATAGGATTGAAACAACGAATGAATTGATATGATAAGAAAGAAAAATCTGGAATGAACCAACGTAAGCATTGACAAAGAACGAAATAAAGGGATAAATCACCGGAAAGGATTAGAGAACGAATGAAAATACTTGAGGGAAATTAGATCCACGAGAACAAAAGATCACGAGTTGATTAGAGAATATACTTGGATGATGCACCGGTAAGATTGAACAACGGGAGCTGAAAGCTAGAATGAATAATCCCGAAATGATGGCCTTCGGAGAATCAAACTGAAAATACTCTGAATTACTCCGGATGGGTGAAAAGAAATTCTCACAACCGAAACAATTATGGCAGGATGGCAGAGAATGGGGCAAGATTTAAAAGAAACTCTTCTTCGGACTTCAAAATCTAAGAATGACGATGAGAAACACCACCAAATTGTTGAGATACTCCGGGATGAAAAATGGAAGGTTGATCCAACGATGAAAAGAATTATAAGATCTTGGAGAAAGGCATTTGACTGATGACAATTCATTCTTACGTCAAACTTCAAAAAGAATTTTATGGATCTCTTCGGGAGAATTAGAAGAGTCAAGTAAGATCCTGGAAAAAGACCTGTGGGTTAGGGCCCACTCAAAAGAAACACCGTTGAATGATTTCTTGAAAAGGAGATAGCACCGGTTGAATTAAACGGCTTGAATGAGATAACAACATCGAAATAAGTTGAGTGGATCTTGAATGACAAGACGAGCCTTGAGATATCTTTAGCACTCCGGAACCAATGAATAGCGAGAAATGGAATGACAAAAGAAGTGCACCAGCATGAGAAGATATTTGAAACGAGGAAAAGGATATGGTCAACACCGCAAACTTGGATTAAATCTACCGGAGAAGGGAAAAGAATGAAGGGTGACAAACTTGATGCTCCGTTAGTATTTTCATGAGAATCACCGGATAAGAACATTGAAGGAAAAGAATGGAGAGACTTCACATCAATAAGATGGATACTTGATTAAGAAATCTTAGTCCTTGAAGAAAAACAAAGGGAGGGAGGGTGGGAAAACAAAGACAATTTGGAATGGATGAAACGAACACCGTTGAGAAACTTAGAATTGATCTTGCGGATGTTGAAATGATCGGATCCACTTGAAGAGAAGCACACCGGTGAAAAGGATTGACATGACAATCTCGATTATCATGAAGGATTTGTATGCACATCAGAGTATGAGAACACCGTTTAAGAAAGGTATGGAATCAACACTTGGCATTGAAGCAACTCGAATACCACAACTCAAAAGCAAAACGAAGGATTAGCTTGCAGAATAAGCCAGAACAAACATATGATAGAGATTTCGTCCGAAGTTTTCGTGGTGGGGCCTACACGGGCTCGATCGTACAGCACCTTCATGTACAAGGCAGTGAAAATGACATACGAAGCGTCCCCGAGTCGACATAGCCAAGGACTCTTTAAGACACAACGAGACCACTGTAAAACCAACCGTGAATAGGCGGACCACTAGACATCGAACCCCAATTTCATATCATACATCTGTCGGAAAGATATCCTAAGAGCTACTTGAATTCCCACTTATAAATTCCCGAAATTTTCCGGTTATGCAATCAGGTGTTGGGGATACAGGGGAAGCATAATATCTCACCCAAAACTAACAAATCCTATATCCAGCTGTATCCATCCTTCAACACATAACCAAGAAACCTTCGGAAATCATCTACTTCAACCTTCGAAAAGCATCCGTTATACGAGTTATGGCAATACTCCCGAACTCCCGCCCCAGTACTGGGTGGCGTCGAGGTTATCTCACCAACAACTGCATAAAAGAGATTTTCGATGTCGGTGAAACTAAACTCAGGTATTCCAGAACTACAACGATAAAATTGTGACGACAACACCTCGGAGCTCAACTCCCCGGGACACTGCCACAACCCCTAAATGACAGGAGGCACCAAGAACAATGTTCTCGTCACAAAGCCATCGGAACGATTCCAAGATACCCGCGTGATCCTAAAAAAAATTTAAGTGAAATTTGAGAAGAGAAGAGTCAAAACTCTACGTCAGGATGCCTCACCAGAGAGACGAAGGGACTGGGGAGTAAAAAGAATTCCTAAACTCTCCGATATATATAATCCTAAATGACTCAAAACATTTTTCTAGACTCAACTCGTCAGCTAATTCGATCAAGCAGGGGGGCTCCTAAGGTCAGGGAAGGCTCTGATACCAACTTGTAACGCCCTCGATGCGGCTATATCTCCCACGTGTCGAAGCACGACTTAGAGGCATAACCGCATTGAAAGCAATGTCACAAGTGAGGTAATCTTCACAAACAACCCATGTAATACAATAAGGGAAAAGATACATAGTTGGCTTACAATCGCCACTTCACACAATTACATGAATAAAGCATTACAACATCCAAAAACAATCAAGGTCCGACTACGGAACCAAAATAAAAGAAGAACCCCAAATGCGACAAGGCGCCCGATCGACCCCAACTGGGCTCCACTACTGATCAACTAGAACGGAACAACACAAAGGACAAGATCTTCATCGAGCTCCTCCTTGAACTTGGTTGCGTCATCTGCACGGACTCATCGGCACCTGCAATCTGGTTTTTGAAGTAATCTATGAGCCACGGGGACTCAGCAATCTCGCACCCTCGCGATCAAGACTATTTAAGCTTATGGGTAAGGTAAAGGTATGATGTGGAGCTACAGCAAGCGACTAGCATATATGGTGGCTAACCTATTCGCAAAAGAGAGCGAGAAAAGAAGGAAAAGCACGATCGAGAAACTATGATCAAGAAGTGATCCTAGAACAACCTATGCCAAGCATTACTACAACACCGTGTTCACTTCCCGGACTCCACCGGAAAGAGACCATCACGGTTACACACGCGGTTGATGCATTTTAATTAAGGTCAGCTTCAGGTTTTCTACAACCGGACGTTAACAAATTCCCATCTGCCCATAACCGCGGGACGGCTTTCAAAAGTTCAATCCCTGCAGGGGTGTCCCAACTTAGCCCATGACAAGCTCTCACGGTCAACGAAGGATATACCTTCTCCCAAGACATTCCGATCAGGCTCGGTATCCCGGTTCTACAAGACAACTTCGACAAGTTAAAACAAATCCAGCAACACCGCCCGAATGTGCCGACAAATCCCGATAGGAGCTGCACATATCTCGTTCTCAGGGCACACTCGGATGAGACTAGCTACGAGTAAAACCAAACCTCAAGTTGCCTCGAGGTGGCCCCGCAGACAGCTCAGTCGGACCAACATTCAGAGGAGCACTGGCCTAGGGGGGTTTAAATAAGATGACCTTAGGAGCGCGACTCCCAAGGGAAAAGAAAAGGCTAGGTGGCGAATGGTAAAACCAATGTTGGGCATTGCTGGAAGAGTTTTATTCAAGGCGAACTGTCAAGGGGTTCCCATTATAGCCCAACCGCGTAAGGAATGCAAAATCCGGGAACATAACACCGATATGACGGAAACTAGGGCGGCAAGAGTGGAACAAAACACTAGGCATAAGGCCGAGCCTTCCACCCTTTACCAAGTATATAGATGCATTAATTAAATAAGATATATTGTGATATCCCAACAAGTAAACATGTTCCAACAAGGAACAACATAACCATGTCCCAACAAGGTACAAACTTCATCTTCACCTGCAACTAACAACGCTATAAGAGGGGTTGAGCAAAGCGGTAACATAGCCAAACAACGGTTTGCTAGGACAAGGTGGGTTAGAGGCTTAGTTCAACAATATAGGAGGCATGATAAGCAAGTGGTAGGTATCGCAGCATAGGCATAGCAAAAGAGCGAGCAACTAGCAAGCAAAGATAGAAGTGATTTCAAGGGTATGGTCATCTTGCTTGAAATCCTGCAAGGAAGAAGAACGAGTCCATGAAGAAGACAAACGGACATAGTCGAACGAATCCTCACACACACGACGTAATCGGAACCAACCCGAAGAAGCAACACCGGAAAGAAGCAAACAACCACCACATAAACATGACATGATGCACAACCAAGTATGATGCATGTCCGGTTTAATGAAGCATGGCATGGCAAAATGCACAAGCAATCGTACAAATTAAGTGGAGCTCAATATGCAACGAGTTGCATATTGACGAAACACCACATGACTTATTTAGTTCTCTCCCGTTTATGTACTCAACAATATTAAATGTTGATTATCATGGAAAGAGGTGAAACATAAAGGGATTATCTATCTAAACAATTTAAATGGGGCCGGATATAGCAAACAACAAATCCGGTAAATCCCCATATGCATTAGTAAATTAATGCAAACAACAATTTAGACCATCTTAATGTTGTTAACATGATGCGGATGACATGTTCGAGTTTTATGCAATTTTAAGAAAATGTTGACAAGAGCATTATGAAGCATTTGTCATCGTGGCGGAAACGAAAAAGGGGTGCCACGGCAACGATAAGGAAAATGGTCCCATGGCAGCGTTCCGGTTCCGGTAACTCGATTGAGATACCGATGCAAAGGGGAAGTGTAACACCGTCGATGCGACTATATCTCCCACGTGTCGAGGCACGACTTAGAGGCATAATCGCATTGAAGGCATATGTCGCAAGTTAGGCAATCTTCACAACATCCCATGTAATATAAATAATAAAAGGGAGATAACATAGTTGGCTTACACTCGCCACGTCAATCAAGTACATTAATAACATTACATCATCCAAACACTCATGGCCCGACTACGGCGCCAAAATAAAAGAGAACCCAACATGCGACACGGTCCCAATCACCCCCAACTGGGCACCACTACTGATCATCGGGAAAGGAAACATAGTAACGTTGAGAGTCTTCGTCGAACTCCCACTTGAGCTCGTACGCGTCTCCTGGAGCGGAATCATCGGGCCCTGCATCTGGTGTAATAGTAATCTGTGAGCCACAGGGACTCAGCAATCTCGCACCCTCGCGATCAAGACTATTTGAGCTTATAGGTAAGGTAAGGTAAAATATGAGTGGAGCTGCAGCAAGCGACTAGCAAGTATGGTGGCTAAATTATTCGCAAAAGAGAGCGAGAAGAGGAGGCAAAGCACGAGCGAGAAACTAGTGAGCAACCTGCGCAAGCATTATTTCAACACCGTGTCCACTTCCCGGACTCCACCGAGAAGAGGCCATCACGGTAACACACTCAGTTGATTCATTTTAATTAAATTAAGGTTCAAGTTATCTACAACCGGACATTAACAAATTCCCATCTGCCCATAACCGCGGGCACGGATTTCGAAAGTTCAATCCATGCAGGGGAGTCCCAACTTAGCCCATGACAAGCTCTCACGGTCAACGAAGGAATAGACCTCCTCCCAAGACGTTCCGATCAGACTCGGTTTCTCGGTAATTCAAGACACTCCGACAGGTTAAAACAAGACCAGCAACACCGCCCGAATGTGCCGACAAATCCCGATAGGAGCTGCACATATCTCTTTCTCAGGGCACACTCAGATGAGCTAGACGTCGGGTAGGCCAGCCCAGAGTTGCCCCTGGTAGCCCCGGACATCGCTCGGTGGGACCAACACTCAGAGGAGCACTGGCCCGGGGGGGGGGGGTAAAATAAGATGACCCTTGAGTCTGCAGAACCCAAGGGAAAGAAAAGGCTAGGTGGCAAATGGTAAGACCAATGTTGGGCATTGCTGGAAAAGCTTTAATCAAGGCAAAATATCAAGGGGTTCCAATTATAACCCAACCGCGTAAGGAACGCAAAATCCGGGAACATAACACCGATATAACGGAAACTAGGGCGGCAAGAGTGGAACAAAACACTAGGCGAGAGGCCGAGCCTTCCACCCTTTACCAAGTATATAGATGCATTAAGATAACATGGCAATATAATGATATCCCAACAAGTAAATAAAAGATGTTCCAACAAGGAACGGCCTCCGATCTTCACCTGCAACTAGCAATGTTGTAAGAGGGGCTGAGCAAAGCGGTAACATAGCCAATCAACAGTTTGCTAGGATAATGGTGGGTTAGAGGTTTGACATGGCAATTTGGGAGGCTTGCAAGCAAGTGGTAGGCATCGTAGAAATGGCATAGCAAAAGAGCGAGCAAACTAGCATAACAAAGATAGTAGTGATTTCGAGGGTATGATCATCTTGCCTGCACAGTTGTCAGAGTTGACTGGATCCTCGAAAGCAAACTCAACGGGCTCCTCGTTAGCGAACTCGTCTCCCGGCTCTACCCAAACAAGACAAACAAGCAACAAGGATACAATCAACCACGTGCAAACTCAAACAACACGATGCAAAGATGATATGCTATGCGGGATGCAATGCGGGATGCAAAATGCAAGATATGACAGGAAATGCATGAACCTGGCCTCAACTTGGAAAACCAAGTGTTCCACTGGAAAGATGAGATGAAATCGTTTGAAAACGATATAAAGAACGCCGGAATCGGAGTTACGGTTTGGAAATGGCAAGCGATTCAAAAATGACACCGGTCTGTGATTTACAGTAAGTAGGCATCTAAATGCAACGAAATGAACATGCTACAGCACCCAAACATGACAACAAAATACATGGCAGGGAAGCATTCAAGATGCTTAACAAAAATCTAGCACTGAGCTACGGCCAAATCATCCACTAACAGGTTCAAACAAGCATGGAAAAAACACAAATGGTTAAACAGATCTCAGACTTAGTGAAATTAACACTTGTCTGGAATTTCAGATCATATAGCCCTCTTCGGAGCAACAAAACAACATGCTACAGGACCTGACCATGACAAAGAAAGACATGGCATGGAGCTACTCAACAAGCTTAACAAAAGTCCCTTAGTGACCTTGAGCCAAAAGGGATCACAAAATATACTAACAAGCACACGAACATAGCAAAAACATAATCAGTTTCAGACTTAGTGAAAAACTGGGACATGCTGAAACATAACTCACGAAGGCATGTTTACGAGCTCGATGCACTCACCACGGTGCAAGTCATGGCAAGACAAGCATACAACCCTTAAGAAGGCACAAAATGCAAGCTAGACATGGCAAGAACAATAGCATAGCATGCAAGGATCAACTACAATAACATCGGCAAAATCGCAAACAAGTTGACGATCTGCCCAGATTCGCAACGAAGCAAAAGTAGAGCTCGATTGACTCAAGCTAGGGTGCTCCATAATTGCAAACAAAGACATGGATTGATAGATAACTACAATATTAACAAAACTCCCTTACTGATCATCCTCAAAAGAGGCACGGATCACTAGGAAACAACATGAACATATGGCATCATGAGATAAACAATCCCAGGACTTAGTGAAATACTAAGTCCCTGAAAACAGAATTAGCAAGTGCACCACTTTGCTAGCTTGCACAAGTCACCACACACATCCTAAAATTACATGGGTTGCACCTCTGGAAAGATGACAAAACCCTTAACAAAACATATGAAGAACTCACGGGCATATCATGCACACATTAATCATGGCAAAAATTACAAAAGTGCTAAACGGAGTAACAGATCTGACAATTAACTCAAGTAACCCTCTTCTAACAGCATTTTGGGCACCAAGACGAGCTCAAATGAAAATGATGCAATGGAAAGAAATTATGTACTCTCCGAGATGAACATTTTGATATGCTATATGCATGAATCGGAGCTACGGATGCAAAGTTACGGAGCCGCGAACATGACAACTTGGATCAGGAATTCTGGGACTTAGACAAAAAACAACCTCTCCGGAAAAGTCAAACCGGGACAGAGAGGACCCGGGACGAGAAGATCCGGGCGAGGCTAGGTCGTTTGGATCGGGGACCGATGGATCTGGTCCCGATCCGGATCGGAGCTCCGGCGAGGCGAGGCCTCCGGCGAGCGGCGACTCCGGCGAAGTCCGGGCGGCGGCGCGCGGCAGGGTGAGGTGCGCCGGCGATGAGGGCCCGGCGGAGGAGTGCGGTGGCCGGGGCGAAGGCACGGCGAGGCGGCGGCGTTACGGCGGGCGGAGGCGGCCGGAGGCAGGAGGCGGCACGGGGAGCGCGGCGGGGTCGCCGGCGAGGCGGCGGCCGCCGGC
>NC_041386.1:523174111-523183609 GCF_002162155.2 Triticum dicoccoides | reverse complement strand
CGGGCCGGCGGCGAACTGGGGACCGCAGCGCCACGTGGTGGCACCGGGTTGGATGGCGGGGGCGGCGGATGTTGTCCGGCTCCGCCCGGACACGTCCGGAGCGGCGGATCTGGGATTTTTAGGGTTAGGGGGAGAGGATCTGCGAATTTGGAATGGGTGGTGTATATATAGGCATAGAGGGAGCTAGGAGAGTCCAAATGAGGTGCGGTTTTCGGCCACGCGATCATGATTGAATGCTCTAGATGATGGAGCAGAGTTTGGTGGGTTTTGGGCCAAATTGGAAGGGTGTTGGGCTGCAACACACACGAGGCCTTTTCGGTCCCTCGGTTAACCGTTGGAATATCAAACGAAGTCCAAATGGTACGAAACTTGACAGGCGGTCTACCGGTAGTAAACCAAGGCCGCTTGGCAAGTCTCAGTACAATCCAGAAATGTTTAATCCCCACACACGAAAGAAAGCTAAAAATGACCACCGGAGGAGAACGGAGCGCCGGAATGCAAAACGGACAACGGGGAAAATGCCCAAATGCATGAGACGAACACGTATACAAACGCAATGCACATGATGACATGATATGAGATGCATGACAACGACAACAACACACGGAGACAAAACCCAAACCGGAGGAAATAAATATAACTTAACGCCGGAAACGGCAAGAGTTGGAGTACAAATAGGGAAAGTTACATCCGGGGTTTTACAACACTCCACCACTACGAAAGGATCTCGTCCCGAGATCTAGGACTGAAAGAACGCCGGGTACTCAAAACGGAGGTGATCCTCGCGTTCCCAGGTAGCTTCGCGGTCGGAATGGTGTGACCACTTGACTTTGAGAAATTTGATTGACTTGTTGCGAGTCTTGCGTTCAGTCTCTTCAAGAATAGCAACTCGGTGCTCACGATAAGAGAGATCTTCGTGGAGCTCAATGTCCTCGAAGTTGACGGTGCGGTCAGGAGTCTTGAAGCACTTTCGAAGCTGAGAGACATGGAACACATCATGAACATTTGCAAAGTTTGAAGGAAGCTCGAGTTGATAGGCGAGGTCGCCTCTCTTGCTGACAATCTTGAAAGGTCCCACATATCTAGGGGCAAGCTTCCCTTTGATACCGAAGCGACGAGTACCTTTCATAGGAGAGACACGGAGGTAAACATGATCTCCGATCTCAAAAGCCAAATCACGGTGCTTACTATCATAGTAGCTCTTCTGACGGGATTGGGCTGCTTTGAGGTTATCACGAATGACTTTGCACATTTCTTCTGCTTCTGTGATTAAGTCATTACCCAAAAGCTGACGTTCACCGGTTTTAGACCAGTTGAGAGGGGTACGACACTTCCTGCCATACAGAATTTCAAATGGGGCCTTGCCCGAACTTGCTTGAAAACTGTTGTTGTAGGAGAATTCAGCATAAGGAAGATAATCCTCCCACTTCATGCCGAAGGAGATCACACAAGCCCTGAGCATATCTTCAAGAATCTGGTTGACACGCTCGACTTGACCGCTTGTTTGAGGATGGAAAGCTGTGCTGAAGCGGATGTTCGTGCCCATGGCCTTCTGAAAAGAATACCAAAACTTCGAGGTAAAGATGCTGCCACGGTCTGAAGAGATCACTTGAGGAATACCGTGCAGAGAGACAATACGAGAGGTATAGAGTTCCACCAATTGAGCTGCAGTGATCAACTCTTTGATAGGCAGAAAGTGAGCCACTTTGGTGAGTTTGTCGATGACAACGAATATAGCATCATTGCCACGCTTGGACTTTGAAAACCCAGTCACGAAGTCCATTTCAATGTGGTCAAACTTCCATTCTAGAATGGCAAGAGGTTGGAGGAGACCAGCTGGCCTTTGGTGTTCTGCCTTCACTCTTCTGCAGACATCACATTCATTCACGAATTGAGCGATCTCGCGCTTTATTCGAGTCCACCAATAAGCTTGCTTAAGGTCCTGATACATCTTCGTGCTCTCAGGGTGGATGGAGAGGAGAGAATTGTGAGCCTCGTTCATGATCACTTTACGGAGGTCACCTCTGGGTACAACAATACGATCCTTGAAGAAGAGAGTGTCCTTGTCATCAAGGCGGTAGCACTTGTACTTGGACTGACTCTTGGCAATCCCAATCTTCACCTTTTTCACCATAGCATCAAGTAGCTGGGCTTGGCGAATCTGGTCTTCCAAGGTAGGAGAGACTTGAAGGTTGGCGAGGAAACCTTGAGGAACAACTTGCAGATTAAGTTTGCGGAAAGCTTCACAAAGCTCGGGTTGATAAGGCTTCAGAATCAGACTGTTGCAGTACGCTTTCCTGCTCAAAAGCGTCAGCAATCACATTGGCCTTGCCTGGAGTATACTCGATACTCGGATTATACTCTTGACTCATTTCGACCCAACGAGTTTGCCTGAGGTTGAGATTAGGCTGAGTGAAGATGTACTTGAGACTCTTGTGATCAGTGAAAATGTCCACTTTTCTTCCCAATAGAAGATGTCTCCAAGTCAAAAGAGCATGCACAACTGCCGCCAACTCGAGATCATGAGTGGGGTAGTTCTTCTCATTAGGCTTCAACTGGCGAGATGTATAAGCAACAAATTTCTTCTCTTGCATCAATACTGCGCCAAGACATTGGAGAGAGGCATCACAAAAGACCTCGTACGGCTTGGATTCATCAGGCGGAGTCAGAACTGGAGCAGTGATCAATTTCTCTTTCAAAGTGTTGAAAGCAATGTCACACTCCAGAGACCAAACGTACTTGACATGCTTCTGAAGAAGATTTGAGAGAGGCTTCGCGATCTTAGAAAAGTTTTCAACGAATCTTCGGCAATAGCTTGCGAGACCGAGAAAACTGCGGAGTTGCTTCACGTTCTGAGGAGGTTCCCAATTCACAATTGCAGACACCTTCTCAGGATTCACGGCAATGCCCTTGGCAGAGATGATATGACCAAGATAAAGAATCTCATCGAGCCAAAATTCACACTTGGAGAACGTGGCGTAGAACTGATGTTCTCTGAGCTTATCAAGAACCAAACGCAAATGCTTGGCATGATCTTCCTTGTTCTTGGAGAAAACCAGAATGTCATCGAGATAGACCAAAACGAAGTCATTGGTGTAGGCATTGAAGATGAAGTTCATCATGCGAGAGAACGTCGGAGGAGCGTTGGCGAGGTCAAAAGACATGATAGTGTATTCATATGAACCAAAGCTTGTTCTGAATGCTGTCTTGGGAATATCTTCTTCACGAATGCGAATCTGGTGATAGCCCATACGGAGATCAAGCTTGGAGAATGCTTGGGCACCTTTGAGTTGTTCGAACAGCTCATTGATGTTGGGAAGTGGGTATTTGTTCTTGATGGTCTTCTTGTTCACTGGACGGTAATCAACACAAAGTCGGTCCGTTCCATCCTTCTTCTTCACAAAAAGAACACCACAACCCCACGGAGAAGAACTAGGCCGGATGAGACCCATTTTCTCTTGCATATCGAGTTGCTTCTTCAGCTCCTTCAACTCTTCAGGTCCGAGCTTGTAAGGACGTTTACACACAGGTTCCATACCAGGCTCAAGATCAATAACGAATTCAACTGGACGGTGCGGAGGCATTCCTGGGAGCTCTTCTGGAAAGACGTCTTGATATTCGCAAACGACTGGAATTTGCGAAATAGCATCCAATTCACCCTTTTCATTGAGAGAAAACAGACGAATGGTATCATCACGAGCGGCAAAGACAATTACATCCTCAGACGAATGAGTCAATTGAATCTGCCTGGCAGCACAATCAAGATGTGCCTTGTGCTTAGAAAGCCAATCCATTCCGAGAATAAGATCAATATCCGAGTTACCAAGAACCACCGGAGAAGAGAGAAACTTGTAATCGCCCAATGTGATAGAAACATCTGGGGCAATAACGCTTGCATTCATGAATTTACCCAGAGAAACAACAGATAACTGTCTAGGCAAATCTTGCAAAGGCAACTCATGCTTAGAAACAAATGGCCTCGAGATGAAACAATGCGATGCACCCGTGTCAAAAAGAACTTTAGCTGGAATATCATTAATAGGAAGGTTACCCATGATCACATCTGACGAGTCCTCTGCCTGAGCTGCGTTCAGCAAGTTGACCTTGGCGGACTTGGGGTTATGCTTGACCACAGCTGTACTTGCCGATCTCACAGGAGGAGGAGGAGGAAGACGCCTCTGGTTGAAACACTTGTTGGCATAGTGACCCTTCTGTTGGCACTTGTTGCACGTGACCTCTGAAAGCGGACGGTGATACGGAGCACTCGATCTTGGAGCTTGAGACGAAGTCTTGTTCTGAAAGCCAGGGTTGGGTGGGTGGGAAGAACCACTGCCACCTTTACTCTTCTGCTGATACGGCTGACGGAACGGAGGAGGAGGAAGCCAAAACTTCTGCTGCTTGTCCACTTGAGTAGAGGAAGAAGGAGTAACATCTCTGACTCGCTTCTTGGAAGCATCACACCTCAACTGAGCAGCCTCTTGCTTCAGTGCCATGTTGTAGAACTCATCGTATCTCAAGGGCTCAAAGAGGACAAGAGTGAGCTGAATATCTTCCCTGAGACCACCCATGAACTGATATATCATGCTCTTCTCATCAGGGACGTCCTGCTTAGCAAAGCGGGCGAGCTTCTGGAACAACTTGTTGTAGTCATAGACAGACAAAGTGCCTTGCTTCAGATTGCGGAATTCCTCACGCTTGCTTTCAACCATGCTCTGGGGAATATGATGAGCTCGGAAATCTCGACGGAAATCATCCCAAGTGATAACACGTCCACCTCTGGAATCCTTGTACTGCTGGAACCATTCTGCAGCTTGATCTTTGAGTTGGAAGGAAGCGAACTTGACAAAGTCCTCAAGCCTGACGTTACTGCACTCGAAATGCTTACACAGATCCACAAGCCAATCGTCAGCATGAGTTGCCTCAACACAATTGCTGAAAGTCTTTGGCCCATTAGTAAGGAACTGGTTGAGTGTAGCAAAGTGACTCTGATTGCTGCCTTGATTCCCTTGACTGCCTTGATTGCGCTCTTGGAGAATTTGCATGATCAACTGTGTATTTGCATCGGTTGCGGCCATCACAGCTTGCCATGCCTCTGAAGGAGGTGGTGGTGGTGGCGGATCAGGATTCGGAGTCGTGCGCGTTGGAGGAGCCATCCCGAAGAGGTTTACCACCATTAGCACATTGACAGACAAATATTGAAGCTGAATCCAACGGAATGAAAATTGCAACATATAATCTTCACATCCGAACAAAATGAACGAATGCATTCCTCTTGAAATGGTCACATATCCATAAATTGAGAAGCCACTTAGAATTAAGGTAGAGAAATAAATCAACAAGGTACGGATCAAAAACGAATAATCGGTAAGAAATCCCAATCTCAAACCAATATCCGTGGAAGAAAAACTAGAGCTACTAGAATTCCCACCTATGAAACTCCCGAACCTTTCCGGTTATGCAATCAGGTGTTGGGGATACAGGGGAAGCATAATATCTCACCCAAACTAACAAATCCTACATCCAGCTGTATCCATCCTTCAACACATAACCAAGAAACCTTCGGAAACCATCTACCTCAACCTTCGAAAAGCATCCGTTATACAAGTTATGGCGATACTCCCGAACTCTCGCCCCAGTACTGGGTGGCGTCGAGGTTATCTCACCAAGGAACTGCATAAAAGAGATTTTCGATGTCGGCGTACTAAACTCAGGTATTCGAGAATTGCAACGATAAAATTATGATGACAACACCTCAGAGCTCAACTCCCCGGGACACTTCCACTAAACCCCTGACAGGAGGCACCAAGACAATGTTCTCATCATAAAACCGTCGGAACGATTCCAAGATACCCGCGTGATCCTAAAAAATTTTTTTTAGTGAAATTTGAGAAGAGAAGAGTCAAAACTCTACGTCAGGATGCCTTTCCAGAGCGATGAGGAGACTGGGAAGTAAAAAAGAATTCCTAAACTCTCCGATATATAATTCCTAAAAGACTCAAAACATTTTTCTAGACACAACTCGGCCACTAAAAACGATCAAGCAATGGGGCTCCTAAGGTCGGGGAAGGCTCTGATACCAACTTGTAACACCCTCGATGCGACTATATCTCCCACGTGTCGAGGCACGACTTAGAGGCATAATCGCATTGAAGGCATATGTCGCAAGTTAGGCAATCTTCACAACATCCCATGTAGTATAAATAATAAAAGGGAGATAACATAGTTGGCTTACACTCGCCACGTCAATCAAGTACATTAATAACATTACATCATCCAAACACTCATGGCCCGACTACGGCGCCAAAATAAAAGAAAACCCAACATGCGACACGGTCCCAATCACCCCCAACTGGGCACCACTACTGATCATCGGGAAAGGAAACATAGTAACATTGAGAGTCTTCATCGAACTCCCACTTGAGCTCGTACGCGTCTCCTGGAGCGGAATCATCGGGCCCTGCATCTGGTGTAATAGTAATCTGTGAGCCACAGGGACTCAGCAATCTCGCACCCTCGCGATCAAGACTATTTGAGCTTATAGGTAAGGCAAGGTAAAATATGAGTGGAGCTGCAGCAAGCGACTAGCAAGTATGGTGGCTAACTTATTCGCAAAAGAGAGCGAGAAGAGGAGGCAAAGCACGAGCGAGAAACTAGTGAGCAACCTGCGCAAACATTATTCCAACACCGTGTCCACTTCCCGGACTCCGCCGAGAAGAGGCCATCACGGTAACACACTCAGTTGATTCATTTTAATTAAATTAAGGTTCAAGTTATCTACAACCGGACATTAACAAATTCCCATCTGCCCATAACCGTGGGCACGGATTTCGAAAGTTCAATCCCTGCAGGGGAGTCCCAACTTAGCCCATGACAAGCTCTCACGGTCAACGAAGGAATAGACCTCCTCCCAAGACGTTCCGATCAGACTCGGTTTCTCGGTAATTCAAGACACTCCGACAGGTTAAAACAAGACCAGCAACACCACCCGAATGTGCCGACAAATCCCGATAGGAGCTGCACATATCTCTTTCTCAGGGCACACTCAGATGAGCCAGACGTCGGGTAGGCCAGCCCAGAGTTGCCCCTGGTAGCCCTGGACATCGCTCGGTGGGACCAACACTCAGAGGAGCACTGGCCCGGGGGGGGGGGGTAAAATAAGATGACCCTTGAGTCTGCAGAACCCAAGGGAAAGAAAAGGCTAGGTGGCAAATGGTAAGACCAATGTTGGGCATTGCTGGAAAAGCTTTAATCAAGGCGAAATATCAAGGGGTTCCCATTATAACCCAACCGCGTAAGGAACGCAAAATCCGGGAACATAACACCGATATGACGGAAACTAGGGCGGCAAGAGTGGAACAAAATACTAGGCGAGAGGCCGAGCCTTCCACCCTTTACCAAGTATATAGATGCATTAAGATAACATGGCAATATAATGATATCCCAACAAGTAAATAAAAGATGTTCCAACAAGGAACGGCCTCTGATCTTCACCTGCAACTAGCAATGCTGTAAGAGGGGCTGAGCAAAGCGGTAACATAGCCAATCAACGGTTTGATACGACAATGGTGGTTTAGAGGTTTGACATGGCAATTTGGGAGGCTTGCAAGCAAGTGGTAGGCATCGTAGCAATGGCATAGCAAAAGAGCGAGCAAACTAACATAGCAAAGATAGTAGTGATTTCGAGGGTATAATCATCTTGCCTGCACAGTTGTCAGAGTTGACTGGATCCTCGAAAGCAAACTCAACGGGCTCCTCGTTAGTGAACTCGTCTCCCGGCTCTACCCAAACAAGACAAACAAGCAACAAGGATACAATCAACCACATGCGAACTCAAACAACACGATGCAAAGATGATATGCTATGCGGGATGCAATGCGGGATGCAAAATGCAAGATATGACAGGAAATGCATGAACCTGGCCTCAACTTGGAAAACCAAGTGTGCCACTGGAAATATGAGATGAAATCGTTTGAAAATGATATAAAGAACGCCGGAATCGGAGTTACGGTTTGGAAATGGCAAGCGATTCAAAAATGACATCGGTCTGCGATTTACAGCAAGTAGGCATCTAAATGCAACGAAATGAACATGCTACAGCACCCAAACATGACAACAAAATACATGGAAGGGAAGCATTCAAGATGCTTAACAAAAGTCTAGCACTGAGCTACGGCCAAATCATCCACTAACAGGTTCAAACAAGCATGGAAAAACGCAAATGGTAAAACAGATCTCAAACTTAGTGAAATTAACACTTGTCTGGAATTTCAGATCATATAGCCCTCTTCGGAGCAACAAAACAACATGCTACAGGACCTGAACATGACAAAGAAGACATGGCATGGAGCTACTCAACAAGCTTAACAAAAGTCCCTTAGTGACCTTAAGCCAAAATGGATCATAAAATATACTAACAAGCACACGAACATAGCAAAAACATAATCAGTTTCAGACTTAGTGAAAAACTGGGACATGCTGAAACATAACTCACGAAGGCATGTTTACGAGCTCGATGCACTCACCACGGTGCAAGTCATGGCAAGACAAGCATACAACCCTTAAGAAGGCACAAAATGCAAGCTAGACATGGCAAGAACAATGGCATAGCATGCAAGGATCAACTACAATAACATCGGCAAAATCGCAAACAAGTTGACGATCTGCCCAGATTCGCAATGAAGCAAAAGTAGAGCTCGATTGACTCAAGCTAGGGTGCTCCATAATTGCAAACAAAGACATGGATGGATAGAGAACTACAATATTAACAAAAGTCCCTTACTGATCATCCTCAAAAGAGGCACGGATCACTAGGAAACAACATGAACATATGGCATCATGAGATAAACAATCCCAGGACTTAGTGAAATACTAAGTCCCTGAAAACAGAATTAGCAAGTGCACCACTTTGCTAGCTTGCACAAGTCACCACACACATCCTAAAAATATATGTGTTGCACCTCTGGAAAGATGACAAAAACCCTTAACAAAACATATGAAGAACTCACGGGCATATCATGCACACATTAATCATGGCAAAAATGACAAAAGTGCTAAACGGAGTAACAGATCTGACAATTAACTCAAGTAACCCTCTTCTAACAGCATTTCGGGCACCAAGACGAGCTCAAATGAAAATGATGCAATGGAATGAAATGATGTACTCTCTGAGATGAACATTTTGATATGCTATATGCATGAATCGGAGCTACGGATGCAAAGTTACGGAGCCACGAACATGGCAACTTGGATCAGGAATTCTGGGACTTAGACGAAAAGCAACCTCTCCGGAAAAGTCAAACCGGGACGGAGAGGACCCGGGACGAGAAGATCCGGGCGAGGCGAGGTCGTTTGGATCGGGGACCGGTGGATCTGGTCCCGATCCGGATCGGACCTCCGGCGAGGCGAGGCCTCCGGCGAGCGGCGACTCCGGCGAAGTCCGGGCGGCGGCGCGCGGCAGGGTGAGGTGCGCCGGCGACGAGGGCCCGGCGGAGGAGTGCG
>NC_041386.1:523140678-523173684 GCF_002162155.2 Triticum dicoccoides | reverse complement strand
ACGGGCCGCGCGGGCCGGCTGCGGGCTACAGGCCGACGGCGATCTAGGGACCCGCAGCGCCACGTGAGGGCACCGGGTTGGATGGCGGGGGCGGCGGACGTTGTCCGGCTCCGCCCGGACACGTCCGGAGCGGCGGATCTGGGATTTTTAGGGTTAGGGGGGAGAGGATGTGCGAATTTGGAATGGGGGGTGTATATATAGGCATAGAGGGAGCTAGGAGAGTCCAAATGAGGTGCGGTTTTCGGCCACGCGATCGTGATTGAATGCTCTAGATGATGGAGCAGAGTTTGGTGGGTTTTGGGCCAAATTGGAAGGGTGTTGGGCTGCAACACACACGAGGCCTTTTCGGTCCCTCGGTTAACCGTTGGAATATCAAACGAAGTCCAAATGGTACGAAACTTGACAGGCGGTCTACCGGTAGTAAACCAAGGCCGCTTGGCAAGTCTCGGTCCAATCCGGAAATGTTTAATCCCCACACACGAAACAAAGCTAGAAATGACCACCGGAGGAGAACGGAGCGCCGGAATGCAAAACGGACAACGGGGAAAATGCCCAAATGCATGAGACGAACACGTATGCAAATGCAATGCACATGATGACATGATATGAGATGCATGACAACGACAACAACACACGGAGACAAAACCCAAACCAGAGGAAATAAATATAACTTAACGCCGGAAACGACAAGAGTTGGAGTACAAATAGGGAAAGTTACATCCGGGGTGTTACAGGAAGTGTGCGGAACGTGACATGCAAGGATGGTGGGGTGATCTCGGATACCGAGTTCCCACATGTCGGTGGCAAGGCAAAAAGAGGGGCGACATGCATCGACAATTCGAGCACGGAGCAAGCACGAGCATCTCATACATCAGACATGCATTCGTTCACGGGCGGTCGTCTCGGGGTTATACCTTCGAAGCGTGCATTATCGGAACTAATCGAGTTCGGCGGTAGGGGTACACGTGTCGAAGGGGAAGTAGTTGTTCACGGGGTCGTCGTGGGAAGTAGCGGTTCACGTAACGGTAGTTGAACTTGACGTTTGTGTTACACGGGTCTTCGGCGACGGTCGTCGTACATGGTTCGGAGTGGTACTTGCTTCTTCGGACTTGTCGGTCTCGATTCTTGCGATGGTAGCGGTATACGTCTCGTTTTCGGAGAGGTACTTGGGGTCATTTGAACTTGTCGGTCTCGTCATCTCGAAGGGGTGCTTACGTTCTTAGCGATTCCGAAGACGACGGTAGAGGTACACTTGTTGTAGGGGTACTTGTCAGATCCACGGCGACGGTAGAGGTACAAACGTTCTCGCGGTACTTGGGTCATCGTGGAACTTGGCGATAGTAGTGGTACAAGGGTTGTGGCCGGCCTTGGCGGTTCATCATGTAGTCGTAAGCGTTCCGTAGATGTTCATGTCGTCGTAGCCGTTCGGATCTTGGAGCGATGGTAGTCGTTCACTTGACGGTCTTGAAGGATTCGAAGGGGTATTGGGCGGTCTGTCGTGGTACTCGTTTGGGCATCCGTGTGTCGTGGTACGTGGTTTCGCTGTAGTTGACCTTGCCGGTCTTGATGGTTGAAAAGAAGTAGCAGAAGGACCTTGGGAGAACGACGAAGCCGCATGGAGGCTTGCGACAGGGAAGTCGAGGAAGACGAGCTCGAAGCAGTGCTGGAGCATGGCGACGCGGTGGCCGGACCAAGCAGGGTGACGAGGTGGCGGCGAGGAGCTCCTGGACCGGCTGCGGGAGACGATGCACTTGAGGGCGCGGCGATGCAGGGAGCAGCAGCAGCTCCAGGAGCTTGACAGCAGGTGAGGAGGTCGAGGCCAGCACCGGTCGGCGCCGTAGCGCAGCTCGGCTGCGGCAAGGCGAGGGGCGTCCTTGCAGGAGAGGGAGGCGCACGGGAGGAAGAAGGAGAGGCCGGCGACGTTCACTGTAGGCAGTAGGGTATCGAGGGTGAGGCGGAGGCGGGGGGAGCCGGCAGGGTGGAGCCGAGGAGGAGGTCCGGTGACGGCCGGTGTTGTGGCTCCGGCGAGCTCCGGCCAAAATTGGGACGAGTGGTGCGGGGCCTTGCTGGAAGAAGGAGTGGAGGGGCTCGGCGTGAGCGAGAGAGAGGGAGGCGCAGGTGGTTCAGACACGGGAGCGAGAGGTGGGGAGATCGAGCGAATGGAGAGAAAGAGGGAGTCGGGTGCGAGCGATCCTCTCATGGCGGCGCAAGCAGGGAACGAAGGGGGAGAGAGGATCGTCCAGAGGGTGTGGGCTAGGGTTAGGTGTAGGTGGGATGGCTGGGCCTTGGAGGGGCAAATGGGCCTGCGCTGGAGGTTGGGCCGGCCTGTGCTATCTCTCTTCTCTCTCTCTCATATTTCCTTTAACAGAAAAGAATTGGAGAGATGAAAAGAAAGAGAGGGATAGGGAAAGAATTAGCGCACGCAAATAATATTCGCGGACTTGCAAAAATGCGCTGGTTCCAAAAAAAAATAGGAGAGGCATGATCGCAAGGATTTAATTCAAAATCATTTGAATTTAATTCAAATGGTTTGAACAAGGGCTAGGAATTAGAGGTGTCTAAAAATGTTGAGGTTTTAGGAGGAGCCTCGAGAAAAGAGATGAGAAATATTGGCAAGGTTTGAAGGTCAAAATCGAAGAGAAATAGACATGAGAATTATTTTGCACGTGCGTTACGATGATTCCAAATTAATGAAATATTTATAATAACTCCCTAAATATTAGGAGGATAAAGTTATAAAGAGAAGTCACTCTTCCCTCGATTTAAATGGATCGAAGATCCACACAAATTATTTAGTTGAGATGCAAAAGATTTATGACATGATGCAATGCACATGATGCGAAGATAAAATGCATGACACGCAAGCAAAAGACGAGGCAACAACAGCGAATAACTGGATGACACCTGACACATCGATCTCGGGGTGTCACACTCAGCCATAGTGATAGCGGGGGTTAGTGATCCTGCGACGTTGGAAGCCATTGCATGTCGTGAGGCTGTTGCATTAGCGGAAGATCTCAACCAACAACATTACATTGTGGCCTCCGATTGCAAACAGGTGATAGAGGATATTGCTAAAAGGAGTCAGGGAATATATGGAGTCATCATCAGAGAAATTAGATCAAGATCACCCACTACTTGTAAATTTACTTTTGAAAGGCGTGATGCAAATGTTGAAGCTCATAAGCTAGCTAAACATGTATTGTCTTTACTGCCAGGGCGTCATGTGTGATTAGGCCAGCCACATGATCAAAATTGTATCCCACATCTTGTGGACTTTGAATAATAAAAAGGTATTTTCCCTTAAAAAAACCAACACACCTTTACTTCTACTTCCACGACACTGTAAGCGGCGCATCCCCGTCGGCGGTGCGGGTCCGGACCCGTCGTCGCGGACCTTTTTTTGGGGATGGTGAACGTGATGGACGACCCGCTGACCGATGGCCCGGAGCCCGGCTCGGCGGCCGTGGGCCGCGCCCAGGGCCTGTACATGGGGGCGGACCAGGCGGAGCTAGGCTTCCTGCAGACCATGAACCTCGTGAGCTGGGCGAGATGCCCGTTGTTGGCGGCACCGGTGCCTTCCACTTCGCCCATGGGTATGCGCAGGCCCGGACCCACTGGCTCGACTTCGAGACTGGCGACGCCACCGTCGAATATGACGTCTATGTCATGCACTAGCGTGCAAGTGTTTTGAGGGCTTAAATGTGATATACTTCGCAGACCGTTTCTTTTCAGTTTTCTCGTTTGTTTACTTTCGGTTATGGTTTGAGATTTGGGCACTTCTTTGTCTATTTTGCTAAAGCAGATTTAGATGTGTCATAAATATCGCACATTTAAGTTTTATGTCATTGATCTTATGTGGAGATTCATATGATTTTTTTTTGCTTTTTCTTTTTTCTTTTCATACTTGATTGTGTCACTAGATGTGCAATAATTATGGCACATCTAGATATGCACTAGACAAATCCTTTCTTTGTCCTAAATGTGGGTTCCTTTGTTTGGGTTAATTGTCTGGCAAGTTGCAAGAATAAGTGGTCCTATGTAAACTGTTTATACTTATTATTATTGAAACTTATTTATCACTTTTTTGCTTGAGAATGCAAAAGCCTTGTATTTTGAACTTTTGATGCATTGATGTGTAAGATCGAAGAAGGGCAACATCTGGTGATTACAACGCGGCTTCTCTAACTGGTAGAAATTGTCATCACCGGAAGCACTGCTAGGCCTCTTGCTTTGTCATTGTTTGTTCAAAACAAGGAAAAAAGTAGCCTGCTACAACAAAATAGCGTCGGACTCAAAATACGCTATTAGCGTGCTATATCACGCTATAGCGTGCTATTAGCAAGCCATTGTACATAGACTTATTTACGGAGCTCATTATCAGCATGCTATAGCGTGCTATTTTTTTCAGTGACAAAAACAAATAATTTCTAAGTATTGTGGAGAAACCAACTTGTTACATGTCATTAGTTCACTGTACTACCTAGCAACTAGCATGACCGTATCATACAAGTACAAACCAGTGCGTATATACTTACCATTGTATGCTTCCTTTGTAGGAAACATTTCGGATGGGTGCTGGATAAATAACTACGGGCACTAGTAAATGTTAGAATAAAAACAACAAACTATTTTTTTAATATGCATTTATATATGTTAGATCTACATAGTTTTGATTCATCGATGACCAAAAGTTAAATGAATTGAGGATCAAAATTTGGATGCAGGGATTTTAGGATTTCAAATAAGAAAGAATAGACTCAGACTACTTTGTCAGAGTACATAACCAGTATGCAGAGTGGATCAATTCGAAAGTTCAGATATCTTATCAAAATCATGATAAACTATTAAAAATTAGGCACTAGCTCGTACTTTTATCCATGAGTGTGTGCTCATGTGGCAGCCCCACTATAATTAAATAAAAAGGATATAGGTGGGGGAGAAGATGCAAAGACATTCTCAAGTACTCCCTCTGTTTCTAAATATAAGGTTTTTTTAGACATTTCAAATGGAATGCAATATACGGATGTATGTAGACATATTTTAGAGTGTAGATTTACTTATTTTGCTTCATATATAGTCACTTGGTGGAACCTTTAGAAAGACTTATATTTAAGAACGAAGGGAGTAGCTCTTAGAATGTTCTTGATAATTAGTGGAATCAATTTCCTATGCAAAGAGATCCTGTCTCGGGAAGGTAGTATGCTTGAGAAAGTTGTATCAGGAGCATATAGTATTTTTTTTAATCACCGGTTCTGCTACTAGTTATTGTTGATCAAGTTGGCTTCATTTTCGTTAGTTGCGTCTCCCAAAATTTCCTTTACACCATTGATCTCCTAAACTGCTGCCATGGAATTAAATCACCCACCATGATCATCAAGCTTGACTTCAGGAAATCATTTGACTCCATTTGTTGGCCTTCACTGCTTAACATTCTTCGTGTTAGGGGCTTTTCTGATAAGTGGTGCCCAGCGTTGGTCCTGAGATTTCGGTGACCCGGGGCGAAACAAGAACCTGAGGCCTCTAAATATAAATATGAAAGTAATACAATTCCAACTTTTTAAAGCTTTTCTCAACATAAACTTTCTGTAGATAAAATATGCAGTAGGAATTGGAGAATTTTCTATACAAATTGTTTGGGACTACCCTGCATTTGATCCACCGCTCCATTCGTTGCAACATTGGCATTGGCCTTTTTTTTCTTACTTTACGGCAGTCCTAATCAATCCAACAAAAGTAACCACCAATTTTTGCCTAAGAGTTAACCATATACTAGCATTTTGGGCTATGTTTTCACATTTTGTTAAGGACTTCCCTTAAAAATTGGAAGTAATTTCATATTGCAAGAATCCATCAAAATAATTTATTCGACAAAGAGGGAGAAAGCAAAAGTCTACGAAACTTTGCTTGTATTAAGAACACCAGCCTTCGCTGGTCCTTCAAAAGAAAAAAAAGAATTCTACATGGTATACCTGTATGTGGCAGACCGATGTAGTATCCGTTCCCATACCCAGCTTCGAGATTAAAAGCGAGCTCGCTGAAGGGCGACCCGACACTTTTCACCCGGAATAGGCCATGGGCTCCAAGCTATCATCACCCCAGTGTTAGCCAGGATAGATATTTGTTATCGCCGAGGTAATTGACCAACGTGACAAGATTGCCGTAGACAGGGGCAACATGGTGTACTGTTCCGGCCTGCCGGAGGGTGCTTTGGATGTGTGGAGTCAGCGTACGCTCGTACCCACATATTTCGGGCGCGACGACGTGATACCTGACCCGTGCAGCAACAACCACGATGGAAATTCAGGAGACGACGATGACGATGCGCACAGGAGTCAGAAGATCGTGGAATCAACCTTGCGGTCACAGGCGGAGATCATGCGCTAGGCCTCGACGGAGATCGTGGAGTCAACCGTCACTTTGGGCCAGACCTAGTACAGAGGCACGACGGGGCCCTATTGGTTCCGGGGGCTGTTACTTGTGAGCTGCGTCGAGATTTTTTTTGAAGTAGAGGGAAGATGCAGTACAATAGAGATAAGCATCTCCGATAGATGATCCAAATGTAAAAATAACTAACTTTTGAACCGTCTGGAGCAAAAAACGCTACTCCAACAGACGGTTCATATGCAAAAATAATTGGACCGCGGCTTTCTGGTGATGTAAAATGCAACACCTCGCGATGCAAATATACATCACGAGATGCATCTGGTCCAAAACTAGCCACCGCCCGTGAACGCCCAACCGCCACTTCATTTTCGTTCCCGCCCGCGCCCGTCCGCCCGCCCGCGACACAGCCGGCCGGAATCCGCCGCCGCAACCGCCCAAAACCTTGCCGTCGGTGCCGCCACCACCCCACATCTCCCCCGCCGCCCTCCGCCGCCGCCGCCCTCCGCCCCCGTCGCCTCCCTGCCGCCGCCGAATCGAGTGGTAGCCGGCGCTGGATTGGGCCCCTCCGGCGGTCCGGCTGCCACGGTAGGCCTCCGCCGAGTCTTTTAGGCTGCCGCCGACCTCCTCCCATCGGCCGTGAGCGTGTCCACGGCCGTTGCGCCGGCCGCACGACCGCCTCCCCGCCGCCCTCCGCCCGGCTGCCGAATTAGTCTTCGCCGCCCACCGAGCTCCTCTTGGCCGGCCTCCAACCTCATTTCTTATCACCGCCGCCGTCCGGAGCCGACCGCAGCTGTCAGCAGCAGCCAATCCAACCGGCGGCCATCTTCTTCCACCGTGCGCACAAGGTGTTTCATGGAATTCCTCAAGATAAAAAAATGACAAAACTTGATGATTTAACTTGGGTTTGGATAGTATGTTTGACGATGGTTGTGTGCATTGTAGATGAGCTCGGTTGACTCCTCTTTTGTGGATGATTCATCGTCGGACGAGGAATTTGATTAGCATGAAGAAGAGGAGATTGCTATGCTAGTGGCCATGCACAAGAGGAAGAAACCGAAGCACGGTGGTTCCGTTTATGGTCGTACATTCATTCGGAGAGAACGGATTGATGCGCACAAACGGTTGGTGCGCAACTACTTTGCATCATCACCTGTTTTTCCGGAGAATTACTTTCGACGCTGTTTCAGAATGTCGAAAGACTTGTTCTTCCGCATTTGCAATGAAGTGAAGCAGCATAACCCAGTCTTTGAGCAGAGAAGGAACTGTGCCGGGTTGCTTGGCCATAGCATTGAACAGAAGGTCACTGCCGCTTTGCGCATTATGGCATATGGTGTTCCGGCAGACTACATTGATGACAACTTGGCGATGGCAGAGATCACTTCTATCTTCTATGTCAAGCAATTTGCAATAACTATGGTAGAAGTGTTCAGTCCACAGTATTTGAGAGCACCCAATGCTCAGGACACTCAGAGGCTTTTGGAGATGAACAAAGCTCGAGGGTTTCCAGGTATGCTCGGGTCTGTGGATTGCATGCATTGGAAATGGAAGAATTGTCCAAAAGCATGGCATGGACAATTCAAGGGTCGTGTGAAGGATGCCACTATCATTCTTGAGGCAGTTGCTGATTATGAAACATGGATTTGGCATGCATATTTTGGTATGCCCGGTTCTTGCAACGACATCAACGTGCTCGACCGATCACCTCTCTTTGCCAACTTAGCAAATGGAGAAGCACCACCGGTGACCTTCGAAGAAAATGGCCGCACCTACAACTATGGGTATTATCTTGCAGATGGGATCTACCTGAGGTGGAGTACATTCATCAAGCCGATTGCAAAACCTGAAGGTAAGAAAGAACTTGTCTTTCATAATGCACAAGCGGCGGCTAGAAAAGATGTTGAGAGGGCATTTGGGATTTTGCAATCCCAAATTTTTATTGTGCGAGGACCATCTAGATTTTGGGATCAAAAGATCCTTTGGTACATCATGACCGCTTGCGTGATCATGCATAACATGATCATTGAGAACGAGCATGGAAAACATTTAGATTACAACTTCTATCACTTGATGGGCATTCCTGTTAACCCCATGCGAAAAGAACAGCGCATCAGACGTTTCATGAAGGTGTACATCGAGATTAGAGACAGCAATGTGGATGACCAACTCCAGAAAGATTTGATGGAAGAGCATTGGAAATGGATGGCGAAAGATCCGCATAGATTCATTATTTGTTTGTTCAAGACTATGTTGTATTTGTGCAAAACTATGTTGTATTTGTGTTGCATTGCATCTCCTGGATCTGAAGAACTATGTAATAATTTGATATTGTGGACATGAAATTTTTTTATGTTATTTTCAAATATTTGCGGCTGTATAGTGGCTGGACAATGGCTGAACAGCAGCCGGGCGGCTGCTGGTAGGTTTTGGACCATGAATTTGGACCATCTGTTGGAGTTGGCCTTTTTTCAGAGCTCCAAAACACACTTTTTGACGGTCCAAAATTTTCATCTCCGGTTTTGGACTGTCATAATTTGGACCATCTATTGGAGATGCTCTAAGAACTAAGGTTTATTAAACCAACAGAAGAATCCAGCAAAGCCTCGTGAACATCACCTACACACACAAAATCAAATATTTGCACCCAACACAGGCAAGAGAGTTGTCAATCCCCTTGAACTCGTTACTTGCAAGGAACAAACCTTGTATAGGTAGATGGGTAAATTGCAAAACAAAATAAAAGAAATAAAATTGTAGTAAAGGGATTTTGTTTTTTATAAATATGATTAAAGTAGACCCGGGGGTCATAGTTTTCACTAGAGGTTTCTCTCTCGAACACATAGCATACAGTGGGTGAACAAATTACAATTAGACAATTGGTAGAAAAATGCATAATTATGACGATATCCAAGGCAATGATCATGTATATAGGCATCACGTCCAAGACAAATAGACCGACTCCTGCCTGCATCTGTTACTATTACTCCACCCATCGGCCACTAGCCAGCATGCATCTATGGTATTAAGTTCATGGAAAATGAAGTAACACCTTAAGCAAGATGACACGGTGTATACAAATTAAATCCAATCAATATGATAAACTCCATCATTTTATCATTAATGACAACAATACAAATACGTATCTTGTCCCCTTTTGTCACTCGGATATAGAGCACCGCAAGATTGAACCCATCATAAAGCACCTCCTCCCCTGAAGATAAATCGATCTAGTTGGCCAGACCAAACAGATAGATCAGAGAGAAATACAAAGCTATAAAAATCATGCATAATAAAGTTCAGAAAATACTCCGTTACTTCTCATGAATATTCAAATAATAAACCCTCGATTCATCGGATCCCAACAAACACACCGTGAAAGAAGATTACATCGGATAGAACTCCAAGAACACCAAGGAGAACATTGTATTGAAGATCAAAGAGAGAGACAAAGCCATCTAGCTACTAGCTATGGAGCCGTAGGTCTATGGTGAACTACTCCCGAATCATCGGAAGGCAACAAGGGTGATGTAGAAGCCCTCCGTGATCGATTTCCCTTCCGGCAGAGTACCAGAAAAGGCCTCTGGATGGGATCATACAAGAACAGAAGCTTGTGGCGGCCGAAAAAGTGTTTCGGGTGGCTCTCTGTTGGTTTGGAAATATTTCTGAATTTATAGAGGTGGAATTAGGTCAAATGGTGCTATAGGGGCCCCACAAGCTCACGGGGCGCGCCTACCCCCTGGGACGTGCCCTATGAGCTTGTGGCTCACCCATAGCTCTTCTGGCCTCCTCCCGAACCTTCTAGAGCCCCTTTTGGTCCAGAAAAAATCATCGTAAAGTTTCATCACATTCGGACTTCATTTGGTACTGATTTTATGAAAAGCCAAAAACAAGGAAAAAACAGCAACTCGCACCGGGCACTAGGTTAATTGGTTAGGCCCAAAAATGATATAAAATAGCATATAAATGCATATAAAATATCCTAGATTGATAATATAATAGCATGGAACAATAAAAAAATTATAGATACGTTGGAGATGTATTAGGGCCCGAGGCGGCAGCCCCATTCGCCCCCCTAAGACCGGGCCTGGTGGTGCCTTTGGTTGAGTAACTCTTACATCTAGGAAAACTGCTATCCTCCTTCATGGCATCCCTGGACCCTGGATACAATGTAAACTAAGCCTTTGGAAAGGTAATCCATGTCACCTTACCTATTCATAATTGTCATCGATGTACTTCAAAAACTGAGCCTAGAAGCCTACAACCAACAACTACTCTTCCACCCTATTCACTCGACTCTACCCTGCCGTGTTCAGTAGTACGCATATGATACATTAATTCTTATGAAGGCCACAAACACCGCGACCTCTACGTTGAAATGATTACTTGATGAATTTGCCAACATTACGGAACTTACCATTAATTTTCACAAGACTATGTTCATCCCGACGAATATCGACACTAATACCGCCTCTACTTTAAATGTTAACCTTGGCACTACGATTGCCTCCTTTACCTAGACCTATTTAGGGCCTCTCTCATCACATAAACTATCGGCCTCCGATGTCCAATCTATTATTTCCTGTTGCAACATATAACTCTCGTGATGGCGTGCCTTGCTCTTCACAAAGGGGGGTCGACTTTTATTGTCTTCACGAGCTATTTCTTGTTGACCAAGTCAGTGTTGGGGAACGCAGTATTTCAAAAAAAATTCCTACGATCACGCAAGATCTATCTAGGAGATGCATAGCAACGAGAGGGGAGAGTGTGTCGACGTACCCTCGTAAACCGAAAGCGGAAGCATTTAATAACGCGGTTGATGTAGTCGAATGTCTTCACGATTCAACCGATCAAGTACTGAACGCACGGCACCTCCGCGATCTGCACACGTTCAGCTCGGTGACATCCCTCGTACTCTTGATCCAGCTGAGGCCGAGGGTAAGTTGCATCAGCACGACGGCGTGTTGACAGTGATGATGAAGTTACCGATGCAGGGCTTCACCTAAGCACTACGACAATATGACCGAGGTGGAAAACTGTGGAGGGGGGCACCGCACACGGCTAAAGATCAACTTGTGTGTTTATGGGGTGCCCCCCTCCCCATATATAAAGGATGGGAGGAGGAGGTCGGCCGGCCACAAGGGGTGCGCCCAAGGGGGGGAATCCTACTCCTAGTAGGAGTAGGTTTCCCCCTTTCCTAGTCCTATTAGGAGAAGAAGGAAGGAGAGGAAGAAGAGAAGGAAAGGGGGGCTGGCCCCCTAGCCCTAGTCCAATTCGGTTTGGGATAGGGGGGGGGCGTGCCACCTCTTGGTATGCCTCCTCTCTTCCACCACTAGGCCCATAAGGTCCAATAACTTCCCGGAGGGGGTTCCGGTAACCCTCGGTACTCCGAAACTTATTCGAAACGACCCGAACCATTCCGGTGTCCGAATGTAACCTTCCAATATATGAATCTTTATGTCTCGACCATTTCGAGACTCCTCTTCATGTCTGTGATCTCATCCGGGACTCCGAACAACCTTTAGTACATCAAATCACATAACTCATAATACATATCGTCATCGAACGTTACGCGTGAGGACCCTACGAGTTCGAGAACTATGTAGACACGACCGAGACACATCTCCGGTCAATAACCAATAGCAGAACTTGGATGCTCATATTGGTTCCTACATATTATATGAATATCTTTATCGATCAAACCGCATAACAACATACGTTGTTCCCTTTGTCATCGGTATGTTACTTGCCCGAGATTCGATCATCGGTATCATCATACTGAGTTCAATCTCGTTACCGGCAAGTCTCTTTACTTGTTCCGTAATGCATCATCCTATGACTAACTCATTAGTCACATTGCTTGCAAGGCTCATTGTCATGTGCATTACCGAGAGGGCCTAGAGATACCTCTCCGATACACGGAGTGACAAATCCTAGTCTCGATCCATGCGAACTCAACAAACACCATCGAAGACACCTGTAGGGCATCTTTATAATCACCCAGTTATGTTGTGACGTTTGATAGCACACTAAGTGTTCCTCCGGTATTCGGGAGTTGCATAATCTTATAGTCAAAGGAACATGTATAAGTCATGAAGAAAGCAATAGCAATAAACTAAACGATCATAGTGCTAAGCTAACGGATGGTTCTTGTCCATCACATCATTCTCTAATGATGTGATCCCGTTCATCAAATGACAACACATGTCCATGGCTAGGAAACTTAACCATCTTTGATTAACAAGCTAGTCAAGTAGAGGCATACTAGGGACACTCTGTTTGTCTATGTATTCACACATGTACTAAGTTTCCGGTTAATACAATTCTAGCATGAATAATAAACATTTATAATTATATAAGGAAATATAAATAACAAATTCATCATTGCCTCTAGGGCATATTTCCTTTAGTCTCCCACTTGCACTAGAGTCAACAATCTAGATTACATAGTAATGATCCTAACACCCATGGAGTCTTTGTGTTGATCATGTTTTGCTCGTGAGAGAGGCTTAGTCAATGGGTCTGCAACATTCAGATCCGTATGTATCTTGCAAATATCTATGTCTCCCTCCTTGACTTGATCGCAGATGGAATTGAAGCGTCTCTTGATGTTCTTGGTTCTCTTGTGAAATCTGGATTTCTTTGCCAAGGCAATTGCACCAGTATTGTCACAAAAAAATTTCATTGGACCCGATGCACTAGGTATTACACGTAGATCGGATATGAACTCCTTCATCCAGACTCCTTCGTTTGCTGCTTTCGAAGCATCTATATATTTCGCTTCACACGTAGATCCCACCACGACGCTCTTCTTAGAACTGCACCAACTGACAGCTCCACCATTTAATAAAAATATGTATCTGGTTTGTGACTTAGAGTCATCCGGATCAGTGTCAAAGCTTGCATCGACGTAGCCGTTTACGACGAGCTCTTTGTCACCTCCATAAACGAGAAACATATCCTTAGTCCTTTTTAGGTATTTCAGGATGTTCTTGACCGTTGTCGAGTGATCCACTCCTGGATTACTTTGGTACCTCCCTGCTAAACTAATAGCAAGGCACACATCAGGTCTGGTACACAGCATTGCATGCATGATAGAACCTATGGCTGAAGCATAGGGAATGACTTTCATTTTCTCTCTGTCTTCTGCAGTGGTCGGGCATTGAGTCTGACTCAACTTCACACCTTGTAACACAGGCAAGAACCCTTTCTTTGCTTGATCCATTTTGAACTTCTTCAAAACTTTATCAAGGTACGTGCTTTGTGAAAGTCCAATTAAGCGTCTTGATCTATCTCTATAGATCTTGATGCCCAATATATAAGCAGCTTCACCGAGATCTTTCATTGAAAAATTCTTACTCAAGTATCCTTTTATGCTATTCAGAAATTCTGTGTCATTTTTGATCAACAATATGTCATCCACATATAATATCAGAAATGCTACAGAGCTCCCACTCACTTTCTTGTAAATACATGCTTCTCCAAAAGTCTGTATAAAACCATATGCTTTGATCACACTATCAAAGCGTATGTTCCAACTCCGAGATGCTTGCACCAGTCCATAAAATGGATCGCTGGAGCTTGCACACTTTGTTAGTACCTTTTGGATCGACAAAACCTTCGGGTTGCATCATATACAACTCTACTTTAAGATATCCATTAAGGAATGCAATTTTGACATCTATTTGCCAGGTTTCATAATCATAAAATGCGGCAATTGCTAACATTGTTCAGACGGACTTAAGCATCGCTACGGGTGAGAAGGTCTCATCGTAGTCAACTCCGTGAACTTGTCGAAAACCTTTCACAAGAAGTTGAGCTTTGTAGACAGTAACATTACCGTCAGCGTCAGTCTTGTTCTTGAAGATCCATTTATTCTCTATGGCTTGCCGATCATCGGGCAAGTCAACCAAAGTCCACACTTTGTTCTCATGCATGGATCCCATCTCAGATTCAATGGCCTCAAGCCATTTTGCAGAATCTGGGCTCATCATCGCTTCCTCATAGTTCGTAGGTTCGTCATGGTCAAGTAACATGACCTCCAGAACAGGATTAGCGTACTGCTCTGGTGCGGATCCTACTCTGGTTTACCTACGAGATTCGGTAGTAACTTGATCAGAAGTTTCTTGATCATCATCATTAGCTTCCTCACTAATTGGTGTAGGAATCACTGGAACTGGTTTCTATGATGAACTACTTTCCAATAAGGGAGCAGGTACAATTACCTCATCAAGTTCTACTTTTCTCCCACTCACTTCTTTCGATAAAACTCCTTCTCTAGAAAGGATCCATTCTTAGCAACAAATATCTTGCCTTCGGATCTGTGATAGAAGGTGTACCCAACAGCTTCCTTTGGGTATCCTATGAAGACACATTTCTCTGATTTGGGTTCAAGCTTATCAGGTTGAAGCTTTTTTACATAAGCATCGCAGCCCCAAACTTTAAGAAATGACAACTTGGGTTTCTTGCCAAACCACAGTTCATATGGTGTCGTCTCAACGAATTTCGATGGTGCCCTATTTAACGTGAATGCAGCTATCTCTAAAGCATAACCCCAAAATGATAGCGGTAAATCAATAAGAGACATCATAGATCACACCATATCTATTAAAGTGCGGTTACGACGTTCGGACACACCATTATTTTGTGGTGTTCCAGGTGGCATGAGTTGCGAAACTATTCCGCATTGTTTCAAATGAAGAGCAAACTCATAACTCAAATATTCACCTCCACGATCAGATCGTAGAAACTTAATTTTCTTGTTACGATGATTTTCCACTTCACTCTGAAATTCTTTGAACTTTTCAAATGTTTCAGACTTATGTTTCATCAAGTAGATATAGCCATATCTGCTCAAATCATCTGTGAAGGTCAGAAAATAACGATACCCGCCGCAAGCATCAACACTCACTGGACCACATACATCAGTATGCATTATTTTCATTAAGTCTGTTGTTCGCTCCATTATTCCGGAGAATGGAGTTCTAGTCATCTTGCCCATGAGGCATGGTTCGCAAGTATCAAGTGATTCATAATCAAGTGATTCCAAAAGCCCATCAGCATGGAGTTCCTCCATGCTCTTTACACCAATATGACCTAAACGGCAATGCCACAAATAAGTTGCACTATCATTATTAAACTTATATCTTTTGGCTTCAATACTATGATTATGTGTATCACTACTATCAAGATTCAATAAAAATAGACCACTCATCAAGGGTGCATGACCATAAAAGATATTATTCATATAAATAGAACAACCATTATTCTCTGATTTAAATGAATAATCGTCTTGCATCAAACAAGATCCAGATATAATGTTCATGCTTAACGTTGGCACCAAATAAAAATTATTCAGGTCTAAAACTAATCCCGAAGGTATATAGAGGTAGCGTGCCGACCGCGATCACATCCACTTTGGAACCATTTACCACGCGCATCATCACCTCGTCCTTAGCCAATCTTCGCTTAATCCGTAGCCCCTGTTTCGAGTTACAAATATGAGCAACAGAACCAGTATCAAATACCCAGGCGCTACTGTGAGCACTAGTAAGGTACACATCAATAACATGTATATCAAATATACCTTTCACTTTGCCATCCTTCTTATCCGCCAAATACTTGGGGCAGTTCCGCTTCCAGTGACCAGTCCCTTTACAGTAGAAGCACTCAGTCTTAGGCTTAGGTCCAGACTTAGGCTTCTTCACTTGAGCAACAACTTGCGTGCCGTTCTTCTTGAAGTTCCCCTTCTTCCTTTTTCCCTTTTTCTTGAAACTAGTGGTCTTGTTAAACATCAACACTTGATGCTCCTTCTTGATTTCTACCTCCGCAGCTTTTAGCATTGCGAAGAGCTCGGGAATTGTCTTATCCATCCCTTGCATATTATAGTTCATCACGAAGCTTTTGTAGCTTGGTGGCAGTGATTGAACAACTCTGTGAATGACACTATCATCAGGAAGATTAACTCCCAGTTGAGTCAAGTGGTTTTGGTACCCATACATTCTGAGTATATGTTCACTGAAAGAACTATTTTGCTCCATCTTGCAGCTGTAGAACTTATTGGAGACTTCATATCTCTCAATCCGGGCATTTGCTTGAAATATTAACTTCAACTCCTGGAACATCTCATATGCTCCATGACGTTCAAAACATCATTGAAGTCCCGGTTCTAAGCCGTAAAGCATGGCACACTGAACTATCGAGTAGTTATCAGTTGTGCTCTGCCAGACGTTCTTAACATCATCGGTAGCATCTGCAGCAGGCCTAGCACCTAGTGGTGCTTCCAGGACATAATTGTTCTGTGCAGCAATGAGGATAATCCTCAAGTTACGGACCCAGTCCGTGTAGTTTCTACCATCATCTTTCAACTTAGCTTTCTCTAGGAACACATTAAAATCAAAGGAACAGTAGCACGGGCCATTTTTCTACAACAACATAGACCCGCAAAATACTATCAGGTACTAAGTTCATGATAAATTAAAGTTCAATTAATCATATTACTTAAGAACTCCCACTTAGATAAACATCCCTCTAATCATCTAAGTGATCACGTGATCCATATCAAGTAAACCATGTCCGATCATCACGTGAGATGGAGTAGTTTTCAATGGTGAACATCACTATGTTGATCATATCTACTATATGATTCACGCTCGACCTTTCGGTCTCAGTGTTCCGAGGCCATATCTGCATATGCTAGGCTCGTCAAGTTTAATCCGAGTATTTTGCGTCTGCAAATCTGGCTTGCACCCGTTGTATGTGAACGTAGAGCTTATCACACCCGATCATCATGTGGTGTCTCAGCACGATGATCTATAACAACGGTGCATACTCAGGGAGAACACTTGTACCTTCAAATTTAGTGAGAGATCATCTTATAATGCTACCGCCATACTAAGCAAAATAAGATGCATAAAGGATAAACATCACATGCAATCAATATAAGTGATATGATATGGCCATCGTCATCTTGTGCCTTTCATCTCCATCTTCAAAGCACCATCATGATCACCATTGTCACCGGCTTTACACCTTGATCTCCATCGTAGCATCGTTGTCGTCTCGCCAACTATTGCTTCTACGACTATCACTGCTGCTTAGTGATAAAGTAAAGCAATTACATGGCGATTGCATTTCATACAATAAAGCGACAACCATATGGCTCCTGCCAGTTGCCGATAACTTTGTTACAAAACATGATCATCTCATACAACAATTTATATAATCACGTCTTGACCATATCACATCACAACATGCCCTGCAAAAACAAGTTAGACGTCCTCTACTCTGTTGTTGCAAGTTTTACGTGGCTGCTACGGGCTTAGCAAGAATCGTTCTTACCTATGCATCAAAAACCACAACGATTTTCATCAAGTGTGATGGTTTAACCTTCAACAAGGACCGGGCGTAGTCACACTCGATTCAACTAAAGCTGGAGAAACAGACACCCACTAGCCACATGTGTGCGAAGCACGTCGGTAGAACTAGTCTCATGAACGCGGTCATGTAATGTCATCGGTCTGGGCCGCTTCATCCAACAATACCGTCGAATCAAAGTATGACATGCTAGTAAGCAGTATGACTATTATCGCCCACAACTCTTTGTGTTCTACTCGTGCATATAACATCTACGCATAGACCTGGCTCGGATGCCACTATTGGGGAACGCAGTATTTCAAAAAAAAAATCCTACGATCATGCAAGATCTATCTAGGAGATGCATAGAAATGAGAGGAGAGAGTGTGTCTACGTACCCCCGTACACCAAAAGCGGAAGCATTTAGTAACGCGGTTGATGTAGCCAAACGTCTTCGCGATCGAACCGATTAAGTACCGAACGCACGGCACCTCCGCGATCTGCACACATTCAGCTCGGTGACGTCCCTAGTACTCTTGATCCAGCTGTGGACGAGGGTGAGTTGCGTTAGAATGACGGCGTGTTGACAGTGATGATGAAGTTACGGACGCAGGGCTTCGCCTAAGCACTACAACAATATGACCAAGGTGGAAAACTGTGGAGGGGGCACCGCACACGACTAAAGATCAACTTCTGTGTCTATGTGGTGCCCCCTCCCCGTATATAAAGGAGGGGAGGAGGAGGCCGTCCGGCCACAAGGGGCGCGCCCAAGGTGGGGAATCCTACTCCTAGTAGGAGTAGGTTTCCCCCTTTCCTAGTCCTATTAGGAGAAGAAGGAAGGAGAGGAAGAAGAGAAGGAAAGGGGGCCGGCCCCCCTAGCCCTAGTTCAATTCGGTTTGGGCTAGGGGGGGGGGCGCCGTGCCACCTCTTGGCCTACCTCCTCTCTTCCACCACTAGGCCCATAGGGCCCAATAACTTCCCGGAGGGGGTTCCGGTAACCCCCGGTACTCCGAAACTTATCCGAAATGACCTGAATCATTTCGGTGTCCGAATGTAACCTTCGAATATATGAATCTTTATGTATCAACCATTTCGAGACTCCTCGTCATGTCTACGATCTCATCCGGGACTCCGAACAACCTTCGGTACATCAAATCACATAACTCATAATATATATCATCATCGAACGTTAAGCGTGCGGACCCTACGGGTTCGAGAACTATGTAGACATGATTGAGACACATCTCCGGTCAATAACCAATAGCGGAACCTGGATGGTCATATTGGTTCCTACATATTCTATGAAGATCTTTATCAGTCAAACCGCATAACAACATATGTTGTTCCCTTTGTCCTTTGTCATAGGTATGTTACTTGCCCGAGATTCAATCATCGGTATTATCATACCTAGTTCAATCTCGTTACCGGCAAGTCTCTTTACTCGTTCCGTAATGGATCATCCCGTGACTAACTCATTAGTCACATTACTTGCAAGGCTCATTGTGATGTGCATTATGGAGAGGGTCCAGAGATACCTCTCCGATACACGGAGTGACAAATCCTAATCTCGATCTTTGCCAACTCAACAAACACCATCCGAGACACCTGTAGAGCATCTTTATAATCACCCAGTTACATTGTGACGTTTGATAGCACACTAAGTGTTCCTCTGGTATTCGGGAGTTGCATAATCTCATAGTCATAGGAACATGTATAATTCATGAAGAAAGCAATAGCAATAAACTAAACAATAATAGTGTAAGCTAACGGATGGGTCTTGTTGATCATATCATTCTCTAATGATGTGACCCCGTTCATCAAATGACAACACGTGTCCATGGCTAGGAAACTTAACCATCTTTGATTAACAAGCTAGTCAAGTAGAGGCATACTAGGGACACGCTGTTTGTCCATGTATGCACACATGTACTAAGTTTCCGTTTATTACAATTCTAGCATGAATAATAAAAATTTATCATCATATAAGGAAATATAAATAACAACTTTATTATTACCTCTAGGGTATATTTCCTTCAGTCAGTACTGAGAAGATCGATAAATGCAGACATTCCTTCTTCTGTATGATTTTACAAACTCCTTAACACAATTTTCACCAAATAGTTTGTGCACGTGATATTTAAAATTATATCCAAAGTGCATGCAAATTGTTCAACGAGAATTTTGCATGAGATTTTTTTGCATGAGCAATCAATGTTTGTACTTGGGAGATTAATCAATGACAATATCATAGTAGCATATGAGTGTTTTGCTCCAGGAGTAAGAGGACTTTGCATTGTGCTTTGAAACTGGATATGATGAAGGCATATGATCATGTTGAATGAGTGATTAAGGAAGGGGCTACCGGTAATCAGAGACACAATCCAGGAGTAGTGGGAGTCCCCGGGACAGCAGATAAATTTGGTCAAATACAACATATTATTTGGGAAGGGTCGATGATACGTCTTGAACATATCTATAATTTTTTATTGTTTCACGCTATGTTATCATTTTGGCACCAATTTTTTTATCGTTTTTTTGGACTAACATATTGACTTAGTGCCGAGTGCCAATTGTTGTTTTCTACATGTTTTTGGACTTGTAGGGAAAAAATTACGGAGCTCCAATAATCCTAAAAAATCCATATTTTTGCGTCGGTAGCTTCCAGAGAGCCCGGGCCCCACCGAAGGGGGGGGGTGCTGTGGGCCCCATGTGGCCAGAGCAGACGACCAGGGGCTGGCCATGTGGGCCCCAAGCGACTCTGTTTCACCGCCTCTTGACGCCTATATTTATCATTTTCTTTGAAACCCTAACCATCGAGGAGTTTTTCTGTTTCCACCGCTGCACCTCTCTGTTCCATGGAGATCCAATCTAGGGGTATTTTACGTTACTCTACTGGAGGGACAAATCATCATGGTGGCCATCGGCATCAACTTGAAGGTCACCATGATCGCCCATGAGTATTTTCCTTTGGACTATGGGTTCATAGCAGTAGCTAGATGGTTTTCTCTCCCTTGCTTCTTAATACAGAGATCGCATGAGCTGCCCTACATGATTGTGGTCCATCTGATGCAATATTTTGGTGTGTTTGTTGCAATGTGATGCATTGTCACTTTATGAGTCGGATCTATCCATGAATTCTTTTGAGATCAATTTGGTTTATTTGTTGTATAATTCTTATTCATACATGCTCTCTCATCTATTTTTCTTTCTTTGGCCAAGTTTGATATATGATGTCCAATATGGAGTTGTGTACAATAGCTGGTTTCAATTTTGCAAATAATCTATCACACTGATAGAAAGTGGAAAAGGCTTGTATTGTATTGTTTCCACTAGGGATAAAAAGATGATTGTGTAGTTGTTCTTGGAACGCAGGGTGAAGATAATATATCATCTACTTCATGCTATCGTACTTAATACAACACTCTATTTTATTACTTAACATTTTAAGATACATGTTGGATAGCAATCTTGGGCGGAGTATTAGCTATAGATGTTGTTGGATAATGGTCTATAGATGTTTGGAAGGGATGCTCATATGTAGTTATGCCATGTACAATCATAGTCACAACAAACTGCAATTGAATGGATGCACAATTTTAACTTGTTTGCCACACCATGCTATCTTTTGGAGAGAGACCACTAATGAACCTATGGATTCCGGTCCATTCTTCCTCCTATCTCTTCCAACCTCGATCAATGCTCTTTTACAATTCCTTGCTTTTACTTTTCCATTGCAATCAATCTTCCATACACACTTACATTTAATCATTCTAACTAGCAAGGCTAGTGAGACTGACAATCTTGCTTGTTTCGATGGAGGCCAACCCAATATTGTATTTGCAGCTGAAAGTAAAGACATGTAGGTGCAAAGTAAAGAACTAGAGTTGTGAGTATCGCAAACGCAATAGGCTCAATGAAGATTTTTCCAATGGTTCGGATAGTTGGCACTATCTTACATCCACGTTGATGGAGGCTTCGATCCACGAAGCATCTAAGATCACAAGCATCTCGGTTGTGAGATTCCATGAATGAACGGTCCACGAAAGTACACTCACCCACAAAGGTGTAACGCCCTCGATGCGGCTATATCTCCCACGTGTCGAAGCACGACTTAGAGGCATAACCGCATTGAAAGCAATGTCGCAAGTGAGGTAATCTTCGCAAACAACCCATGTAATACAATAAGGGAAAAGAGATACATAGTTGGCTTACAATCGCCACTTCACACAATTACATGAATAAAACATTACATCATCCAAATACACTCAAGGTCCGACTACGGAACCAAAATAAAAGAAGAACCCCAAATGCGACAAGGTCCCCGATCGACCCCAACTGGGCTCCACTACTGATCAACTAGAACGAAACAACACAAAGGACAAGATCTTCATCGAGCTCCTCCTTGAACTTGGTTGCGTCATCTGCACGGTTCAACGGCACCTACAAGCTGGTTTTGGAAGTATCTGTGAGTCACGGGGACTCAGCAATCTCACATGCTCGCGATCAAGACTATTTAAGCTTATAGGAAGGGTAAAAGGTATGAGGTGGAGCTGCAGCAAGCGACTAGCATATATGGTGGCTAACATACGCAAATGAGAGCGAGAAGAGAAGGCAAAGCACGGTCGAGAAATTATGATCAAGAATTTATCCTAGAACAACCTACGCCAAACATAACTCCAACACCGTGTTCACTTCCCGAACTCCGCCGGAAAGAGATCATCACGGTTACACACACGGTTGATGCATTTTAATTAAGGTCAACTTCAGGTTTTCTACAATCGGACATTAACAAATTCCCATCTTCCCATAACCGCGGGCACGGCTTTCGAAAGTTCAAAATCCTGCAGGGTAATCCCAACTTAGCCCATGACAAGCTCTCACGGTCAACGAAGGATATTCCTTCTAGAGGGAAGACCCGATCAGACTCGGAATCCCGGTTACAAGACATTTCGACAAGGTAAAACTAAACCAGCAACACCGCCCGAATGTGCCGACAAATCCCGATAGGAGCTGCACATATCTCTTTCTCAGGGCACACTCAGATTGTCTTAGGTACGGGTAGGCCAGCCCAGAGTTGCCCCTGGTGGCCACCGGCAGCTGACAGGTGGACCAACACACAGAGGAGCACTGGCCCGGGGGGGTTAAAATAATGATGACCCTTGAGTCTGCAGAACCCAAGGGAAAGAAAAGGCTAGGTGGCGAATGGTAAAACCAATGTTGGGAATTGCTGGAGGAGTTTTAATCAAGGCGAACTGTCAAGGGGTTCCCATTATAGCCCAACCGTGTAAGGAACGCAAAATCCAGGAACATAACACCGATATGACGGAAACTAGGGCGGCAAGAGTGGAACAAAACACCAGGCATAAGGCCGAGCCTTCCACCCTTTACCAAGTATATAGATGCATCAATTAAATAAGAGATATTGTGATATCCCAACAGGTAAACATGTTCCAACAAGGAACAACATCTCCATGTTCCAACAAGGAACAAACTTCAATCTTCACCTGCAACTAACAACGCTATAAGAGGGGCTGAGCAAAGCGGTAACATAGCCAAACAACGGTTTGCTAGGACAAGGTGGGTTAGAGGCTTGGTTCAACAATATAGGAGGCATGATAAGCAAGTGGTAGGTATCATAGCATAGGCACAGCAAAAGAGCGAGCATCTAGCAAACAAAGATAGAAGTGATATCGAGGGTATGGTCATCTTGCCTGAGATCCCGCAAGGAAGAAGAACGAGTCCATGAAGAAGACAAACGGACGTAGACGAACGGGTCCTCACAAACGCGACGTTACCGGAACCATCCCGAAGAAGCAAACACCAGAAAGAAGCACACAACATAGTAAACAACCAACACATGAACATGGTATGATATGCGGGATGCGGGATGCGATGCATATGCATGATTTGACAAGGAATGATTGAACCTGGCCTCAACATGGAAATACAAGTGTGCCACTGGAAAGGTGAGGTGATTTCGGTTGAAATCAATATAAAGAACACCGGAATCGGAGACACGGTTTGGAAATGGCAAGCAAAACAAATATGGCACCGGTCTGCGATAAACAACAAGTAGCCATCTAAATGCAACAAGACAAACATGCTACAGCACTTAAACATGGCAACAAAAAACATGGCAGGGATCCATTCATGATGCTTAAAAAAAGATGAACACTGAGCTACAGCCAATTCATCCATTAACAGGTTCAAACAAGCATGGCAAAAACGCAAACGGTAAACAGATTTCAGACTTAGTGAAATTAACACAAGCCTGGAATTTCAGATCAGGTAGCACACTTTGGAGCATGAAAACTATATGCTACAGGAACTTAACATGGCAAAGCAAGGCATGTCATGGAGCTACTCATAGAGCTTAACAAAAGTCCCTTAGTGACCTTGAGCCAAAAGGGATCAGAAAATACAATTGCAAGCATGTGAACATGGCAAAAACATAATCAGATCACAGGCTTAGTGAAAAACTGGAGCATGCAAAACAGATATCAAGTAGGCATGTTTACGAGCTCGATGCACTCACTACAAAGCATGTCATGACAAACTAAGCATGCACCCATCAATAATACACATTATACAAGCTAGACATGGCAAGAATTACAACATAGCATGCATGGAGCAACTACAACACCATCGGCAAAATCGCTAACAAGTAGACAATCTGCCAAGATTCACGAAATAGCAAAAGTAGAGCTCGATTGACTCAAGCTAGGGTGCTCCATAATTGCAAGCAAAGACATGGATGGATAGAGTACTACAAGATTAACAAAACATCCTTACTGATCATCCTCAAAAGAGGCACGGATCACTAGGAAACAACATGAACATATGGCATATTGATAAAAACAGATCAAGGACTTAGTGGAATTGCTAAGTACCTCAAATCGGCATGAACGAATGCACCACTTTGCAAGCTTGTGCTAGTCACCACACACATCACAAAAATACATGGATAGCACCTATGTAAAGATGGCAAAGCATATAACAAAACTCATGTAGAGCTCAGGGGCATATCATGCACACAATAATCATGGCAAAAATGACAAATAGCTATTTGGTGTAGCAGATTTGACAATTAACTCAAATAGCACTCTTCCAATAGCATCTCGGGCATCAAGATGAGCTCAAATGAAAATGATGCAATGAGATGAAATGATGTGCACTCTGAGGCGAAAATTTTGATATGCTATATGCACAAAACGGATCTACGGATGCAAAGTTACGATATGATGAACATGGGCATTTGAAACATGGAAATCTCGGGGACTTTAGAAATTTCACCTCCCGAAACGGATCTAGGGTTTCGGGCACGCCGAACGAGGTTCGCCTAGATCTTCGCCGGAAGAGCTCGATCTCGCCGGAGAAAGGAGAGGAGGCCGGGGCAGCGGGTCGGGGCACCGGATCTGGGGCCCGGCAAGGTCCGGCGAGCAGGGCGGGGGCCGCGAGAGGCGCGCGCGAGGGCGGCGGTGATTGCCGGCTGCGGCGCGGGGCGGAGCTCCAGCAGGTGCCGCGGTGGCCGGCGAGCACCTGGCGGCGGCGGTGGCGGCGGGGCGCCTCGACGGGCGGCGCAGAGTCGAGCGGGCTGGAGGCGCGGGGGCTTGGGCCCGGTCGGCGCGGAGGAGGGCCGGCCGCGGGCTTCCGCGGGCCACAGCAGCGGCGGATGGTGGCGTGACATGTGGCGGGCGGTGCTTGGCCAGGCAAAGCGGGGCGGACATGTCTGGCCGGCCGATTTTCATCCGGCGGCGCGGAGAGGAGAGATCTAGGGTTTGGAGGGGAAAGACCCGAAAATGAAATGGAGGGATCTATTTATAGAGGTAGAGGGAGCTAGGAGAGTCCAAATGAGGTCCGGTTTTTGGCCACGCGATCATGATCGAACGATCGAGATGATGGAGGAGGTTTAGGTGGGTTTTGGGTCAAATTGAAGGGGTGTTGGGCTGCAACACACACGAGGCCTTTTTGGTCCCTTGGTTAACCGTTGGAGTATCAAACGAAGTCCAAATGGTACGAAACTTAACAGGCGGTCTACCGGTAGTAACCAAGGCCGCTTGGCAAGTCTCGGTCCAATCCGGAAATGTTTAACCCCCACACATGAAAAAAGGTAGAAAGGACCACCGGAGGAGATAGGAGCGCCGGAATGCAAAACGGACAACGGGGAAAATGCTCGGATGCATGAGACGAACATGTATGCAAATGAAACGCACATGATAACATGATATGCAATGCATGACACGCAATCAATGACAAGGCAACAACAGCGAATAACTGGAGGACACCTGGCACATCGGTCTCGGGGCGTTACAACACTCCACCACTACGAGAGGATCTCCTCCCGAGATCTAGAATGGCACCGGAGGAAACAACGAAAGAGAAAAGAGGAGAGGTAAAACTAAGTTGCTTCATTGACAAACGAGTGAAACCACGAACCTTGAAAGGTTGAACAAATGCAAGAAAGAAAGCAACAGAGATGAACAAAGTTGAAAGCACTCCATAAATAAAGAGGAATAAGAAAGAACCGATTCGGGTAGCATTTCGGTTGGAAGGAGATGAATGACTTGAAAAATGAAAGACCTTGAGCAAAAGTGACACAACACTCCGGTTAAGTGGATAGGCATGAAAAGAATAAGGTCCTGACAAAAATAAGAAGAAAGGCTGAAAAGAGCAACATCACAATGCCTCCGGAATGAAAGAATAGAAATTGGATCGTCGGAACATAAGAACAGAGAAGAAAACAACATCTTCTACCTCCGATGAGCTTGAAAAGCATTTTAAGGAGAAGGTTCGCACGGAGTTGTTGGAAAAGCCAACAACGAAAAGAATAAGCTAGATATGGTCTTATGGAATACATCTCAAATTATGAGGTGACAACCTACCACTCACATGAAAAGAAATGGATTGATAAGAACAAGGATAGGAGAAGCTTATTTCACCGAGAGGATAATGAAGAACTTGGGTCAATTATAAGCACCATAATTAGCACCAATCCTTAGGGAAAGTTTTAGGTGAAATATAACCCAAGATAACTCCAATGAAGAGATTGATGGATTTTAAAATAACTCATTCTTTATAATATGTGAATCATGAAACATGAACTCAAATTATCAAAAATGACATAATACCACCTCTGATAATATGGTAGCAAAAATTGCACTCCGGATAGCAAGAAGAAGAATGCTTGAGCTTCTCTAAAAATAATCTTGATGAGAACTTCGAGAAGGAATTTAAATCCTTGCTGAATCACCATGTCGAGCCTCCATGAAGAACTCCGGTACAAAAGAATAACGAAAAGAAAGAGAAGTTGAAAACACAAGGTGAACCCTTGTAATGATTAGATGAAGCTTTTAGACGAGATAGAGTGGAAACTTGGGACTCCGGAAAAGAAAGATGGACAACTTGAATCGAGAATTTGATGAACCTCCGGAATAAGAAATTACATCACTTGGATGAAACAAGAATAAGAATTACATTATGCTTATCCTTCACCAATTTAATTGATGACAAGCAACGGATTTGGCATACTACTTATTCTCGTAGAAAGGATTAAGCGAGATATAGCACAAACTTGGGAAGATCTTCAACGAACCACCGTAAGAATTGAAACAACGAATAAATTGATATGATAAATGAAGGAAGAAGAATCTTGGAAGAACCACCGTAAGAATTAAAATGAACGATGAGAAGATAAAGAAAACACCGGGAAGAATTAGCAAATGAATGAAGATGCTTGAGAGAATTTAGACCCATGAGAACGAAAAGATTACGAGCTGATTAGAGGATATTTGAGCGATGCACCGGTAATATTGGAGAATGATAACTGGAAGCTGAGAATGAATAAATTCTGAGATGATGGCCTTCGGAGAATCAAACTGCAAGGACTCTTGAATTGCTTCAGGTGGGTGAAAAGAATTCTCACAATCAAAACCAATTATGAGAGGATGGCAGCAAACTAAAACCATGAATCTTCAAGAGAATGGAGCAAGATTGAGAGAAAAATCTTCTTCGGTCTTCAAATGCATAGAATGGTGATGAGAAACACTACCAAGAATTATTTAGACAATCCGGAAGAATCAAAAGCGAAGAAGTTGAGCCAACTATGAAAAGAATTTGAAAATCTTGGAGAAACACATCTGACTGAAGAAAAATCATTCTTACGTCAAGCTTCGAAAAGAAATTTGGGGATAGCTCTGGGAAAATTAGAAGAGTCAGGTAAGATCCTGGAAAAAGACATGTGGGTTAGGGCCCACTCAAAAGAGACACCATAGAACGATTACTTGAAAAAGGAGATTGCACCGGTTGAATTAAATGGCTTGAATAAGATAAGACCTCAAAATAGGTTTAACGGATCTTGAATGACAAGACGAGCCTTCTGAGGTATCTTGAGCACTCCGGGACAATAGAATAGCGAGAGGTGAACGATTAAGAATTGCACCGGCATGAGAAGGTATTGAAAGGAGGGAAAAAAGGATATGATCAACCAGGCTTGAATTGGATCCACCGGAGAAGAAAAAGAACGAAGAATGATGAACTAGTAGAACATCTTCTTGAGAACCACCGGGTAAGAATATTGACGGAAAAGAATGGAGAAACTTCACATGAATAAAATGATACTTGATTAGGAAATTTGAGTCCTTGAAGAAACAAGGGTGGGAGGGTGGGAAAACAAAGACAACTTGGAACGGATGAAGCAAACACCGTTGAGAAGAACTGATACTTGATCTTGCGGTTGTTGAAATGATCGGATCCACTTGAAGAGAAACACGCCAGTGAAAAGAAATTGGCATGACAATCTCGACTATCATGAAGGATTGGTATTCGCAACAGAGTATGAGAACACCGCTTAGGAACATGTATGGAATCAACATTTGACTTCGAAGCAACTCGAATACCACAACTTAAAACAAAACAAAGGATTGACTTGCAAAATAAGCCGGAACAAACATATGATAGAGATTTCGTCCGAAATTTTCATGGTGGGGCCTACACGGGCTCGATCGTACAACACCATCATGTACAAGGCAGTGCACATGACATACGAAGCGTCCCCGAGTCAGCATAGCCAAGGACTCTTTAAGACACAACAAGACCACTGTAAAACCAACCGTGGATAGGCGGACCACTAGACGTCGAACCCCAATTTCATATCATACATCTGTCGGAAAGATATCCTAAGAGCTACTTGAATTCCCACTTATAAACTCCCGAAACTTTCCGGTTATGCAATCGGGTGTTGGGGATACAGGGGAAGCATAATATGTCACCCAAAACTAGCAAATCCTACATCCAGCTGTATCCATCCTTCAACACATAACCAAGAAACCTTCGGAAATCATCTACCTCAACCTTCGAAAAGCATCCGTTATACGAGTTATGGCAATACTCCCGAACTCCCGCCCCAGTACTGGGTGGCGTCGATGTTATCTCACCAACAACTGCATAAAAGAGATTTTCGATGTCGACAAACTAAACTCAGGTATTCCAGAACTGGAACGATAAAATTGTGACGACAACACCTTGGAGCACAACTCCCCGGGACACTGCCACAACCCCTAAATGACAGGAGGCACCAAGAACAATGTTCTCGTCACAAATCAATCGGAACGATTCCAAGATACCCGCGTGATCCTAAATTTTTTTAGTGAAATTTAAGAAGAGAAGAGTCAAAACTCTACGTCAGGATGCCTTACCAGAGCGATGAAGGGACTGGGGAGTAAAAAGAATTCCTAAACTCTCCGATATATAATTCCTAAATGACTCAAAACATTTTTCTAGACTCAACTCGTCCGCTAATTCGATCCAGCAATGGGGCTCCTAAGGTCGGGGAAGGCTCTGATTACCAACTTGTAACGCCCTCGATGCGGCTATATCTCCCACGTGTCGAAGCACGACTTAGAGGCATAACCGCATTGAACGCAATGTCACAAGTGAGGTAATCTTAGCAAACAACCCATGTAATACAATAAGGGAAAAGAGATACATAGCTGGCTTACAATCGCCACTTCACACAATTACATGAATAAAACATTACATCATCCAAATACACTCAAGGTCCGACTACGGAACCAAAATAAAAGAAGAACCCCAAATGCGACAAGGTCCCCGATCAACCCCAATTGGGCTGCACTACTGATCAACTAGAACGAAACAACACAAAGGACAAGATCTTCATCGAGCTCCTCCTTGAACTTGGTTGCGTCATCTGCACGGTTCAACGGCACCTGCAAGCTAGTTTTGGAAGTATCTGTGAGTCACGGGGACTCAGCAATCTCACACGCTCGCGATCAAGACTATTTAAGCTTATAGGATGGGTAAAAGGTATGAGGTGGAGCTGCAGCAAGCGACTAGCATATATGGTGGCTAACATACGCAAATGAGAGCGAGAAGAGAAGGCAAAGCACGGTCGAGAAACTATGATCAAGAAGTGATCCTAGAACAACCTACGCCAAACATAACTCCAACACCGTGTTCACTTCCCGGACTCCGCCGGAAAGAGACCATCACGGTTACACACGCGGTTGATGCATTTTAATTAAGGTCAACTTCAGGTTTTCTACAACCGGAGATTAACAAATTCCCATCTGCCCATAACCGCGGGCACGGCTTTTGAAAGTTCAAAACCCTGCAGGGGAGTCCCAACTTAGCCCATGACAAGCTCTCACGGTCAACGACGGATATTCCTTCTAGTGGGAAGACCCGATCAGACTCGGAATCCCGGTTACAAGACATTTCGACAAGGTAAAACTAAACCAGCAACACCGCCCGAATGTGCTGACAAATCTCGATAGGAGCTGCACATATCTCTTTCTCAGGGCACACTCAGAATGTCTTAGGTACGGGTAGGCCAGCCCAGAGTTGCCCCTGGTGGCCACCGGCAGCTGACAGGTGGACCAACACTCAGAGGAGCACTGGCCCGGGGGGGTTAAAATAATGATGACCCTTGAGTCTGCAGAACCCAAGGGAAACAAAAGGCTAGGTGGCGAATGGTAAAACCAATGTTGGGGATTGCTGGAGGAGTTTTAATCAAGGCGAACTGTCAAGGGGTTCCCATTATAGCCCAACCGCGTAAGGAACGCAAAATCCGGGAACATAACACCGATATGACGGAAACTAGGGCGGCAAGAGTGGAACAAAACACCAGGCATAAGGCCGAGACTTCCACCCTTTACCAAGTATATAGATGCATTAATTAAATAAGAGATATTGTGATATCCCAACAGGTAAACATGTTCCAACAAGGAACAACATCTCCATGTTCCAACAAGGAACAAACTTCAATCTTCACCTGCAACTAACAACGCTATAAGAGGGGCTGAGCAAAGTGGTAACATAGCCAAACAACGGTTTGCTAGGACAAGGTGGGTTAGAGGCTTGGTTCAACAATATAGGAGGCATGATAAGCAAGTGGTAGGTATCGCAACATAGGCATAGCAAAAGAGCGAGCATCTAGCAAGCAAAGATAGAAGTGATATCGAGGGTATGGTCATCTTGCCTGAGATCCCGCAAGGAAGAAGAACGAGTCCATGAAGAAGACAAACGGACGTAGACGAACGGGTCCTCACAAACGTGATGTTACCGGAACCATCCCGAAGAAGCAAACACCGGAAAGAAGCACACAACATAGTAAACAACCAACACATGAACATGGTATGATATGCGGGATGCGGGATGCGATGCATATGCATGATTTGACAAGGAATGATTGAACCTGGCCTCAACTTGGAAATCCAAGTGTGCCACTAGAAAGGTGAGGTGATTTCGGTTGAAATCGATGTAAAGAACACCGGAATCGGAGACACGGTTTGGAAATGGCAAGCAAAACAAATATTGCACCGGTCTGCGATAAACAGCAAGTAGCCATCTAAATGCAACAAGACAAACATGCTACAACACTTAAACATGGCAACAAAATACATGGCAGGGATCCATTCATGATGCTTAACAAAAGATGAACACTGAGCTACGGCCAATTCATCCATTAACAGGTTCAAACAAGCATGGCAAAAACGCAAACGGTAAACAGATTTCAGACTTAGTGAAATTAACACAAGCCTGGAATTTCAGATCAGGTAGCACACTTTGGAGCATGAAAACTATATGCTACATGAACTTAACATGGCAAAGCAAGGCATGGCATGGAGCTACTCAAAGAGCTTACCAAAAGTCCCTTAGTGACCTTGAGCCAAAAGGGATCAGAAAATACAATTGCAAGCATGTGAACATGACAAAAACATAATCAGATCACAGGCTTAGTGAAAAACTGGAGCATGCAAAACAGATATCAAGTAGGCATGTTTACGAGCTCGATGCACTCACTAAAGAGCATGTCATGACAAACTAATCATGCACCCATCAATAATACACATTATACAAGCTAGACATGGCAAGAACTACAACATAGCATGCACGGATCAACTACAACATCATCGGCAAAATCGCTAACAAGTAGACAATCTTCCCACATTCACGAAATAGCAAAAGTAGAGCTCGATTGACTCAAGCTAGGGTGCTCCATAATTGCAAACAAAGACATGGATGGATAGAGCACTACAAGATTAACAAAACATCCTTACTGATCATCCTCAAAAGAGGCACGGATCACTAGGAAACAACATGAACATATGGCATATTGATAAAAACAGATCAAGGACTAAGTGGAATTGCTAAGTCTCTGAAATCGGCATTAACGAATGCACCACTTTGCAAGCTTGTGCTAGTCACCACACACATCACAAAAATACATGGATAGCACCTATGTAAAGATGGCAAAGCATATAACAAAACTCATGTAGAGCTCAGGGCATATCATGCACACAATAATCATGGCAAAAATGACAAATATCTATTTGGTGCAGCAGATCTGACAATTAACTCAAATAGCACTCTTCCAACAGCATCTCGGGCATCAAGATGAGCTCAAATGAAAATGATGCAATTAGATGAAATGATGTGCTCTTTGAGGCGAACATTTTGATATGCTATATGCGCAAAACGGATCTACGGACGCAAAATTACGATATGATGAACATGGGCATTTGAAACATGGAAATCTCGGGGACTTTAGAAATTTCACCTCCCGAAACGGATCTAGGGTTTCGGGCACGCCGAACGAGGTTCGCCTGGATCTTCGCTGGAAGAGCTCGATCTCGCCGGAGAAAGGAGAGGAGGCCGGGGCAGCGGGTCGGGGCACCGGATCCGGGGCCCGGCGAGGTCCGGCAAGCAGGGCGGCGGCCGCGGGAGGCGCGCGCGAGGGTGGCGGCGATGGCC
>NC_041386.1:523125879-523140117 GCF_002162155.2 Triticum dicoccoides | reverse complement strand
GTCGGCGCGGAGGAGGGCCGGCCGCGGGCATCCGCGGGCCACGGCGGCGGCGGACGGCGGCGTGACATGTGGCGGGCGGTGGTTGGCCTGGCGAAGCGGGGCGGACATGTCCGGCCGGCCGATTTTCGTCCGGCGGCGCAGAGAGGAGAGATCTAGGGTTTGGAGGGGAAAGACCCGAAAATGAAATGGAGGGATCTATTTATAGAGGTAGAGGGAGCTAGGAGAGTCCAAATGAGATGCGGTTTTCGGCCACGCGATCGTGATCGAACGATCAAGATGATGGAGGAGGTTTAGGTGGGTTTTGGGTCAAATTGAAGGGGTGTTGGGCTGCAACACACACGAGGCCTTTTCGGTCCCTCGGTTAACCGTTGGAGTATCAAACGAAGTCCAAATGGTACGAAACTTGACAGGCGATCTACCGGTAGTAAACCAAGGCCGCTTGGCAAGTCTCGGTCCAATCCGGAAATGTTTAACCCCCACACAAGAAAAAAAGGTTGAAAGGACCACCGGAGGAGATAGGAGCGCCAGAATGCAAAACGGACAACGGGGAAAATGCTCGGATGCATGAGATGAACATGTATGCAAATGAAATGCACATGATGACATGATATGCAATGCACGACACGCAAGCAATGACAAGGCAACAACAGCGGATAACTGGAGGACACCTGGCACATCGGTCTCGGGGCGTTACAAAAGGGCCCATGAAGGAGCAACCCAACCTATTCCACCATGGATTACACCCACGAAGGGCTAGCCTCACTAGCGTAGATATTCATGAAGTAGGTGATCTTCGGGCCTATACAAACTTCTTTGCTTCTTCACAAACATGAAGACTTCGAAGCACACCTAGCTGATCTAGGAGGCACACACCCTCCAAAAGTAACAAGATAGATGTTGCTTCACAATGGATCCCTTGCTCTTGTGCTTCAAAAGATAATCTCTTCAACACTCAAAATCTCTCAAGATTTGGCTATGGATTTGAAAAGGTAGGAATAGAAAGCAATGGGGGATTGAATTTCAAATGTTTGATTAGATGGTTGGAGTGGATTGCCCATTGAAATCAGCAATGAGGTGGAGTTCTCTCTCAGAACAAATGATGGGAGTGTAGTTTGCTTCAATTTGAACTGGTGGGATAGGTGAGGGTTTATATAGGATGGATCAAAAATCTGACTATTACACACATTTATGCACAAGTCAGAGGCTATGACTGGTTTTGCTTCGTGTCTTTGAAGTGAACAAAAGTGTCAACTTTCACATGTATCGGTAGGTCTGAGTGAAGATCAATTGGTGGCTCTGAGGTGAGTACCTTAGCACCGGCACACTCTCTATTGATGCTTCGAAAGTTTTGACTAGATTTGCCCAGAATTTCTGATGTGATAAGAGAAGGTTTGCCAAGTTGCTTCGGTGGCTCCAAGAGAAACGTTGGAGGCTCCGATTGAACTAGGGTTTGGAACAATGGCTATATCTAGTTGTTTCAGTTGCGCTGAGTGAAACTGCTTTGGCAACACGGAATGGAATTTGAATTAGGTAGATATAGTGGAAATCTTGAAGGATTTTGAGAAGTTTTTTGGAGTTTGATCTTTAGGAACATGGAGCAAAAGGCTCATCGTCACGTCCTCATTCACTTTTGATAGTATCGACATGCCTATGTACTCAATTTTGATCTTGCATCACTAAAATGAAAATGTAGAATCCTTTGGCTTGTCCAACACTTATCTTTAAGCATTTTAGGGGTCACTTCCAGTGTTGTACCTAAAAGAAGATTATCTTCAAATCTACTTTGATGTATCATTAATTCTTTGAGAGATGTTGCATGAATTACAAAAGGCCAACTTGGGGATTAGATACACTTTTCAGAGTGATTTCCACAAGTGGCTAAAATAAACACACAATGATTGAGGGATAGACCATATAGAGCTTATAGCATTCACCCAGAGACACGCACGAGTTCCGTCGGCCCAATAACACCGATTTCCATCTGGGTTTCCTCCCTCACTGTGTGGTGTTATATACAACACCGAATTTCACGGTTCTTGGTTTTCTTCATTCAGTTTTCTTTGTCTGTTTTTCCATTTTCTGATTTTCTGACTTTATTTATTCTATTTTGTGTTATCATATTCCTTATTCAAATTTAATTTTGTTTTATTTTCATCTTTATCTTCTCTGTTTTGCTTATTTTCCTTTTCATTTTCCCAGTTTGACACTCGCTTATTTCTATCAATTATTTTATTTCATTCCTTATCGTTTTTGCCTTTTATTCTATGTTTCTTTATTTAGGTACGCATTGGACATTCTTTTTAATAGATACTGAATACTTCTAAATGCACGTCAAACATTTTCCAAATACACTTGACCAGTTTTCGACTATGTAAAATACATTTTGAACTTTTTCCTTTTGTTTCCTTATTTCATTTTTCTGTTCTTTGCTTTTAAAAATGAATTTATTTTTATTCATTGTATATTAAAAAAGTTTGTTGTGTGTTTTTAAAGATTTTTCAGGGATTTTGAAATATTCATCACTTATTTTTCCAAAAGTTCAGCATGTTGAAAAAATGTTCATCGTGTAATAGAAACATGTTCACCATTTATTTCTAAATTATTGACTACTTTCTTCTAAAATGTTGATTATGTATTTTATAAATGTTCGCTATGCGGCAAAAAAGTTTATTATTTATCTTCAAATTTTCAATGCGTATTTTTAAAAATATTGCCGTCTATGTAGTGTTTATTGTGCATTTTAAAAATAAGAGCATTTAGAAACTATTCATCATGTATTTTCAAAAAATTCATCATGTATCATAATAATATGTGAACACTTGAAATACTTGCACACATTTAAGAATATTCTTTGTTTTTCTGTTCTTTCTTCTTTGTTTAAATTTTCTTCCATTTTTATGTTTGTTAGTTCATCGTAAATTAAAAACATTCATAGTGTTTTGAAAAATATCAGTCATGTGACCACTACTATCGTAACGCACAGACAACACTGTGTTTCTGCTTGCTTTCAACCACTGCCACTTTACCTGAGCACTCACATCATCTGACTCTATCAATTCATTTCTATCTTCTTTTTCTTTCATTGATCTCTTTCCTATCTATACAGTGTCGTCAATGGGACAAACACTCCAGTGTATGCGTTACAAGGCAACTAGCATTTTGTCATGGAACTTTGTGAAAGAATGTTCTTGTTTTTCGTTGGAAAACCAACGCGGACATCAAGATCAGTCTCCTAACCTAAGACAACTCCTGACTACATTCAGTCCTATCGAGATACAAGCTGTTACCAACACGCTTTTTCAGGGAAAGATAGATGGAATAGGGTATTCAGCAGTTTGAAGAGGTAGCCTTTTCAATTTTAGATTATTCATCGCATTTTTCAAAAAAATATTTGGCATGTTGACAAAAATGTTCATTGTGTAACAAAAACAATAATCGTGTTTTAATAAATATTCATAGTATATGAGAAACAAGTTTTCTTTTCATGCACAAGTCTTTTCTTTGACGCAGTGCGCACATGCATTTCCGGCATTTCCTAAACGGCACCCGTAGCGCCCGTTATAGGCTTAACGGAACAGGGCGCACACACCTTTCACTGCGCTGGGCCGGCCCATGTTTTTTTTCTGTTTAAAGGCGCAAAAGACAGCAGTTGTGCGGTGACTCGAACTGGGGATAGTTGGGATATCCTTGCTCAGAGTTCGTTGTCACAACCAACTAGCCACCCTAATTGATGTGTTTTTTCTTCTTATAATCTTTCTTTTTTTTCTTTTTTTGCTGGAATGGTTTTGTTTTGTTTTTCTATTTTTTCTTTTTCGTTTTTTGGAACAGTTTTTTTGTTTTCTTTTTTCCTTCTTTATTGGAACGGTGTTGTTCATTTTTTTTTCTTTTTTGCTAAATGCGTGAACATTTTCTTGAAATTCATGTTTTTTATTCAAAACTGTAGAACTTTTCTTCAAGATTGATGATTTTTTTTCAAATTTGATGAACTTTTCTTCAAAATCGATGAACTTTTGTCCAAATTCTTTGTACTTTTTTTCTAATTTGATGAAATATTTCAGATTTGATGTCCTTTTTTATAGTAATAACAAACTTTTTTTCAAATTTGATGAACTTTTTTCAAATTTGATTAACTTTTTTCAGATTTGATAAACTTGTTTAGAACTGATGAACTTTTTCAGAGAATTGATGAAATTTTTCAAAGTCGATGAACTTTTTCAGACTCGATGAACTTTTTTTCACAGTCTATGAACATTTTTTCAAAGTCGATGAACTTTTTTCAAATTCAATGAACGTTTTCTCAAATTCACTAAACTTTTTTTAGATTCGATGAACTTTTCTCATGTTCAATGAACTTCTTTCAGAACCAATGAACTTTTTCTAAAATTCATTGAACTTTTTTCAAATCAATGATTTTTTTAAACTCATGGTCATTTTTTGAATTCTTGAAATTGTTTATCAAATTAGTTAATTTTTTCATGTTAATAAACTTTGTGAATATGTGAATGTTTTTCTAATTCGTGAACTTTTTTGAATAGACCAATGTTTCTCATGAACTTTTTTTTTGAAATATGTGAACTGTCATTTATTTTTACAGAAAAACACGTTTATCCAAAATATTATCAAATAATCGGATACACAAATAGCATGGGTGCAATTATTATTATAATGTTCGCGCTACAGTCACTCACAAGTATGTAAATAGTGTAGTGGTTCACCAGATACCTTGAGGATTGCGGGGGGTTCAATTCCTCGTACCGCTTCTTTTTTGGAACATTTTTGGATAATGAGCGGATGTTGGTGTGAGCCAGCGGGCCATTAACTGTTTGCGTCGTGATGGGCCGGCCCATACCAAGAGCCACGTGGGCGCCAAAAACCCCAACCGACATTGAAGGCGCCGATTAGGAGCTCTCTGCATTCCTATATGACACCTTTAGCACCAATTAAAGGCCAGTAGACAAGCCGGTGCACACTCGTGTGCATCTTGGGCTCGACCCATTTTCTTTTTCTCAACCATAAAAAAAGGACGCCGATAACTGCCACATGTGTGGTGTATCGGGTAGTTGTGCCACATGCCTCATGTGGCATGGATAGGAACCAGCCCGCACGACTGCGTCCGGGCATGCAAAGGCACGGCCCGCACGTCCGGTGTGTGGCAACCCCGCCCACACGTCCGGGCCAGAGGACCCAGCAGCCCACACGACCTAGCCGTCCCGGCTTCTGATCGATCCCCAATCCCGACTGCCGCCATCTTCTCCCACCTCCCGAACCCCTACCTCCATCGCCGGCCTTCTCTGGTTGCCATGGCAACCATAGCAGATCCATAGAGCAGATCCTTAGGGCCTTCCCACCGCAAACCACACCCCTTATCTCCCCCACCCCCCACTCCCACTCCAACAACGCCCTCCAAAGACGACCAGCTAAAAGTAGGTGAATCTCCTGACCTCCCAACTGCTTCTCATCCTTCTTCTGGGCAGAAAATTGCAAAATTACCAACGAAGGTGGCAACTAGATACATCCTACAGGGGTAAAACACTACATAGGTTGTGTGTCTTCACAGTTGCCAAGCAGAATACACTAGATCTGCCATGTACTACGCTAGAGATAACCGTAAGTTCTCAGTAGATTGATGCACGTACTTGGTAAATGAAATGGATGTGTAGGAATCCATAAAAAGGGAGAGAAAAATTGAGAAATTTGGAATAAATGGCGGGTGTGAAAATTAATTGCCACTGGTGTCTAACGTCAGTTGCCATCTATCATTGTCGTCAACTGCCACCATGTCAACTTATTGCTTGCCATCCTATTGTATAGGTGAAAGGATCGAGAAGAGGTGTCTAGAGGGGGGGTGATTAGACACTAAGTGCCAAAAGTAGCAGTTTTTAATATTCTCAAGTTTAAGTGGAGTTTAAGCACAAGTTTAACAAACACAATACATATCAAGCAAGCATGCAATGAGTATATGAGCAGCGGAAAGTAAAGCATGCAACTTGCAAGAATGTAAAGAGAAGGGTTTGGAGTATTCAAACGCAATTGGAGACACGGATGTTTTTGTCATGGTTCCGATAGGTGGTGCTATCGTACATCCATGTTGATGGAGACTTCAACCCACGGAGGGTAACGGTTGCGCGAGTCCACGGAGGGCTCCACCCACGAAGAGTCCACGAAGAAGCAACCTTGTTTATTCCATCACGGCCGTCGCCCATGAAAGACTTGCCTCACTAGCGGTAGATCTTCATGAAGTAGGCGATCTCCTTGCCCTTACAAACTCCTTGGTTCAACTCCACAATCTTGTTGGAGGCTCCTAAGTGACACCTAGCCAATCTAGGAGACACCACTCTCCAAGAAGTAACAAATGGTGTGTTGATGATGAACTCCTTGCTCTTGTGCTTCAAATGATAGTCTCCCCAACACTCAACTCTCTCTCACAGGATTTGGATTTGGTGGAAAGAAGATTTGAGTGAAAAGCAACTTAGGAATGCTAGAGATCAATATTCATATGGTTGGAATGGAATATCTTGACCTCAACACAAGTGTAGGTGGTTCTCTCTCAGAAAATGTATATTGGAAGTGTAGGTATGTTCTGATGGCTCTCTCCACAAATGAAGAGCGGGTGGAGGGGTATATATAGCCTCCACACAAAATCTAACTGTTAAAAACAATTTGCCAAACTCGGTGGGACCGAATGGTTAAACTCGGTCGGACCGATTCAGCAAACCTAGTGACCGTTAGGATTTTCGGTGGGACTGAGATGCAACTCGGTAGGACCGATATGGTTAGGGTTAGGGCATAACGTAATCTCGGTGTGACCGATTACACAAACTCGGTGGGACCGATTTTGGTAATAAGCTAACCAGAGAGTTGGCCAGGCAAACTCGGTGAGACCGATTACACAAACTCGGTGGGACCGATTTTGGTAATAAGCTAACAAGAGAGTTTGCATTGTAATCTCGGTAGTACCGATTGCTCAGACTCGGTGAGACCGACTTTGGTAATGGACATACACAGAGAGATTACAATCCCATCTCGGTGAGACCGAGATCCCTATCGGTGAAACCGATTTGCTAGGGTTTGTGGCAGTGGCTATGACATCTGAAACTCGGTGGCGCCGGATAGATAGAATTGGTGGGGCCGAGTTTGATTTTTGGTTTAGGTCATATGTGGATGTGGGAAGGTAGTTGAGGATTTTGGAGCATATCACTAAGCACTTTGAGCAAGCAAGCCATTAAGCAACACCTCATCCCCTCTTGATAGCATTGGCTTTTCCTATAGACTCAATGTGATCTTGGATCACTAAAATAGAAAATGTAGAGTCTTGATCTTGAAGCTTGAGCCAATCCTTTGTCCTTAGCATCTTGAAAGGGTTCCACATCCTCTAGTCCATGCCACTCCATTGTTGAACTTATCTGAAACATACTAGGTAAAAGTATTAGTCCAACAAGAGATATGTTGACATTAATTACCAAAACCACCCAGGGAGCACTTGTGCTTTCAATCTCCCCCTTTTTGGTAATTGATGACAACATACATCAAAGCTTTAGATAAAGATATAGAGAATAGCAAGTAAAGCTTTGGAAAGACATATAACATGCATAGGCTCCCTCTACATGTATGCAATCATGTGAATATTGAATATAGGAGCATGTGAATGCGTAAACATGACAGGGTAAGCAATGTGTTACATGTATCTTGGCTATATGCATCAGAGCAAATGATGTGAATGTGAGAAATGTACCTTCATGCTCATGAGTCCTTCTTGCAAACAGTATGTACATCAGCAAGAACTTCTCATTCACATGACTGTGATGCATATACTTACCTTGTGGTCTTGAGTTGGCTTAGGATGGGATGAACATGTGCAAACAAGGTTAAATAACACAGATACACCTACTGACCAGAGCAAGCAAGAGAAACCACAAGAGAACCAAGACTGGGATGACATGTAGAGTGAGTACTAAGTACCACATTGGATATAGACATGTCCCCAAAGGTAAAGATATGCAATAAAATCAGAGATTTCCTTCCCTTAGATGTCTTGCTCCCCCTGAATCTGCATGGGATATTGGGAGAAGATAGGGAACAGAAAATCAGAGCAACAAAAAAGGAAACAACAGAGCTTGAGCTAAAGCAAGCAACCAAACATGTCTTTCCCCTCTTAAAGACATGTGACATCTCTCCTCTTGAACACGAAGCATCTAGGGTCTTTGATGATATTACTTTCTGCTAGTTGAGAAACTCTCTCCCCCTGAGTATTCTCTCTTTCTCCCCCTATAAGAAGGATTAAGCTTTGATGTGATCTCTCTCTCCCCCTTTGACATCAATTTCCAAGAAGGGCTCTTCTGGACATGTGATACAAATGGGTTGGTCCTTGAGTCACAGAGCAAAGCAGCATGTCTAATATGATGCTGGCAGAGGACAAGAATCATTGAGTGGAGCTGGAGCAAACAGAAATCAGGAATAAGTGGCAAGTTGGTTTTCCTGTGATGGAATCGGTGACTCCGAGTTGTGTGCTTCGGTTGCACCGAAAGATTTCGGTTGGGCCGAAGAGAACAAACCGGTGTGATCGAGTTCATCAGAGTGAAACCACTTGTCACCTCAGCTCACTAGACAAGTAAGATCTCACAAGGATATGCAAGGAATTTACTGAAAGATTTGCAATGAATTGGATGCAGAAAATGCAGAACAAAAAGGAAAGAAACTAAAAGTTCTAGATGAAGTTTTTTTTGAAAGGGGAAACAAATATGCAAATGCAAAAGCACGGAGAAACACTAGAGAACTTCATCTAGAAATGGTCGGTGACAAAGTCACCAATGTTAGAGTATATTGACTTAGGTGTCAAGTGAGAGCACTTGATCATATGTCATACTCATCGTTTAAGCTCAAAATGGGGTTATCATTTTTCGTTTAAGCATCTTGATGTATTCACATCTTATCGAGTTGCTTTGGCTCATGACTTGGAGTAAAGCTTCTCTAAGATGGAATAACATACCTTGGATGGTGGTGTTGATCTTGATCATGTAGTTGAACTTGTGTGGGTTGCTCAAGGTTGATGTAGTTCATCAAGAGTTGGGAGCACCACTTAGAGTTTGAGTTCATCTACCTACATGGGTTAGCTTTGCAAGGAAGAGCACTTGTGTATCCACAATGACAATCATGAGACTCAACATAGAATTTGCCAAAGGATATGTTTGAATGGTTTCGTGCTTCCTTGTCTTCAACCACCATTGTGTAGAGACTTGGTGATGTAGAGATTGCTCAAGATGTGAGTGAGTTGCAATCTCATAGATTTAGATTCAACCAAGTACCTACACGGGTTAGATACCATGCAAGGTACAAATATATCCAAGACATATGAATAGCATCATAAGAGAAATATCGAGGATTAGTCATAGGCTCATGCCCTGCATGTATCAAATGGAGTTCCTACTCCAAGTTTGAAGCATCAATGATGTTCAATTCACCTCTCAACCTGCAAAACACTTTCTCATCAAGTGGTTTAGTGAATATATCCGCCAATTGCTTATCGGTGCGAACATGCTTAAGGTTAATGTCCCCTTTTGCAACATTATCTCGAATGAAATGATGACGAACTTCAATATGCTTAGTTCGAGAATGTTGCACGGGATTGTGAGCAATCTTAATAGCACTTTCATTGTCACATAGAAATGGAACATGTTTCACATATATCCCATAATCTTTAAGAGTTAGGGTCATCCAAAGTAATTGAGCGCAACAAGAACCAGCGGCAATGTATTCCGCTTCGGCGGTGGATAAGGATACCGAGTTTTGTTTCTTGGAAGACCAAGATACAAGAGATCTACCAAGGAATTGACAAGTACCCGAAGTGGATTTTCTATCAACCTTGTCTTCGGCATAGTCCGAATCGGAGTAGCCAACAAGATCAAAAGAGAACCTCTTAGGATACCAAATGCCAAAATTTGGTGTATGGATTAGGTATCTCACTATCCTTTTCATAGCCTTAAGATGACACTCTTTAGGAGCAGCTTGATATCGTGCACACATGCACACACTTAGCATAATATCGGGACGAGAGGCACATAGATATAACAATGAACCAATCATAGAGCGATAAACCTTTTGATCAACCGGTTCACCATCTTTGGTCAAATCAAGATGTCCACTAGTAGGCATGGGTGTAGTCATACCTTTGCATTCTTGCATATTGAACTTCTTGAATAAGTTATTGGTGTACTTTCTTAGAGAGACAAAGGTACCTTCCTTAGTTTGCTTGATTTGCAAACCGAGAAAGAAATTGAGTTCACTCATTATAGACATCTCAAACTTCTCCGACATTAGATTTCCAAACTTCTCACTAAAATGAGGGTTAGTTGAACCAAATATGATATCATCAACATAAATTTGGCACACAAATAGTTCTCCATTAACCCTTTTAGTAAAAATAGTAGAATCAATTTTACCAATTTCAAAGCCTTTTTCAATAAGGAACTTGGTCAAGCATTTATACCATGCTCTAGGAGCTTGTTTAAGACCATGAAGGGCTTTGTGAAGTTTGTAAACATGATTAGGTTTCTTAGGATTGACGAAGCCGGGAGGTTGCTTAACATAAACTTCTTCCTCAATTTTGCCATTTAGAAAAGCACTTTTAATGTCCATTTGGTACAAGGTGATATCATGGTGATTAGCATAAGCAAGTAAGATGCGAATGGACTCAAGTCTAGCAATGGGAGCATGTGTTTCACCATAGTCCATACCTTCAACTTGTGTGTAGCCTTGGGCGACGAGACATGCTTTGTTGCGAACCACTTGTCCATCTTCATCTTGCTTGTTGCGAAACACCCATTTGGTACCAATGATGTTGTGGTTGTTGTCGGGCTTCTTAACCAATGTCCATACTTGATTTATCTCAAAGTTGTGTAGCTCTTCATGCATAGCGTTTATCCAGTACGGATCCTCCAATGCTTCTTCAACCTTCATAGGTTCAATGCTAGAGATGAATGAGTAATGTTCACAAAAGTTAGCTAAACAAGTTTTAGAGCGAGTGATTCTCCCGGTTTGGATATCATTGTAGATTTGCTCGACGGGATGATCTTTGGCAATTCTTGCTCGAACTCGTGAAAGGTTTTGCTTGGGTCGGGGTGGAACATCCTCTTCATCTTGTTCTTCTTCTTGGCCTTCTTCATTGTTGACGTTGTCGTTCTCTTGTCATGGTGGAGAAGGAGGTTGCTGATGTTCATCTTGGTGTGCTTCCTCGTTTTCTTCATCTTGGCGTGTACCACTTGTGGATGCTTCCGTATCAACTCTTGGTTCACCTTGTCGTGAGGTAGAAGCTTCCACTTGGACGGACGAGGTACTCTCCTTCACTTCCGTTGGACGAATCTTGCCAATGGACAAGTCTTGAATTGCTTCCGAAGGGTCTTTGTCTCCTACATCAATTGGCAATTGCTCTACTTGCGAGCCGTTAGATTCATCAAACTTCACATCTACCGTCTCTTCAACCTTTCAGGTGAAATTTTTGTAGACATGGTAAGTGTGAGAGTTTGAGCCATAACCAAGTAGGAAACCTTCATGAGATTTAGGAGCAAATTTAGAACGACGATGCTTATCAAGAATGTAGCACTTTGAGCCAAATACTCGAAAGTATCCAACTTGGGGTTTGTTACCGGTGAGGAGCTCGTATGCCATCTTGCTGAGTAGCTTGTGAAGATACAAGCGATTTGTTGCATGACAAGCTATCTCAACTGCTTCCGCCCAAAAGTGCTTTGGCATTTTGTACTCATCAAGCATCGTTCTTGCCATCTCGATAAGAGTCCGGTTCTTCCTTTCAACAACTCCATTTTGTTGAGGTATGTACGTAGCCGATAACTCATGTGAAATCCCTTCTTCGTCAAGAAAGGTGTCCACATTTGCGTTCTTGAACTCCATTCCGTTGTCCCTCCGAACCTTCTTAATCTTCACGTCAAACTGATTTTGGGCCTTCCTAGAGAAGTTTTTGAAGATCTTTTGGACCTGCGATTTGTCATCAAGAAAGAACACCCACGTAAATCTTGAAAAATCATCAACTATGACTAGACCAAATGAGTTACCACCGAGACTCTTGTAGGCATTTGGACCAAAGAGATCCATGTGAAGTAGCTTGAGTGGTCTTCTTCTGGTCATGATGTTCTTCGCGCGGTGACTTCGTCCAACTTTTTCCCCTTCTTGACAAGCACTACAAAGTCTATCCTTGTCAAATATGACATCTTTTATTCCAAGGATATGATCACCTTTAATAAGCTTATCAAGATTTCGCATACCAACATGACCTAGTCTTCTATGCCACAACCGGCCTTTAGAAGATTTAGCAATTAAGCAAGTTTTAGGTTGAGCCTTTTTAGTGAAATCAACAATGTAAAGATCTCCTCTACGTATACCGGTAAAGACCATTTTATGATTATCTCTACAAAACACTTGGCAGTCTACTTCAGTAAATAGGACATTGAAACCGAAATCAGCAAGTCTAGATACTGAAAGTAAGTTGTAGCCAAGAGATTCAACGAGCATGACATTTTGTATGGAGCTATCATGTGAGATGGCCACCTTACCAAGGCCAACCACCTTACCCTTTGAATTATCACCAAAAGTGACATACTTTCGAGGGCCGTCATTTTCAGCAAGCTCACGGAACATGTCTTTATCTCCGGTCATATGATCAGTACATCCACTATCAAGGACCCATTCCTTTCCTCCAGCCATGTAGCCGTGAAGATTTGCCATAAGACCAAAGTGTCTCATCGCATCATCGAGATCATAGTCACTATCATCATCATCATCGTCATCCTCATCCGAGTATTCATGTTCAACATCATCTTGTGATTGATCAATTCCTAGAGAGGCAATTCATTAGATAAATGATCATTTCTATAGTTATCTTTATGAATTCTAATAGCTCTGGAAATGATATTGCTAATGATTCCAACATCTTCTTTGGCACTCGTAAGATTAGTAAGCTCAAATAAGCAGTCACCAAATTTGGGATCATTGGAACTCATCTTAATCAAAGCAATAGACTTATGGAGGATTTCATCTAGATCTTTCAAGGAGTAATTAGGAAAGAGTTCCTCAAGAAATTTCCATATTGTGACGCCCGAATAATTAGGCTACAGTAATCCCTCGTTAACGATGTCGCATCACCTCTGTCACTGTAGTTAATCTCGGGTTAGTTCAAAAACCGATTCAAAATTCAAATTCAAACTCAAGTCAAACTAGTAAAGTTTTCAAATGTCAAAACTAAAACGTACAAACGGTGACAACTAATACAAGGGTAATTATGGTGCAACAAACACATTTTTATAAAATGGCTAAATGGTTTAAAATGATTTAAACAGAAAAGAAAGAAAATACAAAAAGGGAAAACAAAAAACAAAAAAAGAAAGAGAAAGCCCCCCTCCCTGGGCCGTGGCCCGACTGGGCCAACCCACCTAGCCCATTCGGCCACACCCACTGGCCCAACCCCTCCCCTCAATAACCCCACCAGGGGGGAACCCTAACCCAATCCCCGCACCCACTCACCCCCCTCCTCTCTCCCGATCTGGATCGGGATCCAGAGGAGACCAAAGCCGCCCGGTGCGCTCCCGCCACACGCCGGCGCCCGGAGCTCGACGACCCCGCCGCCAGGAGCCCTCCCCACCGGCCTGCTTCCTCCTCTTCGCCGGCCTGCCTCCTCCTCATCGACGCCGTCCCCGTCCCCCTCCACCACGGTCCTCTCCGACCTCCATCGAGCATGCTGCCCGTTCCCTACGCACCCCGGTGAGGACCCCGGTCCTCCTGCTCCCCGTCCCCTCTCGCCGGTGCTTGCCTCGCTCCGGTGCCACGCTCGTCGCGCCCCGGCCCGTGCTCACCGCGGCCTCGCCCCGCCCGGCGTGCCCCTGTTCGCCACCCCCGTACGCGCTCACCTCGTGGCCGCACTTCCCCATGGGCCTTGGCCTCGCCTTCCCCCTAGGTGGCGCTGCTCGTCGGCGGCCCTCCCGGGCGACACCGCACCGGGCCGGGCCGCGCCCCCCTGCGCCTTGCCTCTTCCCTTCACTGTCGCCGGCGCCGTTTAGTGCCCGAACGCGCGTCGGGGCTGTGCCCTGGCCGTGCTCGCACACGCGCCCGCGCCCCGTGGCGCCCCTGCTTCCCCCGCTCTGCTCCGCCTTCGGCCGCGGCCAAGCCAACGCCCGCGGCCCGCCGTCGCCTCGGGCCTTTGCTCGCCGGCGTGCCCGTTCGGGCGACGCCGCGCCC
>NC_041386.1:522955761-523125236 GCF_002162155.2 Triticum dicoccoides | reverse complement strand
GACGCCGCGCCCCGTCGAACGCCCACGGTCACGGCCTTGCCCCGGCCCTCCTCGCCCCGGCGATTTGGGCGAACGCCCAGTCGGGCGCCGCAACGCCCGACCCGCCCGTAGCGCCCGTAACCCACTATGGCCCCTGTGCCACTGACACTAGGGGCCCCACCCCACAGAACGTTTCCAATAAAAAAAAGAGAATAAAAAAATAAATAAACTTAAATAATTAATTAATTAACTAAATTAATTAAGTTAATTAATCCTAGTAATTAATCTAACTAATCTGTTAGTTAATTAAATAGTAGTTTGTTTAGCCTAATCTCTAATTAACATAGAGAGTGTATGACAGGTGGGTCCCACTGGACCCACTGGTCAGGTTGACCAAGTCAACTCTGTTGACTGCTGATGTCAGCATGACATCATGCTGATGTCATTAATTCATTTTCGAATTAATTAATTAATTAATTAAATTCCGGAAATTAATAAAATCTTTAGAAAATCATATCTTTTAATCCGTAACTTGGTTGAAAATACTTTCTACATGAAAGTTGCTCAGAACGACGAGACGAATCTGGATACGCAGCCCGTTCGTCTGCCACGCACCCCTAACATATCAAACTCGCAACTTTCCCCCTCTGGCTCCTTTGCCCGAAAACGCGAAACACCGGGGATACTTTCCCGGATGTTTCCCCCCTTCACCGGTATCACCTCATACCGCTTTAGGGCACCTCTAGCACCGACACGTGTCTTGTCATGCATCGTTATGCATCTATTTGCTCAAATATTTATTGTTTCTTCCCCCTCTTCTCTCGCTAGACACCGAGACCGACGCCGCTGCTACCCAGTACGACTATGGAGTTGTCGACCCCTCTCTCTTGCCAGAGCAACCAGGCGAGCCCCCCCTTTGATCACCAGATATCGCCTACTCTTCTCTATACTGCTTGCATTAGAGTAGTGTAGCATGTTACTGCTTTTCGTTATTCCTATCCTGATGCATAGCCTGTCCTTGCTACTACTGTAGTTACCATTACCTGCCATCCAACTGCTTAGTATAGGATGCTAGTGTTCCATCAGTGGCCCTACACTCTTGTCCGTCTGCCATGCTATACTACTGGGCCGTGATCACTTCGGGAGGTGATCACGGGCATACACTATATACTTTACACAGTTACATTACCTGTGGTATTGTTCGGAGATGGGGGCTGAAGGGGCAGGTGGCTTCATCCCGGTAGAGGTGGGCCTGGGTTCCCGACGGCCCCCGACTGTTACTTTGTGGCGGAGTGACAGGGCAGGTTGAGACCACCTAGGAGAGAGGTGGGCCTGGCCCTGGTCGGTGTTCGCGGATACTTAACACGTTTAACGAGATCTTCGTATTTGATCTGAGTCTGGCTATTGGCCTATACGCACTAACCATCTACGCGGGGACAGTTATGGGCACTCGACGTCGTGGTATCAGCCGAAGCCTTCGTGATGTCAGCGACTGAGTGGCGCGCGCCGGATTGGACCGTAAGCCTGCTCTTGTATTAAGGGGGCTAGTTCTGCTTCCGGCCGCGTACGCAACGTGCAGGTGTGCAATGGGCGATGGGCCCAGACCCCTGCGCCATAGGATTTAGACCGGCGTGCTGACCTCTCTGTTGTGCCTAGGTAGGGCTGCGACGTGTTGATCTTCCGAGGCCGGGCATGACCCAGGAAAGTGTGTCCGGCCAAATTGGATCGAGCGTGTTGGGTTATGTGGTGCACCCCTGCAGGGAAGTTAATCTATTCGAATAGCCGTGATCTTCGGTAATAGGACGAATTGGAGTTGTACTTGACCTTATGACAACTAGAACTGGATACTTAATAAAACACACCCTTCCAAGTGCCAGATACAACCGGTGATCGCTCTCTCACAGGGCGACGAGGGGAGGATCATCGGTTAGGATTATGCTATACGATGCTACTTGATGTTACTTGGTGAACTTACCATCTACTCTCTCCTACATGTTGCAAGATGGTGGTGGCCAGAAGCGTAGTCTTCGACAGGATTAGTTATCCCCCTCTTATTCTGGCATTCTGTAGTTCAGTCCACATATGATACCCTTATTCCATTTGATACCCATGCATATGTAGTGTAGCTCCTTTCTTGCGAATACTTTGGATGAGTACTCACAGTTGCTTTCTCCCCCTTTTTCCCCTTTCCTTTCTTTCTGGTTGTCGCAACCAGATGTTGGAGTCCAGGAGCCAGACGCCACCGTTGATGACGACTACTACTACTCGGGAGGTGCCTACTACTACGTGCAGCTCGTTGTCGACGACCAAGAGTAGTTTAGGAGGATCCCAGGCAGGAGGCCTGCGCCTCTTTCGATCTGTATCCCAGTTTGTGTTAGCCTTCTTAAGGCAAACTTGTTTAACTTATGTTTGTACTCAGATATTGTTGCTTCCGCTGACTCGTCTATGATCGAGCTCTTGTATTCGAGCCTTCGAGGCCCCTGGCTTGTAATATGATGCTTGTATGACTTATTTTATTGTAGAGTTGTGTTGTGATATCTTCCCGTGAGTCCATGATCTTGATCGTACACGTTTGCGTGTATGATTAGTGTACGACTGAATCAGGGGCGTTACACATATGGTGTAGGCACACTTGAGAGTAGGCAAACATCTAATCAAATTTCTAGGCAAGCCTCTAATGATGAGCTCAACAGTTCTAAGATTGTGAATCATGTCAATATCTTCATCTAGGGTAGGGTGCAAAGGATCAACATGAGGTGCACAAGGGCTAGTAATGTACTTGTTCAAATGATATTCATTGAAAATCTCAAGCATTTCATTTTTCCACTCATGAAAATACTCTCCATCAAGAATAGGCACTCTATGTCTAAGACTCCCCAAAGTAGACACATCCATCTTCCTCCAATGGTGTTTAAACCAAGGCAATGGAGACCAATGCTCTGATACCAATTGAAAGGATCGAGAAGAGGTGTCTAGAGGGGGGGTGATTAGACACTAAGTGCCAAAAGTTACAGTTTTTAATATTCTCAAGTTTAAGTGGAGTTTAAGCACAAGTTTAATGAACACAATACATATCAAGCAAGCATGCAATGAGTATATGAGCAGCGGAAAGTAAAGCATGCAACTTGCAAGAATGTAAACAGAAGGGTTTGGAGTATTCAAACGCAATTGGAGACACGGATGTTTTTGTCGTGGTTCCGATAGGTGGTGCTATCGTACATCCACGTTGATGGAGACTTCAACCCACGGAGGGTAATGGTTGCGCGAGTCCACGGAGGGCTCCACCCACGAAGGGTCCACAAAGAAGCAACATTGTCTATTCCATCATGGCCGTCGCCCACAAAGGACTTGCCTCACTAGCGGTAGATCTTCACGAAGTAGGCGATCTCCTTGCCCTTACAAACTCCATGGTTCAACTCCACAATCTTGTTGGAGGCTCCCGAGTGACACCTAGCCAATCTAGGAGACACCACTCTCCAAGAAGTAACAAATGGTGTGTTGATGATGAACTCCTTGCTCTTGTGCTTCAAATGATAGTCTCCCCAACACTCAACTCTCTCTCATAGGATTTGGATTTGGTGGAAAGAAGATTTGAGTGGAAAGCAACTTTGGAAGGCTAGAGATAAAGATTCATATGGTTGGAATGGAATATCTTGACCTCAACACAAGTGTAGGTGGTTCTCTCTCAGAAAATATATATTGGAAGTGTAGGTATGTTCTGATGGCTCTCTCCATGAATGAAGAGTGTGTGGAGGGGTATATATAGCCTCCACACAAAATCTAACCGTTGCACACAATTTGCCAAACTCGGTGGGACCGAATGGTTAAACTCGGTCGGACCGATTCAGCAAACCTAGTGACCGTTAGGATTTTCGGTGGGACTGAGATGCAACTCGGTAGGACCGATATGGTTAGGGTTAGGGCATAACGTAATCTCGGCGTGACCGATTACACAAACTCGGTGGGACCAATTTTGGTAATAAGCTAACCAGAGAGTTGGTCAGGCAAACTCGGTGAGACCGATTACACAAACTCGGTGGGACCGATTTTGGTAATAAGCTAACAAGAGAGTTTGCATTGTAATCTCGGTAGTACCGATTGCTCAAACTCGGTGAGACCGATTTTGGTAATGGACATACACAGAGAGATTACAAATTCATGTTTTTTATTCAAAACTGTAGAACTTTTCTTCAAGATTGATGATTTTTTTTCAAATTTGATGAACTTTTCTTCAAAATCGATGAACTTTTGTCCAAATTCTTTGTACTTTTTTTCTAATTTGATGAAATATTTCAGATTTGATGTCCTTTTTTATAGTAATAACAAACTTTTTTTCAAATTTGATGAACTTTTTTCAAATTTGATTAACTTTTTTCAGATTTGATAAACTTGTTTAGAACTGATGAACTTTTTCAGAGAATTGATGAAATTTTTCAAAGTCGATGAACTTTTTCAGACTCGATGAACTTTTTTTCACAGTCTATGAACATTTTTTCAAAGTCGATGAACTTTTTTCAAATTCAATGAACGTTTTCTCAAATTCACTAAACTTTTTTTAGATTCGATGAACTTTTCTCATGTTCAATGAACTTCTTTCAGAACCAATGAACTTTTTCTAAAATTCATTGAACTTTTTTCAAATCAATGATTTTTTTAAACTCATGGTCATTTTTTGAATTCTTGAAATTGTTTATCAAATTAGTTAATTTTTTCATGTTAATAAACTTTGTGAATATGTGAATGTTTTTCTAATTCGTGAACTTTTTTGAATAGACCAATATTTCTCATGAACTTTTTTTTTGAAATATGTGAACTGTCATTTATTTTTACAGAAAAACACGTTTATCCAAAATATTATCAAATAATCGGATACACAAATAGCATGGGTGCAATTATTATTATAATGTTCGCGCTACAGTCACTCACAAGTATGTAAATAGTGTAGTGGTTCACCATATACCTTGAGGATTGCGGGGGGTTCAATTCCTCGTACCGCTTCTTTTTTGGAACATTTTTGGATAATGAGCGGATGTTGGTGTGAGCCAGCGGGCCATTAACTGTTTGCGTCGTGATGGGCCGGCCCATACCAAGAGCCACGTGGGCGCCAAAAACCCCAACCGACATTGAAGGCGCCGATTAGGAGCTCTCTGCATTCCTATATGACACCTTTAGCACCAATTAAAGGCCAGTAGACAAGCCGGTGCACACTCGTGTGCATCTTGGGCTCGACCCATTTTCTTTTTCTCAACCATAAAAAAAGGACGCCGATAACTGCCACATGTGTGGTGTATCGGGTAGTTGTGCCACATGCCTCATGTGGCATGGATAGGAACCAGCCCGCACGACTGCGTCCGGGCATGCAAAGGCACGGCCCGCACGTCCGGTGTGTGGCAACCCCGCCCGCACGTCCGGGCCAGAGGACCCAGCAGCCCACACGACCTAGCCGTCCCGGCTTCTGATCGATCCCCAATCCCGACTGCCGCCATCTTCTCCCACCTCCCGAACCCCTACCTCCATCGCCGGCCTTCTCTGGTTGCCATGGCAACCATAGCAGATCCATAGAGCAGATCCTTAGGGCCTTCCCACCGCAAACCACACCCCTTATCTCCCCCACCCCCCACTCCCACTCCAACAACGCCCTCCAAAGACGACCAGCTAAAAGTAGGTGAATCGCCTGACCTCCCAACTGCTTCTCATCCTTCTTCTGGGCAGAAAATTGCAAAATTACCAACGAAGGTGGCAACTAGATACATCCTACAGGGGTAAAACACTACATAGGTTGTGTGTCTTCACAGTTGCCAAGCAGAATACACTAGATCTGCCATGTACTACGCTAGAGATAACCGTAAGTTCTCAGTAGATTGATGCACGTACTTGGTAAATGAAATGGATGTGTAGGAATCCATAAAAAGGGAGAGAAAAATTGAGAAATTTGGAATAAATGGGGGGTGTGAAAATTAATTGCCACTGGTGTCTAACGTCAGTTGCCACCTATCATTGTCGTCAACTGCCACCATGTCAACTTATTGCTTGCCATCCTATTGTATAGGTGAAAGGATCGAGAAGAGGTGTCTAGAGGGGGGTGATTAGACACTAAGTGCCAAAAGTAGCAGTTTTTAATATTCTCAAGTTTAAGTGGAGTTTAAGCACAAGTTTAACAAACACAATACATATCAAGCAAGCATGCAATGAGTATATGAGCAGCGGAAAGTAAAGCATGCAACTTGCAAGAATGTAAAGAGAAGGGTTTGGAGTATTCAAACGCAATTGGAGACACGGATGTTTTTGTCATGGTTCCGATAGGTGGTGCTATCGTACATCCACGTTGATGGAGACTTCAACCCACGGAGGGTAACGGTTGCGCGAGTCCACGGAGGGCTCCACCCACGAAGAGTCCACGAAGAAGCAACCTTGTTTATTCCATCACGGCCGTCGCCCATGAAGGACTTGCCTCACTAGCGGTAGATCTTCATGAAGTAGGCGATCTCCTTGCCCTTACAAACTCCTTGGTTCAACTCCACAATCTTGTTGGAGGCTCCTAAGTGACACCTAGCCAATCTAGGAGACACCACTCTCCAAGAAGTAACAAATGGTGTGTTGATGATGAACTCCTTGCTCTTGTGCTTCAAATGATAGTCTCCCCAACACTCAACTCTCTCTCACAGGATTTGGATTTGGTGGAAAGAAGATTTGAGTGGAAAGCAACTTAGGAATGCTAGAGATCAAGATTCATATGGTTGGAATGGAATATCTTGACCTCAACACAAGTGTAGGTGGTTCTCTCTCAGAAAATGTATATTGGAAGTGTAGGTATGTTCTGATGGCTCTCTCCACAAATGAAGAGCGGGTGGAGGGGTATATATAGCCTCCACACAAAATCTAACTGTTAAAAACAATTTGCCAAACTCGGTGGGACCGAATGGTTAAACTCGGTCGGACCGATTCAGCAAACCTAGTGACCGTTAGGATTTTCGGTGGGACTGAGATGCAACTCGGTAGGACCGATATGGTTAGGGTTAGGGCATAACGTAATCTCGGTGTGACCGATTACACAAACTCGGTGGGACCGATTTTGGTAATAAGCTAACCAGAGAGTTGGCCAGGCAAACTCGGTGAGACCGATTACACAAACTCGGTGGGACCGATTTTGGTAATAAGCTAACAAGAGAGTTTGCATTGTAATCTCGGTAGTACCGATTGCTCAGACTCGGTGAGACCGACTTTGGTAATGGACATACACAGAGAGATTACAATCCCATCTCGGTGAGACCGAGATCCCTATCGGTGAAACCGATTTGCTAGGGTTTGTGGCAGTGGCTATGACATCTGAAACTCGGTGGCGCCGGATAGATAGAATCGGTGGGGCCGAGTTTGATTTTTGGTTTAGGTCATATGTGGATGTGGGAAGGTAGTTGAGGATTTTGGAGCATATCACTAAGCACTTTGAGCAAGCAAGCCATTAAGCAACACCTCATCCCCTCTTGATAGCATTGGCTTTTCCTATAGACTCAATGTGATCTTGGATCACTAAAATAGAAAATGTAGAGTCTTGATCTTGAAGCTTGAGCCAATCCTTTGTCCTTAGCATCTTGAAAGGGTTCCACATCCTCTAGTCCATGCCACTCCATTGTTGAACTTATCTGAAACATACTAGGTAAAAGTATTAGTCCAACAAGAGATATGTTGACATTAATTACCAAAACCACCCAGGGAGCACTTGTGCTTTCAAGAGGCTAATGCCATCGAATCAAACGGATAGCTAGCACCCAGATTTTAGAAAAGATAGTGGTTGAGAGCACATTGACGCGGAAAAGAATGAATCACGAAGATGGCGCTGATACTTGTGGTTCTCAAAGACTAGAAACGCCCCCTTGGGATGCATCAGAGTACAGTCAACTCATTTCTGCAGGGCCGTTGCTGCCACTACTAGAACAGTATGCTGGCATTGGTATGATGCATGATAACAAAAGAAAAGAACATTTGCCATGTTCGCGACGATGAAGATGACATTCTACTTATGTTCTACACTGTCATTTTTTCACAGGTTCTTATGACCAAACCACACTCACGGGGGCTCCATGGCAAGTTTAGTCGCAGGGCGCTAACACTGACAAATGTACGGGTAGCCAACTTCAACTAGCTAATATGGCTAATCAAGGTAACGCATATGAAAAAGAACACATACTGGTCTGGACATGAAAAATAAACTTGCAAAGGTTGGCAAAAGACTCACGAGTTATGTCGGGGGAAAATGCAGAGCCTTCATGCAGCAGGCAGCACCCATGTACCCGCCATCGACGTCATACACAGGTGAGTCCATAAAAAGTGAAGTTGCGGACAGTGAATTAGCACAAGGAGCATAGTTGACAACTGCAGTTGCCATGACTGGACAACTGCAATTGCCATGAATGAATAACTACAGCTGTCATCCCTAGACAACTGTTGTTGCCCTCCCTGGACAACTGTAGTTGCCATGGAGGAACAACTGCAGTTGCCATGCCAGGACAACTGCAGCTGCCATGCCAGCACAAACTGTAGTTGCCATGTATTGACCAACTACTACGATGCTTACAGGTTATTACAGTGGTGGTACCCCGGCAAACGTCTCATGGCAAGCTTCACAGATTGCAGATAGAGCACGTCAATTTGGTGTGACAGACCATACAAGATGGACACATGCAGCACAACAAGGTAAGGAAAAAATTGGACCACAAAAAGATCACTACATTTGTTTTTGTGGCAAATAGCACGTGACGAAAAAGAAGATTGTATCAGTGATGGTGGACAAAATCAAGCATAAAACACTAACAAGTGGTTGTGTGCAATGAGTCATATATTGTCTTCGGAAGTTTGCCAACTGCTAGAAGCATGTGTGCAGCACTAATGGTTGATCGCATTTGCCTAGTGAGCTCAAGCCTAGAATGCAAAGTTTTGATGCTAGAACACACTGGTTGCCATGTATTGGTAGCAGTATTTGCCATGTATGCAGGACTGCAGCTGCCATGCATATAGAATCCAAGTTTTCATACTAAAAAGGAGCTGGTTGTCGTCCATTGGCAAACAATAATTGCCATGTTTGTTGGACTGTAGCTGCCATGACTGGATAACTACAGTTGCCATGCACGTCCACACGCAAACTCACGTGAAAGTGTGTTATATCGACTAGAGGGGGGGTGAATAGGCGATTTTTATGAAATTCTTCGCTGAGGAATTTGTCGGTGAGGAAATTCCATAGCGAAGAACTACTAGCAGCGGAATAAGTACTCAAAAGTAAACATAACAGAATACAAGCATAGTCATCATGATGAAATGAAGACAGGCACAGAGTACAGGAAGCGTAATCACAGGATAACACAGGATGAAGACAAACAGACTGAAGAAATTAAACTGAGAAAATTGAGAAAGTCTTCAGTCAAAGTCTTCAAACACAGATATGAATAAACACACAACACAGTTATGAGGAAATGAAAGAGTTGAGGGAATAGAACCAGTAAGCTTGGTGAAGACAATGATTTGGTAGACCAGTTCCAACTGTTGTCTCAGTTGTACATCTGGTTGGAGCGGCTGAGTATTTAAACTCGAGGACACACAGTCCCGGACACCCAGTCCTAAACACGCAGCCCAGGACACCCAGTCCTCACCGTATTCTCCTTGAACTAAGGTCACACAGACCTCGTCCAATCACTCGTGGTAAGTCTTCAGGCAACTTCCAAACCTTCACAAACTTAGTCACTCGGCGATCCACAATTCCTCTTGGATGCTCTAGACCATGACGCCTAACCGTCTGGAAGAAGCAAAGTCTTCAAAGGTAACAAGCGTCGGATCCACGCAGGATCAATCTCTTTAGTGATGCTCAATCACTTGGGGTTTGTAGGTGTTTGGGTTTTTGGTTTCTCCTCACTTGATGATTTTCGCTCAAAGTCCTCAAAGGATGGGTTGCTCTCAAATGACAAGTGTCGGTTTCTCTCGGAGCAGCCAACCAGCTAGTGGTTGTAGGGGGCGGCTATTTATAGCCTAGGGAGCAGTCCGACATGATAAGACATAAATGCCCTTCAATGATATGACCGTTAGGTGGATAGATATTTTGGGACAGCTGGCGCATAGCACAGCAACGGTCGGAATTTTGAGTAGCAAATCCTCAGGGCTATCATGTTCCTCACTGTGTAGGCAATCCGCACTAGCGAATTCCTAACTCCTCAGTCATGACAAATTCCTCAGAGACCAGAAGAACTTCGTCTCTGTCACTGAAGAAATTGACTGAACTGTATGATATTTCCAATGGCTTCACTCAAAGGGATTGGTAGGTGTAGGATTTTGAGTTGAGCATCAAATGGAAATTTTTCCCTAGTATTTCCTCGACCCCCTTTAACAGTACGGTGTTTCCTATGACTCAAGAAAGAGAAAAAACAAAACTATGAAAACGAAAGTCTTCAAGCTTCATATTCCTCGCATGAATATCAAGTCTTCACGGACACACCAATTTCTTCACTTTCAAAGTCTTCATGAAAGTCTTCAGAAATATCAAAATCTTCAGTCGAAGATATTTATTTTTAGGGGTCGACTTTTCCTGTAAATATCAAACTCCTCATAGACTTATAGACCCGTGTACACTCACAAACGCATTAGTCCCTTAACCTATAAGTCTTCAATACACCAAAATCACTAAGGGGCACTAGATGCACTTACAATCTCCCCCCTTTTGGTGATTGATGACAATATAAGTTAAGTTTTCAACGGGGATAAACATATGAAGTGTAACTACTGATATTGAGGAATTTGATTGCAAGATATAGAAGAACCCCCCCTCAAGATGTGCATAGTGAGGAATTTGCTTTTGAAGCAATGCACACTTGAAGAGTTGAATCATGGAGATCTCCCCCTATATCTTGTAATTCATACACGCATTTAACATATAATATGAAGAATTTGAAATGCATGATGAAATATGGTGCCTGATGAAATTCAGAATGCGTGCAATAATATTAACGAGGAATAAGCATGTAGAATAGTGCATCAAAAGTATCAGAGCACAGTGCATCAAAAGTATTAGAGCACCATCGGGTTTAAGATTACAACTCGATCCAATAAAGTTTCAGAAGAACGAGAGTTGTAACTTAGCAAAAAACGCCCATATAGTAGACCCGCTTGAAGACTAACTCATATTTCTCCCCCTTTGTCATCGAATGATCAAAAGGATCGAAAATAAGGACTAACGCCCCTAAAGATAATCATGTTGATGAAGGAGCGCCAGCGTTGTTGGTGTCGTTTGTTGATGTAGGGCCTGCCGCAGTGTCGTCCAAATCTTCATGTTCATCAGTGTCGCACGATGAAGAATATGAGCTGGCCACCAGAGAAGGAACCTTGACCTTCTTGAATTTCTTCGGTGGAGGTGCAGACCAGTCAAAATCTTCTTTGAGACCCATGTTCTTCAGATCTTCTTCACCATACAGATGTGACAGGATTGCCCAGGTGCGACCGAAGACTTGATGGAGGTAGTAGTGGTTTTTCTTCACTACATTGTGTGTGGCAGTCATGTTGTGAAGAAGTGAACCAAACTGACGCTTAACCCCTTTGAACACAAGCACTAGCAACACTCAAGTAGATGAAACTGCCGCCGATACTGAAGTGAATGATGAAACTGATGACGAAGCACAAGGGGATGAAGATGGTGGGCAATCGGAGATCATGGTATCTCAGCCACCGTACATTGGGCCGAGATTTGAATCGTTCCCGGAAGCACTGGAATTCTACCAGACATATGCAAAGTTCCATGGGTTTGCGGTCAACATCGAATACCATAGGAAAATTAAGAAAACTAACGAGTACAGCAGAGGTGAGATGAGGTGCCACAAGGCACGAAGGAACAAGAAGGGGAAAGGTGTTGCGCCTGTAGTTCCGGAACGAAAGAGAGGTATCATTCTCAAGACTGAATGCCCTGTCTGGTGTAAGCTAAACGTAGATGGAGCACAGTGGGTGGTCACTGAATATTTTGACGAGCACAACCACAAACACATAAAGAAGTTCGACCTGGTGAAATTTCTGACCGCCCACAGAGGATTCACCCCCCTCGAGAAGAAATTCATGAAGCTGCTACATGATTGTAACGTCGGTCCATCAAGAATGGTCCAGATACTATCACTCATCCACAGCAAAAATGGGACTCTGAGTAGGATGCCCTACATAGCAGCTGACGTCACAAACCTAAAGGCAAAGTACCATAGAGAGAGCAAGTTGGCTAACATAGAGGCCACAATGGCCTACTTCGATGAGAAAGCGCAGGAAGATCCAGATTTCTTCTACAGGATAAGGTTGGACGATGAGGACCGTGTCAGGAACATGTATTGGGTGGATGGTGCTGCAAGGAGAGCCTACAAACATTTCCGAGATTGCATTTCATTCGACGCGACGTATCTCACTAACATGTACAAGATGCCATGCGCTCCATTCATAGGAATAAATAACCACAATCAATCGTTGCAGTTCGGATGCGGGCTCGTTCGGAACGAAGACACGGATGGGTACGTTTGGCTGTTCAAGACCTTCTTGGAGTGCATGGATGGACTTGCTCCGATGAACATAATAACAGACCAGGATTTTAGCATGCGTGCAGGCATAGATGAGGTCTTTCCGTTGGCAGTGCACAGGCACTGCAGGTGGCACATTATAAAGAAGGCCGAGGAGACGCTAGGACCGTTCTTTGCTGACCATCCAGAGCTGCACAAGGCATTCAAGCTGTGCGTGGACCACATCTTGACGGTGGAGGAGTTTGAAAGGAGCTGAATGGCCATGATTGAAACATATCAAGTCCCAGACAACGAGACTCTTGCTAATCTGTGGGAGAAGCGAATGTACTGGGTGCCGGCCTACTTCATATAGTGCTTCTTCCCATTTCTGCAGACTACGCAGTGCAGCGAGGGGTTCAATGTTGTTTTGAAGCGGTATGTGAGCCCTGGCAACTCATTTCTACAGTTTACCAAAAGGTACACAGCTTTGCAACAAAAAATACTAGGATCTGAGCTACAGCAAGAAGTGAACACCGCGCTAAAGCAACCAAAATTGCTAACGTATTTACCGATGGAGAGGCAAATGAGCAAGATATACACCAACAAGATCTTTAACAAGTAAGTCAGTTGCGTTACGGTCGTATTTGCGCAAAGCACGAATGCAGTAGGTGCCATATAGAATGCAATGCAGTTGCCATGATATGTGGTTGCCATGTTTAATTAAATACTCTTTGCCATGCTTACTCAGCTGCAGTTGCCATGTTCAATGGAAATTCTATTTGCCATGCTTACCCGGATGCAGTTTCCATGTTCAATGAAATACAATTGCCATGTTTTAATGCACTGTACTTCCATTGGGCATGTTGGTATGCAAATGCCAATGTCAACTGAAAAAATGTTATGTTGTTGCCATATCTACTGAAATGCAATTGCCATGTTTACTAAAATGCAACTGCCATGTTTGCTAAAATGCAATTGCCATTCTTTACTCAACTGTAGTTCCCATGTTTAATAAAATGCAGTTGCCATGTTTTATGCAATGTGCTTCGATTGGGAATGTTGGTGTGGAAATGACGATGCCCAGTTGAAAAATCTTATGTAGTTGCCATGTCTAATGTACTGCAGTTGCCATGTCTAATGTACTACAGTTGCCATGTCTTATGTACTATATTTGCCATGTTCAAGGTGATATGTTTGCCATGTTCAATGTACTATAATTGCCATGTTCAAACAAAAATGTATTTCTATTTCCATGACAACATAAGGTGCTACAAAAAAAGAGCGCACGATAGTTTATCAGAAAACACACAAAACTTGCAGATTCCAGGAAGAAATAAAGCGTGCCAGCATGTTCACGGCTTTCCAGGTGGACGAACATACGTTCAAGGTGTGTTCTATTTTGGGCATGTCAGATTCAGAACCTGAAGACCCGGACAAAGGAAGGAACTACTTTGTGAAAGCCTCAATCGGCCAAGGCGAATACTACTGCCAATGCTGCAAGTTTGAACGGGATGACATTGTGTGCTGTCACATACTAAAAGTAATGGACATGGACGCTGTGACACGGATGCCCCGCCATTTCATAAGGCGGCGATGGACTTGGGACGCTGACGATGCGTTGGCGCCACAGACAACAAACGCAGTTCTGGCTGTGCATGACGAGAGACCTAAGTCAACCATGGAAGCCATGAGGCACGTTGTGCTGACAAAGAACTATGCTGAGCTAATTGATGAAGCATGCAAGAGTGATGAGACAGCGAGAGTCGCAGAAAAACACAGGAAGGCCCTGAAAAGAGAGCTTGATGAGATCAAGAAGAGGAAAGCTAAGGAAGCCTTACATAGGTTCCCCCGCACATCAAGTGTGCCTTCGTCCACGGGTCCATCATCTGAAAACTCGGAGATAGGATCTAGAACAACAAGCACACAAACCCAGGTCAGGAACCTGCCCCGTTCCATCACAAAAGGGGCGTCTAAAAGAGATAAGGTACAAACCGGGATTCGAGATTCAAGCAAAACACAAGAAAATGAAGAAAGGGACGGGCAATCTGTAAGCAAAATTGGGGCGTTGTGACATGGTCCTTGGGGACATTTTGTTTTGTAACCTAGATGTTGTGAATATTTTTCTAGAAATGGGAGACTGACTCTTGAGGGGCATCAGAAGTTGCAGGAAAAATGCACTGAATGGGTAACTGCAGTTGCCATCTTGTGTGTGCTTGATCTGCCATGTTATATGTGTTTAATCTGCCATGCTATTTTGTACTAAATATGCCATGATATTTTATACTGAATCTATCATGGTAAATATACTGGGTCTACCATCTTGTTTATGCTGAATCTGTCGTGTTCTTTGTACTGAATCTGCCCTGTTAGCTGTACTGAAAAATGCCATGTTATTTGTAATGAATCTACATTGCGTATATTTTCATGATAATTCGACACGCTTTAGTCACACATGATGTGTTGTGTGCAATATATGGGAAACAAAGTTGAAAAAGCGTAACGTGCATCAACCGCAGAAAAGGTTACGACTACATGATCAAAACTACCATGGTAGCTGGTGCAGTTAGCAATGAAAAAGAAGAAGCAAAAACAGCCAAATGAAAAAACGACGATGGCTTTTAATAACCATGTCTGATGAACTACAGTTGCCATGTTTTAGAACATAGTGCACGCATTCGAAGCAGCAACCTGGTGGTGCAAAAGATGAAACCACAAATAAAATGATAAACATAAAATGTATCTACTAACACGCCTGAAATAGGTTCACATCCACACGAAATATTACAGAAAATATTCAAATGTCACTCACGAACCACCACTGCGTAGTAGGCTACTCGGGGTTGCAGTCATAGAATAGCACACGGAGATAGTTTTTGAGAAGAACAAAAGGTAGTTCCTTACATTCCTCGGCAACAGAATGTAAGGTATGCGTCCGGTGTGTAACGCCACATGATCACTTGTACTTCTTGAAGACTTTCTTGACAGCTTCCTCCACGAACTCGCGTGCTCCGGACCGCTTGTTGAAATCTTCATTTGTCAACCAGTTCCATGTGTACAATTTCCGGAGCTCAACGACCGTTGCAGCATTGACAACGGGAACAAGTCTACCTTCCCACTTTGCAAGGTATTCCAACATGTGAAAGCCACAGTCCGTCCTGCACAAAGAAAAAGAGTCAGGTGACCTCGGAAAAAGGACAGATATATCAATGATAAAATTCAATTCATATGTAACACCAAAGAGGGGTGGGATTGATGTAAAATGGCACATGAAGGGGGTAGGAAATTACGTGTTCCCTTGTTTCGTAGTCGCCACGTACTCAATCGGGAAATGACTGATCTGGACCTTTGAGTTTTCGTAGTGACGGTTCCATGTCTCTTTGACGTTGTTGATGAAGAATTCAACACGCGAAGTAAGGTCTGCATCGGCTGTCGAACACATTGAATCAAGCACCTCAAAGCGTTGGTTCTTTAGGTCAAGATAGATCGCGTAGGGGTGACCACACTTGTCGTCTGGGTCGTGTGGTGCAAGCTCCTGGAACGTGGGGAACATGACCTGCATGTAAAAGTGAAGAAAATGAGAAGCAGAGTTCACATGAAGAACAACAGAGGGACAAAACAAGTAGAATCACGTAGAATGTTTAGTTATAGTGGGTAGTTGAAAGAAAGTTGTCGTCCATGTATGAACAAAATTTGCCGTGTATTTTACTTTGAAGTTGCCACATAGTTTGGACGGGATGCAAAAATCAAAAAGTCAGTTTGCACGGCAGCTGATGCCGCATGAAACATCTGCCACATAAACAGAGTCAGATAATGGCAAAAAACATACCATGTGAAAAAAGTGCAAACAGGGAAGGAGTACTCACATATTTCTTCAGTGTGAGCTTGAATTGGCCGTGTTGAGCAAAATTCTTCCTCAGGATTTTGTGGTGGAAGTCACCATCCCATATTTTGCAGGACACTGTAATGCATGATTGTTTTGTCGGGACACATATCCATATGCTTGTTGATGTAGTCAATCCCGCATGCAACTACATTCTTCGACATTTTACCATTTGCCCTCACGGACTCGACAAGATCACCCAGGTCGACGTACGTCGCTTCGCATTGAATGACCTTGGTTCTGTCCAAACATGAGCTGTATGAAAATGATATAATATGAAAGAATCATGTCTACTAACTAAAAAAGGATGAACTAAAACGTAAGCGGATCATATATAGAAAGTAGAAAAAAATATGAATGGTAGAAAGAGCAAAGAAAAATGTGGTCATTACGCTTTCAGCTCCTTCATGTGCTTGCTGCTGACCCTCGCATTTCCAAATCGCTTGACAATATCGTACAGCTGGGTCTGTTCCTTTGTGGCCCTGACTTCGGGCTCGTAGTCTTCCACGGGAGGTGGGTGAACTACCCTCTGCTGCCTCACAGAACCAGGGGTGGCACTCCTAATGGTATCCTTAGATACCGTATCTGCAGGCACATTGGAACTTGATTGCCCCCGACCTCGTGAGGACCTCCTCGATCCTATGGTAAGATTCATCAAGTGACGGTGAAATCTCCTCAGGGGTGCCTTCAAGGATCAAAAAAGTGGGTTAGGATACCTGGAAAACAAAACAAATGGAATGTGAAAAAGATAGGGGGCTTGATGTGAAATGTAGGTACAAAAAGTAGTGAGTTGCCATGTGGAGGCAAATCCAGTTGCCATGTGTAGTGCACTATAGTTGCCATGTGACAGCAACTATAGTTGCCATGTTGTGTCAACTCCAGTTGCCATGTGCTTGCCGAATGGAAAATGCAGCATGGAAACAAAAATACAGGTGACATGGTGCAGCAAATCCAGTTGCCATGTGTATTGCATTGTAGTTGCCATGTGACAACAACTACAGTTGCCATGTTGAATCAACTTCAGTTGCCATGTGATTGTCGAATGTAAAATGCAGCATGGCAAAAAAATGTAGGTGACATGGTGCAGCAAATCCAGTTGCCATGTCATCACATAACAGTTGCCATCAAAAGTGAGAAACCCAAAAAAATGCTTGGGGCAAAAGTCAGACTACACAGATGTATACAAGAAAATGATAAGCACATAAGAAAATGTACCTTGGACGATCGGCTCTGTGAACTTGACAGCCTTCCTGCCCTCGACCATTGGCTGCGCCATCATTGCGGGCATGCCTCCCGGGAAAGCAAAGGCAACTGGCATAGGATCTGGCACCACTGTTTGATCTTGACTGATGCCAAGGATGAAGCTCGGTGGGGTGAAGGCCATTGGGTGCCTCTCATGCCGACTGGCCGGACCGCGAACAACTTGTGGGGCAGAATCCAAGGGTGAAAGATCAACAAACATATTTGAATCAGCCGCTACAGAATGATCGGGCTTATTTGTAGGGCGGGGCGTGTTGTCAGCGGTATCAGCCACAACTTCCTTGACAATCTTCTTGTTTGGGCTGTAGGGGACAACAACATTGACTGGGAGCCTGGAAGTGCGCAGATTTAAGCTAGGGATTTCCACTGTGGGTAAAGGCACAGTCTGCTCCGGACATTCACCTGCGTCACTCGTGCCCGGCTTGACACCTGCATCAGTTGTGCTCCGGTCTTCCGACTTCTCCATCACATTGCTTTTGGTAGGTGGCGGGAACAGTGTGGACGCAGGAACATAACCAGACTCATCTCTGTTGCTCCTAGCTACAGCTGGTGCGTTGGGTATGTCTGTTGATTGCTTGCGGGGGCTACGACGCCTCGGTGGAAGACCAGCACGCGAGACAGTCGCCTTAGCAGTATCTGCACCGACAGGAGCTGGAGCTGTTGTGCCAAGATTCTCACCTGGAGATGACACATCATTATGAACTGCTACCTCAGCCACTTATGCCGTGGACACAGGAGTGCCACCACGCACGCGCTTAGAATCAGTGTCAGATGAGTGGGAATCTTCCTTGCTTAGGTTGGTCTCGAGAGCGTCCACTTCAACGCTTGCTGATGGGGTGGCATGGCTCACAACAGCATCCTTCATTGCCAGAAGAGTTGGCAATATTTCAGCTGTCCTGGCAGATACCGACTCGTCACTCCCCGATGTACGGATGCCTGTTGTTCTAACCTGCACATTTGTAACCGGCAGAGATGGTCAGCCACTTGCGTCAGAGTTAGTGGGAACAATTGATGGTGCAGCAGCAGTTTTGTCGACTGGCGCCTCATGAACATCTGAGTTGCCCCCTGTTGACCACTTGGAATGAAGGCGTTCGAGTGGGTCCCTAATGATATGCTTGGCCCCACGTGAAGTAGTCTTCTTCACCCTGCAAAAAAGAAAAGCATGTGAAAAAGGTATTAAAAATGAACAAAAAATATTTGCCATGGTATAAAATCTAAAAAATGAAAAATAGGTGGAAAAGCTAGTAGTTGCCATGTAAGGGGAATATGAGTTGCCATGTGGCATAGTTAGTAGTTGCCATGCAAATCCAGCAAGAGTTGCCATGCTAGCCAACTTGAAGAATGATAAAAATTTCTGATCTACCAGGAATGCAATTTCAAAACTAGGTATGGGATGAGCACACTAGCCAATGGAATGATGGCAGTTGCCATGTAGGTACAATAAGAGTTGCCATTTAGCCTAGATAGCAGTTGCCATGTAAAAACAAGCAGGAATTGCCATGCAGTTAAAAAGGAAGGAAATCATTTGAAAAAACAGCAGTTGCCCATGTGGGGACGATGACAGAAGCCCATGTGGCAAGCTGAACGGATGCATTGAAAAATCAAAAAATATAGCACTACGTCAATGAAAGCACATGGAAAACCTACTTCTTGACTGGCTTTCTTAGGTCTAGCAGCACGACAGGATCCCCGGTGTTGGATGTCATCGTACGAGGAGATGACCTGGTGGAAGGGGTGTCACTAGCAATGGGGGCACCTTTGTTCAATCGAGCAGAAACACGGGTTGGCGTTGGTGCCTGTTTCTTTGTAACTGCTCGTCTACCATCTGTCGCCTCCCTGCACGTATAAGATGGAGGAAACAAGAGGTGGCAATTGTCAGACAGCAAACTCCTTGCCGTGCTTAGCAAAAACAAATGCAAAAAGGGATCAGTTTGTTCCAAAAATGTAGACAAAACAAAAAACTAAAATTAAAGTCGAACCTCCTCCTAGCAGCTACGGGATCGGTCCTAGACCTCTTGCCAGGAGAACCCTGCGCAACATCCTCTGGAGCCCTCCCCCTCTTTGATGGCAACACCCCCTCGCCTCTCGCAGCCGCATGTTCTTTGACTTTCTCCGGTGAGGGGACATCTCGTGCATCCTTGCCCTTCTTACCACTTGCACGAACTTCAACATGTTCATCATCATCCGTGTTCTGTTGCATGTTCTCCATGTCATCGTTGTCATCCTTACTGAGACCAGCGTCTCCATCTAGTTCATCTTGTGTGTCAGCAAGCTCTTGGGAACTGTTGTAGTCATATCGGCCACGGCAACCAATTGGCCGATATGTCCGTTCTAGGACAAATGTAGTGAACTGCCTCGCAACCGCGTCGCTGTCGGAGCCATTAAGGGACGTCCACCCCTCAACCAACTTCCCGAGCAAGCCGGTCATTCCGGATGCAAACTGCCCAATTAGATGCTCAACAGGTGCCCTCGCCTATGCATGAAACAAGAAGCAGCAGTAACCAACCATATTACAGTCACTAGCACGACATCAAAAAGAATGCAAGGCAACCATAGATATATGTCTTTGATTACCTCAGTAGGGCAAGACGGAGCTGAGTGCACGTCCATCCACTTTCCAAAGTTTTGAGGCCCCCCAAACACGCTGTAGTCTATAGCATGCTTGGCCATCAGCTGGAAGAAACCAAAAAATAGCTAGGATGTAAGAGAGAGAATGATGAACACTGACTAGCAATTCATGTGTTGCAAAATACAAACAAAAAAAGAAGACGCGAATATAAGTTTCAGCACGAATGACAGAGTTGCCATGTGGAGTGAGACATGGATACCATACTCAGACAACCATGGCTAACAAAGGTAGTCATCTCTTGTTAACCACAGACGGTTGCCACACGACGATATGTTATGCCACAAAAATTTGTAAGAATGCCGTGTAGAGAAAGAAACCAGAACTAACCTGCAGTTTTCCATATTTGGTATCAGTTATCCTGTCTGTAGCAAGCACAGCCTTGACAACATCGATAGTCCATGCAGAAACATCAAACTTGTGCGTAGGGGGCGGGCCTCCTGTCCCAATGAAATCCATGGTGGACGGATCAAGACAGTCGACATACATGAGCTGATGTACAACAATTTTGAAAAGAAAGAAATATCAGATGCGATCATGGTATCTTATGAAAAAACAGGATAATATATATGTTCCTACGATCATCAAGTTGAAGTGCATGAAAAAGAGAGAAAGAACAAGTTGCCATCTGTATGTGCTAGTTGCCATCATAGTGTGATGGTAGTTGCCATATTTTCATGATGGTAGTTGCCACATTGTCATGATGGTAGTTACCATATTGTCATGATGGCAATTGCCATATTGTCATTATGGCAGTTGCCATCTTGTTATGATCAGGTTGCCATGCATGAATAAAAGGTGTTAAAAAGAGTGTTCACAGGAAGTACTGGTAAAAAAATACCATTAAATGCAGTCCACAACCCTTCTGGTACATCTTGCTTGAGAATGCATCATGCAGGAAGTTGGCAATGAACTTACACTAATTCATGTTCTTCACATCTTTCAGTTTCGCCTGCACCGCACAAAATTCAGGACAACGAGTTGCCGCATCAGAAATCAAATGGAAAAAGTATCAAAAAATACTAGCAGTGACTAGCTTGCACATGACATCGGAGCAAAAAAATGAAGGAAAAATAATGTAGTAAAGATAGATCATTCACCAGGATGGGGAAGCATTTGTTGCTTGGGCGAAGAGAAGTGGTCGGCGCGAAAACAGCTCAGATGAGGTACATGAGTAGTTTCATCTTAAAAACCTCGCCATGTGTTGTCATGGCCTGCAGTGAATCTGCCAGTACAGACGTGTTTGGCATGGATTACAACCCAGGAAGAAAACGGGGGAACAACGTTTCCTCGATCTTGTTATTGACCTCATACGGGACTTTGATTTGTCCACTGGGCACACCCAAAGTGCAGAACACGGATTCCTCGTTCAACGGCAGTCTTCCACGTCCCGGAATCACAAATTCCCTGGAGGAGGGGTCGTAAATCTCACCAAGCCAGTCACATACAGGGTTGACTAGATTCGTGCACCGGACATTCATCATAGCCTGCATACCCATCTCAGCAGTAGCTCCCTTCTGATCGTCGGTAAATCTATCAGTCAATGAAGTTATTCATTCCTGGGAGGCCCTGTTGCGAGTACGTTTCTTTTTCTGCAAAAAACATACGAATGATCAGTTGTTGCCATGTTTTCACTGTCATGAAATTTTAGTTCATGACAGACGACTGCAAGCTCGAGGTGGCAACCAATAACATATGCAGGAGGAAGAGGGTGTGTGGACAGTTACCTCGTCGCCCTCTTTTCTCCGTCCAGTTGCCCGATTCCGCTGTGGTGGATCCATGAAATCATCATCATCATTTTGATGATCGTCGTGAGCCATTCTGCTGAGGTAAGAACAGACCAAATTGTCACTATGGAAATGAAAATGCAGGAAGTAAGCAGTTGCCACCTAACAGAATATCCTTGCCGCATGGGCTCAAGTGAAAAATGTCAAATAGTGAATGCAAAAATATCACATGAACACGCACACCCCCACCTATGATTGTCGAAAACATAAATGTGGCAATTAAGCACATTGGTTATATTTGAAAAAAAAATGTACAGATCGTAAATGCACTTCAAAACAAAAATGTTGAAGTTGCATGATACGTCTCCAACGTATCTATAATTTTTGATTGCTCCATGCTATATTATCTACTGTTTTGGGCAATATTGGGCTTTATTTTCCACTTTTATATTACTTTTGGCACTAACCTATTAACCGGAGGCCCAGCCCAAATTTGCTGTTTTATGCCTATTTTAGTGTTTCGAAGAAAAGGAATATCAAACAGAGTCAAAACGGAATGAAATCAACTAGAGAAGTTATTTTTGGAACGAAAGCCACCGGATAGACTTGGACTCCACGTCAGGAGATACAGGAGGTGCTCATGAGGGTGGGGGGCGCGCCCCCCTAGGGCGCGCCCCCTGCCTCGTGGGGCCCCCGTAGCTCCTACGACGTACCCCTGCACCCATATATACCTACGTATCATAAAACTTCCAAAAACAGAGAATAGATCAGGATATCCGCTGCCAGAAGCCTCCATAGCCACCGAAAACCAATCTAGACCTGTTCCGGTACCTTGCCGGAGGGGGCAATCCGTCTCCGGTGGCCATCTCCATCATCCCGGTGCTCTCCATGACGAGGAGGGAGTAGTTCTCCCTCGGGGCTGAGGGTATGTACCAGTAGCTATGTGTTTGATCTCCCTCTCTCGTGTTCTTGATTTGGCACGATCTTGATGTATCACGAGCTTTGGTATTATAGTTGGATCCTATGTTTCTCCTCCCCCTCTTCTCTCTTGTAATGAATTGAGTTTCCCCTTTGAAGTAATCTTATCGGATTGAGTCTTTAAAGATTTGAGAACACTTGATGTATGTCTTGCTGTGGATATCTGTGGTGATAATGGTATATCACGTGATTCACTTGATGTATGTTTTTGTGATCAACTTGCGGGTTCCGCCCATGAACCTATGCATAGGGGTTGGCACACGTTTTCATCGTTATTCTCCGGTAGAACTTTGGAGCACTCTTTGAGGTCCTTTGTGTTGGTTGAATAGATGAATCTGAGATTGTGTGATGCATATCGTATAATCATACCCACGGATACTTGAGGTGACATTGGAGTATCTAGGTGACATTAGGGTTTTGGTTGATTTGTGTCTTAAGGTGTTATTCTAGTACGGACTCTAGGGCTGTTTGTGACACTTATAGGAATAGCCCAGCGGATTGATTGGAAAGAATAACTTTGAGGTGGTTTCGTACCCTACCATAATCTCTTTGTTCGTTCTCCTCTATTAGTGACTTTGGAGTTACTCTTTGTTGCATGTTGAGGGATAGTTATGTGATCCAATTATGTTAGTATTGTTGAGAGGACTTACACTAGTGAAAGTATGAACCCTAGGCCTTGTTTCCTAGCATTGCAATACTGTTTACGCTCACTTTTATCATTAGTTAGCTTGCTGTTTTTATAATTTCAGATTACAAATACCTTTATCTACCATCCATATACCACTTGTATCACCATCACTTCGCCGAACTAGTGCACCTATACAATTTACCATTGTATTGGGTGTGTTGGGGACACAAGAGACTCTTTGTTATTTGGTTGAAGGGTTGCTTGAGAGAGACCATCTTCATCCTACGCCTCCTACGGATTGATAAACCTTAGGTCATCCACTTGAGGGAAATTTGCTACTGTCCTACAAACCTCTGCACTTGGAGGCCCAACAACGTCTATAAGAAGAAGGTTGTGTAGTAGACATCATTGCCATGTTAGCACAAGATAGTACGAAAAGAAAGTCACAAAATCCTCCACTGCAGAAACCTAAGATGTGGCAGCTCACACCCTGTCCTCATACAACAAATGAGTTGCCATGTGTTTCAATCGCAAAAATGGAGAATAGATCGGGAGTTCCGCCGCCAGAAGCCTCCGTAGCCACTGAAAACCAATCTAGATCCGTTCCGGTACCCTGCCGGAGGGGGCAATCCCTCTCCGGTGGCCATCTTCATCATCCCGGTGCTCTCCATGACGAGGAGGAGGTAGTTCTCCCTAGAGGCTGAGGGTATGTACCAGTAGCTATGTGTTTGATCTCCCTCTCTCGTGTTCTTGATTTGGCACGATCTTGATGTATCGCGAGCTTTGGTATTATAGTTGGATCCTATGTTTCTCCTCCCCCTCTTCTCTCTTGTAATGAATTGAGTTTTCCCTTTGAAGTAATCTTATCGGATTGAGTCTTTAAAGATTTGAGAACACTTGATATATGTCTTGCTATGGATATCTGTGGTGACAATGGGATATCACATGATTCACTTGATGTATGTTTTGGTGATCAACTTGCGGGTTCCGCCCATGAACCTATGCATAGGGGTTGGCACACGTTTTCGTCGTTATTCTCCGGTAGAACTTTGGGGCACTCTTTGAGGTCCTTTGTGTTGGTTGAATAGATGAATCTGAGATTGTGTGATGCATATCATATAATCATACCCACAGATACTTGAGGTGACATTAGGGTTCTGGTTGATTTGTGTCTTAAGGTGTTATTCTAGTACGAACTCTAGGGCTATTTGTGACACTTCTAGGAATAGCCCAACGGATTGATTGGAAAGAATAACTTTGAGGTGGTTTCGTGCCCTACCATAATCTCTTCGTTCATTCTCCGCTATTAGTGACTTTGAAGTGACTCTTTGTCGCATGTTGAGGGATAGTTATGTGATCCAATTATGTTAGTATTGTTGAGAGGACTTACACTAGTGAAAGTATGAACCCTAGGCCTTGTTTCCTAGCATTGCAATACCGTTTACGCTCACTTTTATCATTAGTTACCTTTCTGTTTTTATAATTTCAGATTACAAATACCTTTATCTACCATCCATATACCACTTGTATCACCATCTCTTCGCCGAACTAGTGCACCTATACAATTTACCATTGTATTGGGTGTGTTGGGGACACAAGAGACTCTTTGTTATTTGGTTGCAGGGTTGCTTGAGAGAGACCATCTTCATCCTACGCCTTAAACCTTAGGTCATCCACTTGAGGGAAATTTGCTACTGTCCTACAAACCTCTGCACTTGGAGGCCCAACAACGTCTACGAGAAGAAGGTTGTGTAGTAGACATCAAGCTCTTTTCTGGCGCCGTTGCCAGGGAGGTGAGTGCTTGAAGGTATATCTTTAGATCTTGCAATCGAGTCTTTTAGTTTCTTGTTTTACCACTAGTTTAGTTTATAAAAGAAAATTACAAAAAAATGAATTGAGTTTGTCTCATACGCTTCACCTTTTTAATATCTTTCGTGAGTATGATGGAAAGCATAACTGTGCTCAAGTGCTAGAAGAAGAAATCTATAAAATGTTTGGCACTAAGTATTTGAATGATGAGCATGATTGCAATGTTGTTAGTACGAATTCTTTGAATATCCATGATGCTAATGATGATTGCACTAGTTATGATGAAAATGCCTCCTATAAACATGTCAATTTTTGTGGAGTAGACTGGGTTTGCAAGTACACACCAAATAGGGAAGATAGATATTGCAAGAGGCATAAGTACTTAGAAACTAAATTGTTGCAAGAAGAGCTAGATGAATGTGCTGAAAGATTCAATATTTTTCGTGCCCCTTGTAAACTTTGCAATGAACATGGTCATTTAAAGCTCCAATGCTATTTGTTTCATGATCAAGTCGTGTCCAAACATTGTGATAATTTGATTACCCTTGAGCATCATAAAGAGCTTAGCCTTCTTTGGGTTATGAAGAAATGAAACGTGTAATTGAGGCTATTCCAAAGTTTAATCTTGATAGATTTCTTGATTTTGATCTAGAGAAAATTTATATGTATTGTGCGGTGAATTGTATTGAAAATCCTTATATTGCGAACTACATAAAGAAAAGAAAACAAATAGGAGATGAAGAGAATACTAATGAAATGGAAGAGACTTCCCAATACCCTCCTATTATTTCTTATGATGAATCAGGTAACGTGGAAGAGCCTCCTATTCAACCAATCTCATTAATAAGGAGCTCCAAAAAGAGGATTGAACCCACACATGATGTGGTGAAGAAGAAGAAAAGAAAAAGGAAGAGAGGTAAAAAGATATCTCTCCCAAATAATGCTGCTCCTATTACTATTGTGCCTCATGAAAATATAATTGTGGAAGATAATGATACTTCTTATGGTCTTGAAAATCTTTTTGGCACTTTCTTGGAAGAATATGATAATTGCTATACTATTGGTGCTATCCATACTATTAATGATGAGAGTGATTATGCTTATGATATGAACATGCCCAAGCTTGGGGAAGACATGTTTGATGAGGATGACATATTTGAGAATATATTTGCTGCAATTAATGTTTGTCCCAAGCTTGGGGAAGCTATGATTAATGAAGATGATATTTTTAGTCTCCCAAGTTTTGATATGCAAGTTTATAATGATGATAGCATGCCTCCTACTTATGATAATTATTGTGATGATACTTATGCTATAAAAAGTAATGATTATATTTATAAAACTTGTCATGGTTATGATTACCCCTTCTCTGAACATTACTCTTTTAATGTGGAAACAATTTATAGTATTCAAGTTTCCTATGATACTCCCACTATTCCGAATGAGAAGAATTTTGCTTATGTGGAGAGTAGTAAATTTTCTATGCAAGTAGATCATGAAAAGAATTATTTAGGTGCTGGTTATATTGTTGAATTCATTCATGATGCTACTTAAAATTATTATGAGGGAGGAATATATGCATGTAGGAATTGCAATAATATCAAGTTTCCTCTCTATGTGTTTAAATTTTTGAAGTTATGCTTCTTTTACCTTCCTATGCAAGTTTATTATTGTTCCCATAAGTTGTTTGCTCACAAAATCCCTATGCATAGGAAGTGGGTTAGGCTTAAATGTGCTAGTCATATTATTCATGATGCTCTCTCTATATTTCAATTCTTATCTTTTATGTGAGCATCATTGTCATTATCATGCCTAGCTAGGGGCGTCAAACGATAGCGCTTGTTGGGAGGCAACCCAACTTCATTTTTATTCCTTGATTTTTGTTTCTGTTTAGTAATAAATAATTCATCTATCCTCTGTTTAGATGTGGTTTTATGCTTTTAATTAGTGTTTGTGCCAAGTAGAACCTTTGGGAAGACTTGGGGAAAGTTTTGTTGATCATGCTGTCAAAAACAAAAACTTTAGCACTCACGAGAATTGCTACCATTTTTATTTGGAGAGTGCTATTTAGTTAATTATTTTTGAATATGATTAATAGATAAATTCCTCAGGTCGATCAATTTATTTTAGAATTTTGTGAGTTCCAGAAGTATACGTTTGATCCAGATTACTACAGACTGTTCTGTTTTTGACAGATTCTGTTTTCTATGTGTGGTTTGCTTATTTTGATGAATCTATGGCTAGTAAAAGAGTTTATAAACCATAGAGAAGTTGTAATACAGTAGGTTTAACACCAATATAAATAAATAATGAGTTCATTACAGTACCTTGAAGTAGTCTTTTGTTTTCTTTCGCTAACGGAGCTTACGAGTTCTCTGTTAAGTTTTGTGTTGTGAAGTTTTCAAGTTTTGGGTAAGATTCGATGGACTATGGAATAAGGAGTGGCAAGAGCCTAAGCTTGGGGATGCCCAAGGCACCCCAAGGTAATATTCAAGGATAGCCAAGAGCCTAAGCGTGGGGATGCCCCGGAAGGCATCCCCTCTTTCGTCTTCGTTCATCGGTAACTTTACTTGGATCTATATTTTTATTCACCACATGATATGTGTTTTGCTTGGAGCTTCAATTTATTTTGCTAGGATTTGCTTGATGTTATTTAGAACAATGTTTTGCATCTTTTATTTCAATAAAAGTGGCATTAATAGTCTTTACTATGCCTATGTTACAAGTATACATGTTGCTGTTTGAAAACAGAAAGTTTACCGCTGTTGCAATAATTCCCTAGAAAAGTAAGAATGTGATAAAATGTTGAAACCTTTTGCATATTAAGATCTGATAAATTTACTACAGTGGGAATTTTCTTTAATAATTTTTGGAGCTAGGGAAGTATGGATGTTGCAGCATTCTTTACAGACTATCCTGTTTAGGCAGATTGCTGTTATGTTTGCATTGTTTGCATATGTTTGCTTCTTTAATGATTCTATTTAAGGATAGGACTATTAAATATGCAGAGGAATTTAGTATTCAATGTTGAATAATAATTTTAGTGGTATGCTACAGTAGAGTATGATAAGGTTTTGGCAATGGTTTTTACTAACTTATCTCACGAGTCCTTGTTGAGTTTTGTGTGGATGATGCTTTTGAGATTTAGGGAGACCGTGATATGAGAGGAATTAAGGAGACACAAAAGCTCAAGCTTGGGGATGCACAAGGCATCCCAATATAATATTTCAAGAAGTCTCAAGCATCTAATCTTGGGGATGCCCCGGTTGGCATCCCACCTTTCTTCTTCAACAACTATCGGTTAGTATCGGTTGATCCTAAGTTTTTGCTTCTTCACATGATGTTTGCTATTCTTAGATGTCATTTTATTTTGCTTTGCTTGCTGTTTGAATAGAATACCAAGATCTTAAATTATTAGATGTTAGAGAGTCTTCACATAGTTGCATAATTATTCGACTACTCATTGATCTTCACTTATATCTTTCGGAGTAGTTTGTCATTTGCTCTAGTGCTTCACTTATATCTTTTAGAGCATGATGGTAGTTTTATTTTATAGAAATAGATGAACTCTCATGCTTCACTTATATTATTTTGAGAGTCTTAAATAGCATGGTAATTTGCTTAAAATCCTTATATGCTAGGTATTCAAGAATAATAAAATTCTCTTATGAGTGTGTTGAATACTATGAGAAGTTTGATACTTGATAATTGTTTTGAGATATGAGGATGGTGATATTAGAGTCATGCTAGTTGAGTGGTTATGAATTTGAGAAATACTTGTGTTGAAGTTTGTGATTCCCGTAGCATGCACGTATGGTGAACCGTTATGTGATGAAGTCGGAGCATGCTTTATTTATTGATTGCCTTCCTTATGAGTGGCGGTCGGGGATGAGCGATGGTCTTTTCCTACCAATCTATCCCCCTAGGAGCATGCGCGTAGTACTTCGTTTCAATAAATAATAGATTTTTGCAATAAGTATATGAGTTCTTTATGACTAATGTTGAGTCCTTGGATTATACGCACTCTCACCCTTCCACCATTGCTAGCCTCTCTAATACCGCGCACCTTTCGCCGGTATCATACACCCACCATATACCTTCCTCAAAACAGCCACCATACCTACCTATCATGGCATTTCCGTAGCCATTTCGAGATATATTGCCATGCAACTTTCCACCGTTCTGTTATTATGACACGCTTCATCATTGTCATATTGCTTTGCATGATCATGTAGTTGACATTGTATTTGTGGGAAAGCCACCGTTCATAATTCTTTCATACATGTCACTCATGCATCATTGCACATCCCGGTACACCGCCGGAGGCATCCATATAGAGGCATATCTTGTTCTAAGTATCGAGTTGTAAGTAAATAAAAGTGTGACGATCATCATTATTAGAGCATTCTCCCAGTGAGGAAAGGATGATGGAGACCATGATTCCCCCACAAGTCGGGATGAGACTCCGGACGAAAATAAATAAATAAAAGAGGCGAAAGAAGCCCAAATAAAAAAAAGAGAAAATATGCCATAAAAAAGAGAAGGCCAAAAAACATAAAAAAATAAAAAAATGAGAGAAAAAGAGAGAAGGGACAATGCTACTATCCTTTTACCACACTTGTGCTTCAAAGTAGCACCATGATCTTCATGATAGAGAGTCTCCAATGATATCACTTTCATATACTAGTGGGAATCTTTCATTATAGAACTTGGCTTGTATATTCCAATGATGGGCTTCCTCAAAATGCCCTAGGTCTTCGTGAGCAAGCGAGTTGGATGCACACCCACTAGTTTCTTTTGTTGAGCTTTCATACATTTATAGCTCTAGTGCATCCGTTGCATGGCAATCCCTACTCACTCACATTGATATCTATTAATGGGATCTCCATAGCCCATTGATACGCCTAGTTGATGTGAGACTATCTTCTCCTTTTTGTCTTATCCACAACCACCATTCTATTCCACCTATAGTGCTATGTCCATGTCTCACGCTCATATATTGCGTGAAGATTGAAAAAGTTTGAGAACATCAAAAGTATGAAACAATTGCTTGGCTTGTCATCGGGGTTGTGCATGATTTAAATATTTTGTGTGGTGAATATGGAGCATAGCCAGACTATATGATTTTGTAGGGATAGCTTTCTTTGGCCATGTTATTTTGAGAAGACATGCTTGCTTAGTTAGTATGCTTGAAGTATTATTATTTTTATGTCAATATGAGCTTTTGTCTTGAATCTTATGGATCTAAATATTCATACCACAATTAAGAAGAATTACATTGAAATTATGCCAACTAGCATTCCACATCAAAAATTATCTTTTTATCATTTACCTACTCGAGGACGAGCATGAATTAAGATTGGGGATGCTTGATACGTCTCCAACGTATCTATAATTTTGATTGCTCCATGCTATATTATCTACTATTTTGGGCAATATTGGGCTTTATTTTCCACTTTTATATTACTTTTGGGACTAACCTATTAACAAGAGGCCCAACCCAAATTTGTTGTTTTATGCCTATTTCAGTGTTTCGAAGAAAAGGAATATCAAACGGAGTCGAAACTGAACGAAATCAACTGGAGAAGTTATTTTTGGAACGAAAGCCACCGGATAGACTTGGACTCCACGTCAGGAGATACAGGAGGTGCTCACGAGGGTGGGGGGCGCCCCCCCTAGGGCGTGCCCCCTGCCTCGTGGGGCCCCCATAGCTCCTCCGACGTACCCCTGCACCCATATATACCTACGTATCATAAAACTTCCAAAAACGGAGAATAGATCGGGAGTTCCGCCGCCAGAAGCCTCCGTAGCCACTGAAAACCAATCTAGATCCGTTCCGGTACCCTGCCGGAGGGGGCAATCCCTCTCCGGTGGCCATCTTCATCATCCCGGTGCTCTCCATGACGAGGAGGAGGTAGTTCTCCCTCGAGGCTGAGGGTATGTACCAGTAGCTATGTGTTTGATCTCCCTCTCTCGTGTTCTTGATTTGGCACGATCTTGATGTATCGCGAGCTTTGGTATTATAGTTGGATCCTATGTTTCTCCTCCCCCTCTTCTCTCTTGTAATGAATTGAGTTTTCCCTTTGAAGTAATCTTATCGGATTGAGTCTTTAAAGATTTGAGAACACTTGATGTATGTCTTGCCATGGATATCTGTGGTGACAATGGGATATCACGTGATTCACTTGATGTATGTTTTGGTGATCAACTTGCGGGTTCCGCCCATGAACCTATGCATAGGGGTTGGCACACGTTTTCGTCGTTATTCTCCGGTAGAACTTTGGGGCACTCTTTGAGGTCCTTTGTGTTGGTTGAATAGATGAATCTGAGATTGTGTGATGCATATCATATAATCATACCCACAGATACTTGAGGTGACATTAGGGTTTTGGTTGATTTGTGTCTTAAGGTGTTATTCTAGTACGAACTCTAGGGCTATTTGTGACACTTCTAGGAATAGCCCAACGGATTGATTGGAAAGAATAACTTTGAGGTGGTTTCGTGCCCTACCATAATCTCTTCGTTCATTCTCCGCTATTAGTGACTTTGAAGTGACTCTTTGTCGCATGTTGAGGGATAGTTATGTGATCCAATTATGTTAGTATTGTTGAGAGGACTTACACTAGTGAAAGTATGAACCCTAGGCCTTGTTTCCTAGCATTGCAATACCGTTTACGCTCACTTTTATCATTAGTTACCTTTCTGTTTTTATAATTTCAGATTACAAATACCTTTATCTACCATCCATATACCACTTGTATCACCATCTCTTCGCCGAACTAGTGCACCTATACAATTTACCATTGTATTGGGTGTGTTGGGGACACAAGAGACTCTTTGTTATTTGGTTGAAGGGTTGCTTGAGAGAGACCATCTTCATCCTACGCCTCCTACGGATTGATAAACCTTAGGTCATCCACTTGAGGGAAGTTTGCTACTGTCCTACAAACCTCTGCACTTGGAGGCCCAACAACGTCTACAAGAAGAAGGTTGTGTAGTAGACATCATTGCCATGTTAGCACAAGATAGTACGAAAAGAAAGTCACAAAATCCTCCACTGCAGAAACCTAAGATGTGGCAGCTCACACCCTGTCCTCATACAACAAATGAGTTGCCATGTGTTTCAATCGCAAAAATGTGCTAGGTTGAAATTGCCATGTTAAAATGCAACACATATATCACAAGTGTGTTCAGATATCACAAGCGTTGAAAAACATCTAATGAACAACCTGAAAATTGCCACAATGTGTTCAGATATCACAAGTCATCATGGCAGAAACATGAAAATTGCGTCTGCCGTACAATGAATTTGCCACATTATACTGATTGTAACATGGCAACAGACATGTTGTGTTCAGACAAAAACTTGCCACATGGAAAGCATATATATGGCATCTGACACAGTTGATGTGCAAATTAGTTGCCATGTTATGCAGCAAATTGGCCACATTATCCTGTCTACAACATGGCAACAGCCACAGTGTGTTCATAGTCTATTTCCACAAGAATATACTATCCAGGTGGCAACATGCATAGTTGATGTGCAGATTAGTTGCCATCCAGTGCAATTGGTTACTGAAACTGCAGTGACTACTGATTTACTGCACTTTACCGTTCCTACAGTGTGGCAACTATCACAATCAGTCAGGAAAAATTAGTTGCCACATGGAAAAAGCATGTTTGTGGCAACTATGACAGTCATTCAGGAAATTGGTTGCCGCATGGAATAGAATGTTTGTGGCAACTATCATAGTCATTCAATAAATTAGTTGCCGCATGGAAAAGCATGTTTGTGGCAACTATCACAGTCATTCAGAAAAATTAGTTGCCATACAGTCATGATAGTTACTCAAACCACCACATTTGCCTTCATACTGCAGTTTTGAAAAACAACTAACTAGATCTAGGGTTCAATGGCAACTGTAATGACTTGAAATTCATCCACAAAATTCTCCCCGAACTGATCACAAATACCAATTCGAAGCAATGCGCAACTATCAGACCAGAAAACAACGGCCCAATCCCAAGGCACAACCAGTGTGTGTCTCCGGACAGGCAGAATCGCACCGGCGAGATAGCCACCGCGGCGGCGACGAAACTGCCCAGTGCCACCGAAAACGGCAAGCATAGGACTCCGCCGCCGGCGGCAACGCCGGCGCATCGCCAAATCGCCTGAATCTCTATGAATCTCGAGCGAAGCATCAAACACCGAGGGAAGGGGAGAAAAATGCAGGCAAGGATTGTGAGAGTGGGAGCGAGCATTACCTTCAATCTGTAGGCGCTCCAGCGAGGCTGCTCCGGTTCGGCGAGCACCACCGACGGCCGCGAACTCCGTCGACTCTTCCGCCTCCACCGTCGCCTTCTCCCCTCGTCTTCTCCTCCAATCATCTGAAATGTGAAGTGGGTTGTGCGAGTAACTATGGGGATGACTAAATGGAACCGTGAGGGGTAGGCGGGTGTCGTGGGTTTGTCACGGCGGATGTCCTTGTGGAAGGACTTAGTCGTGGAGCCATCGCTATGGGTTAGCTTTAAGGGGTTAAACCGGACAAGGGGACACGGGGAATTTTATACTAGTTCGGCCCCTTCGAGGAAGGTAAAAGCCTACGTCTAGTTGTGATTGGTATTGCTAGAGTTTCGAAGGCCAGGGAGCGAATCCGCTTTGTCTGGCTCTCGAGTTGTTGTCTGTCCCTAAACCGCTGCTGGGTCGTCCCTTTATATACATAGGTCGACGCCTGCCAGTTTACAGAGTCCTGAAGCCGGATCATAAACATATCCAGTTCGGTCTCTATCCTTCCTATCTTACAGTACAAGTTACACGACTAAGCCGGTTTACATTTACAGGCTTTAACCCGCCTTCGGGCCTTGGGCCTCCATGAAGCACCATCATCCTTACATCTTTATGGGCTTCTAATCTTCAAGGAGTCAACCCGGCTACATAAGGCCGGTTTACCTCCAGTAGTAATATCCCCAACATTAGGCCCCAGATTGGTTTGAACTCGTTCATGTCAATCTTCTATAATTAGAAAAATTCTTCCCTCATATCTTCATCTCGATCTTGTAAACCGCCGTGACGTCATACTTTAAGATTACGATAAATTGTCCTGACGTCATCTGTCCGCTGATGTCGAAGATTACCTTCATTTAATATGTATTCAGCCATCGAGGCGACACCCCTATTAACTTATCCATTTTCGGGCTCCTTGATTCCCGCACTTGCCATTTCATCTCTTCGGCTTATAAATAGGGACAGCAGACCCCTTTTCTTTTCTTTCCGCTACCCATTCATCTCTTCTTATTCCTCTCGACGACCTCGCACCCGAGCGCCGCCGTCATCTTCGAACTCCGCCTCTGCTTCGCCGTTGGCCGCTGCATCAACCTGTTCGCACCAGAGTTCCACAACGCTGTTCCGCTGCTTCCGCTGTCGCAGTAAGTCTTTTCCCCTTTCTTTCTTAGATCCATTAGGGTTTCCTTGTTCTTCGCTGTTCTTGAGGTTCATCAGAGCTTTCAGTGTTGCTCTTTCATGGCTTTTAGGTGAATACTTCATATCTGACGTACTCCTTGCCGTAGCTAACCTTCCCTTGTCACCACAAACCCTTATGCGCAAAGAACTGATCTAGTCCTTCATAAGTTGCTTCGGTTCTGCACCCGTTCTAGATCCAATTATTTTTACTTTTCTGTCTTATCTTAGATCCGAAAATTTCATATGTCACGGTGAGATCTGTTTCTATGTCCCTGTGAAATCTATTTCTCCTTACGCCAACGTAGGCGGTTTAACCTTGTATAAGCAGTCTATGCCATTAGCCCTCTGATAAACCGGAGGAACATTTTACCTTCATAACTATGCTCCAGTTTAATAGTGTTTGAGTAATCCTGTGCTAGTATTACCTTTTTCCCTTACTGCATTAGTCTCCGGTTTACACCATTTCACATATCAGTATGTTTCTTACTCCCTTGTATATTGCATATAATCAGGCGTAATTTATAAACCGGCCCTTCATTTTCAGCTCGTTTGTTTCGCAATGGCCAAACAATTCACTGCCTGGAACTGGGCTCATTCCCGGGTTACTGAGACTGAGTTGAATGAGATGGTTAGCATCGGCTCCCTGCCTAAGAAAACTGAAATCAAATGGCGAGTTCCAGGAACAGAAAATCCTCAAACCCCAAGGCAGGGCGAGGTGGTGGTCTTTGTTGACCATATAGGCCATGGCTTCAGACCGCCAGGGTCAAAGTTTTATCGAGATGTGCTTGCCAGCTTCCAACTTCATCCGCAAGATATTGGTCCCAACTCGGTTTCCAACTTATGCAACTTCCAGGTCTTCTGTGAAGTATATTTACAAGAAGAACCAACTGCAGAACTGTTCCGGGATTTCTTTCACTTAAACCGGCGCACAGAGTTTGTAAATGGCCCGAACACAGAACTTGGTGGTGTCTCAATTCAAAAGCGGAAAGAAGTTGAATTTCCTCATGCCAAACATCATAGCCACCCAAAGGAATGGAACCAAACATGGTTTTATTGCAGAGATACTTCGCTTGAGGATGAAAATCCCCTCCCTGGCTTTCGTGATCACAGACTATCAAATACTCACCCAATGCCACAACGCCTGAGCTCTTCAGAAAGGGCGAAATACGCTCCTCAACTCGCCAAACTCCGGGCCTTTATGGCCAATGGTTTAACTGGCGTGGACTTTGTGCGCTGTTGGATATCTTGGAGTATCTTGCCACTAAGCCGGCGTCCCAGTTTAATGTGTGAATATACCGGTGAGGTTGACGACCCTCAACGCCATTGCAACATCCAATTATCTGAGGAAGAAGTCACTAAAGGTGTAAAGAAGATTCTGAATGAGTCGGAACTGATCTGTAGTCAAACCGGTCTGAGTCCCTTCTATGCCAAGAACAAACTGCCTACTGTAAGCATTATAGTCCCTCTTCATTTCTAATATCTTTAACTTATGAAACCTGTAACCCTTCTTCTTTATATGTAGGGTGATGACCCCTTCTGGAAACAGAAAACCGTAGAGAAAGCGGAAAAGCCGACTGGAGACAAAGCGGTCAAGCCATCCCACCCAAAGACCAAAGCCGTAAAACGGACGTCAAAACGGAAAACGGCTGACCAGATTAATATGGAGCTTGATGATGATACTGATGATCCAGAAGTTGAGGTAGAACTTGACTCACTTGGCTCTCTTTTCATGCATCTCATTAACAATGATCTTCCTTAGGAGGACGCAGAAGCTAGTCAAGCTAATGAAGTAGAGGTAATTACCCTTTCCTCCGGTCCAGACTCTATGGCAACACAAAAAACTCGCCAAGCAGTCCGGAAAGTAAGCTTTTCTCATCCTCTTGCTCACTTGGATCCAACATTTATTTTGATGACTCAGTAGCATGAAGCTCGCCGGACAACCCGGCACAGTGGCCAACAGGTCACTTCAGCCGATTTACCTGATACTCCAGTTCGGAAGCGCCGGTCTGAGTTCTCTCCTATTTCTGACCATTCTTACCCCAAGGCAGGTTATTTCAGACAGCCTCTTAATCCGTCCGATTCAAATTATCAGGTGACACCTCCTTCATCTTCTAGTGAATCGACCGCAACTCAACTCCCTCCTTTGAAAACTGTGGCCGGGTTAGTTGTAAAAATCGGCCAAATTGTGCCAAGATTCGTGCATATATTACTGGACGGTGATGGATGCGTGTGGTCGAGATGGTCAACGCCCACACGTGTGGGCGTTAACATTTCCGTAAAAAAATTATGTCGGTGATGAGAATCAAACTCGGAACCTCTTTGTTTCCTTGGAACACAACAACCAACTCGGCCGACTAACCTTCTATGCTTAGTAATACTTCTTCTTTTTCCTATTTTCTATGCATTTTGGACTTTGATTTTTTTGGCCGGCCTTTTGGACTTTGATTTTTTTCCGGTTTTTACTTGTGTTAGAGTTGTGTCAAATATTGTGTACAACGTAGGTTATAGTTGGACTTGTGGTAGTATTGTGTTTAGATAGGATATGCAGTCGTGTCCTAGTAGGACACTTGTATCCTAGACCTCTCATATATAGTGGGGCTAGACACATGATGTAACCTATGCCAACATAATAAGACAGGCACGCGGGGGAACCGGCGGCATGTGCCGGTGCCCGGGCGGCCGGGGTGCGGTATTCTGACGGTGTCATGGGGAGGAGCGCCCGTAGTCATGCCCCGGTGATGTAGCCATGATGGTGAACCTCGTTAACAAATCTCGGTGTCATGCCTCATGTGATTGCTTGGTCCTTGGTAGGTCTACGATGACCTCAGACCTATTTTAACAAGTGGTATCATGAGCAAGGTTTGATTTGAGGTTGCGGTTTGTTGATCAAAGGAGAGCGACCGGGATCGGCTGTAGATTGGCACGGTGTTCGTGTGGGATGTTGGCAGCGATCAGAGATTATCGCATGTACAACAATCGGAAGCAGTGGACAGGGTCCTGGCAACTCGAGGGTCAATTGATTCGAGATTGTTTCGTAAGGTGGTACTATGGCAGCGTAACCTAGTGTGCGGCAACAGGAGTCCCTGGGTGTGGGCATATGTACGTCCGGTGCACAGCGGCAGGCTACAGGCAACGGCCCATGGAAGCCCAGGTAGAAGGCGTGCTTTCGAGGCCCATGTGGCTGATGCGCGAGGTGAGCAAGTCGGCTCTAGCAGGGGCGGGCTGGCTCTCGAGAGGACAAGTCGGTGGGTTACTGAGAGCTGTATGAGTAGGTCAGAGACAATTGGGTTTGGAGTCTAGGATACAACCGAGATCTTGTTTGGGAAAAAAAATTGACACGAAGACTAGTCAAGACCGGGATGCTATCATGAAAGAAATAGAGAAGCTCGTTCAACAGCTACGTATGTGTGGTCAATTAGGAGCTTGGCTTGCTTTGTTAATCTCCTTTGGTGTTCACGCGGGAAGGCTATAAAGGATTGTGCTTTGGGTTTTCTTTGCTAGTACACTTCTGTGTATGGATGGCGTTGGTTACGGTGAAGGCTTGAGGAGTCTGGAGCGTGTTGTTGCAGTCGAATAAGTTCGGCTGGGTCGGACTAGACAGTCTGACGGATCGACATGTGTCGGTTGGAACAGAAGACGGTGTGGGATCGACAACGGCGACATAGGAGCATGATGTTGATGGTGAACGACTTCTGGGGCGTGGAAACACGTGGCGCGGGCCTAAGGGCTTGTGTGGCTTCAACGAGACTATGGCGCGGGCTTGATTCAAGGTGGTGTACACACGGAGCTTGATGTCAACCGGACGTGGGGTGGACTGATCATCTACCATGGAGTCATGTTGAAGGTGGAGCTGGATTGAGGGGCTACGATGTACGGATCCAGGGAATCGAAGCCTATTCAGCAAAGGGGAAAAAGCGAGTGACATGCAGTTCGGACTGGAGCCCAGTGGTCTGATGGAAGCTTGAAACTCGTCATCGGTCGGTGATGATCGGTGGTACTCTGCAGTGGGGGTTGAGTGGTGTGGGTTCGCGACCCTTGAGACTCGACCGGGATAGCGGAGGCTCGATGCCGTAATAGCGGCGAGGCATGCGGTACGCACAGGACATGGATACAGGCCAGGGCTCTGGTGGTCATACATGTGGTGAGACAACTGCGATTTTGACTCAGGATGACTACAAGCAGCGGTGAAATTTCTGCAAGTTTCAGATAGGCAGTCAAGAAAGGACAGGTGATGTTAAGTTGAGGTAACTCTTATGTGTGACACTCAATATGTGAGTTGTTCAATTTCACGCAGGTCAGTGATCAGTGTGTGATGGCGTTAGACTGATACTCTGGAAGTTGGGAGCGCAAACTAGAGTAACACAGAGCTTAATTTTGCTCGAGTGTTGACTATGATCAAGAAAAGAAGGGACTACAAGTTGCAGGTGGAGTCATATGGAGTCTTTGGAGTAGCAGCGGTACTCATGGGATAAACTCAAGTCCAATGTACATGGAAGTTTGACGAATTGACGAATTCAAGGTGGCGGAGAATATTCGCCAAGGTGGAGTTTGTTAGAGTTGTGTCGAATATTGTGTACAAGGTAGGTTACAGTTGGACTTGTAGTAGTATTGTGTTTAGATAGGATATGCAGTCGTGTCCTAGTAGGACACTTGTATCCTAGACCTCTCATATATAGCGGGGCTAGACACACGATGTAACCTATGCCAACATAATAGCACAGGCACGCGAGGGAACCGGCGGCATGTGCCGGCGCCCGGGCGGCCGGGGTGCGGTATTATGATGGTGTCATGGGGAGGAGCGCCCGTAGTCATGCCCCGGGGATGTAGCCATGATGGTGAACCTCATTAAAAACTCTCGGTGTCATGCCTCATGTGATTGCTTGGTCCTCGGTAGATCGACGGTGACCTCAGACTTATTTTAACAACTTGGGTTTATATTTTTATTATTACTTTTTCTTTTATTTTTTTAAAAATACATGGATTTTTTTTCAAATTGGAAACTTTTCCCAAATCGACAACTTTTTACAAATTCCTGAACTTCTTATGAAATCCATGAAAAGTCTCACTATCATGAACTTTTTTAAAAATTGATGAACTTTTTACAAATTTGTGAACATTTTTTATCAAGTCGATGAACTTTTTCTCAAATCCGGTGAACCTTTTTCGAATTCATGATATTTTTTTCAAAATTTGATGAACATCTTTTATCAAGTCGATGAACTTTTTGAAAATCTGGTGCACTTTTTTTGAATTCGTGAAGTTTTTTTCAAAATTTGATGAACTTTTTGAAATTTTATGAATCTATTAGAATCCAAGAACATTTCAATGGCTCCTATTTTTACTACATAGTAGTTCATACTAAAAATTATTTGCTTGTAAAGTTTTTAAGTTCTTGAAATTAGTGGAATCAAGATCATATTATGCAAAGTTATTCTCTGGGGAAGGTTGTATGCTTGAGTAAGTTGTAACAAGAAAAGCTCTATCCTCCCGTCCGTGCCGCCGCCAGTCCGTCCTATCTCCGATGGCCTCGAGGCCATGGAGGTGTGGAGGATCTCGGCCCCCAGCCGGCGGGAGGGACCCTGTTCTTGTTCTTGTTAGATTCAGCCTCTTGGTCGGGGCTGTGCGACGGCCGCGATGTCCCTTATCAGGAATAAGGTCTCCCACGTTCTATTCCCGTCCTGATGGTGGATCTAGCATCGTCGGAGGGCGTGTGGAGGTTCGTATTCGTCGGATCTTGTGGTATTCGGTCAGTGCTGGTCTTTGATCGATCTATTTGGATCCGGTCTTCGTTTGTCTTCGTTTAGGTGTTTACAGGTTTGGTCCTTCTGATCTACGAGTTTCTTCATCAGCAATGGTTGCTACTCTGGTGCGCTGGTCCTATAGGGCTTAGCACGACGGCTTCCCAATTGTCTCCTACAACAACATTTGTCCGGCTCCAATGAGGGAGGGGCAATGATAGCGGCGCGCCTTCGGCTCGCTCCAGTGCATGTAGTCGCCGCTAGGTGGTCCCCAGACATGGTAATAATTCTTATTGCCTCTGTTATTCTTTGTACTTCCATGATTGAAGATGAATAGATTGGAAGTTTCTCACAGAAAAAGAGAGCATATAGTGTTTTTTAAATCATTGGTTCTGCAACTGCTTAATGTTAATCAAGTTGGCTTCATTTTCGATCGTTGCATCTCTCAAAATTTCCTTTACCCCACTGATCTCCTAAATTATCGTCATAGGACTAAATCACCCATCATCGTCATCAAGCTTGACTTCAAGAAATCATTTAACTCCATTTGTTGGCCTTCGCTGCTCAATATTCTTGGTGTTAGGGGTTTCCCTGATAAGTGGTACCTTTGATTGGGGAACTTTTTGTTGGAAATATGCCCTAGAGGCAATAATGAAGTGGTTATTATTATATTTCCTTGTTCATGATAATTGTTTATTATCCATGCTATAATTGTACTGGCCGGAAACTCAAATGCATGTGTGGATACATAGACAAGAACTTGTCCCTAGTAAGCCTCTACCATACTAGCTCGTGGATCAAAGATGGCTATGGTTTCCTGGTCATAGACACGAGTTGTCATTTGATAATGGGATCACATCATTAGGAGAATGATATGATGGACAAGACCCAAACTATGAACGTAGCATATGATCGTGTCAAGTTTATTGCTATCATTTTCTGCATGTCAAGTATATGTTCCTATGACAATGAGATCATGCAACTCACTGACACCGGAGGAGTACCTTGTGTGTACCAAACGTCGCAACGTAACTGGGTGACTATAAATGTGCTCTACAGGTATCTCCAAGGGTGTCCATTGAGTTGGCATGGATCAAGACTGGGATTTGTCACTCCGTATGACGGAGAGGTATCTCAGGGCTCACTTGGTAATACAATATCACAATGAGCTTGCCAGCAATGACTAATGAGTTAGCCATGGGATCTTGTATTACGTAACGAGTAAAGAGACTTGCCGGTAACGAGATTGAACTAGGTATGGAGAAACCGACGATCGAATCTCGGGCAAGTAACATACCGATAGACACAGGGAACTGCATAACGGATTAGCTGAATCCTTGGCATCGAGGTTCGGCCGATAAGATCCTCGTAGAATATGTAGGAACCAATATGGGCATCCAGGTCCCGCTATTGGTTATTGATCGTAGAGGTGTCTCGGTCATGTCTGCATAGTTCTCGAACCCACAGGGTCTACACACTTAACGTTTGGTGACGATATAAGTATAGTTGAGTCATTATGTTGATTAACGAAGGTTGTTCGGAGTCCCGGATGAGATCTCCGATGTGACGAGGAACTCCAAAATGGTCTGGAGGTGAAGATTGATATATTGGACGAAGAGTATTGGTGTCCGGAATTGTTCACTACTAGGGAAAAGCCTAGCAGTAGCACGGGTATTTGGTGTATCAGTAGCATGGGGTCCCGCGCTACTGGTACGACGCTACAGCTAACATGTATCAGTAGCACATGTTGCCCCATGCTACTGCTATACATGGCTAGTAGCAGCGAGCTTTAGTTCGACGCGCTACTGCTGATAGCTGCATCACTTTTAACTGGGACGCGCTACTGGTAACTTTATTCCCCTCGCTACTGTTAGTTTTATTAGTTTTTGTTTTTTTCTGCATATTTGTTTTGTATTTGAATAGGCTTTATACAATAATCTTTAGCATATGATACACATACAAATGTAATCATAGCATAAAATCATGTCATCATCATAATCATCATCCAACACGCACACGGTATGGGCTCCTCTCCTCTCCTCTCCCACCTGCTCCACGCCCCTCACGATGAACGCATCAAGGTCAATATAGGTGCGCAACCAGAGCACCAACGATGGCTCCTCTCCTCTCCCACCTGCTCCACACCCCTCACCATGGATCTATCCTTTGATCCTCACCATGGAAGGCCTACTACACTGGGATTTCAACCCTGGCCTTGCGGTGGCCGATCAGGTACGTCGTCGGTTTGGAGAAACGGTCCATTTCTCTCCATCACATCCCGAATTTTTCTTGGTGGTTTCATTCTCTTCGGCATCATTCCCTCGCTCTGAGGAATCTGTGGGTGTGGCTCTCCAATGCTGCATTGGTGGTCATCACAAAGGATTTAAGGTATCTCGAATCATTGAGAGGTCCTTCCGTTTCTCTGTGGCTGGTAACAAAGTTGGTCATTTTATTCATGGCCTTAAGGAACGTATTTGGCCAGATTTCATTTGTCACTTTCACTTGTTCAATGTCCGTTTCAATGGTTTTAAGCATTTTGATTCTCAGTGGCATGCTGATGAAAGGTTGAAAATTATTGCTAGTCGCAGCCCCATGGCAATTCATGTTGACAAAGCCGCTATCATGCATTCTAAGGGCGCCGATCTGGCTTCTGCCAAGGAACTATGCAAATTTGGTCTCATTCCGCTTACATCAATGGATTTCAATGACCAGCATTGCCATGAAGCTTCTAGTTCATCCATGGCCCCGACTCGAGCTCCCCCCCACAGATTGCACGCCGAGCATGCAGCCATCATCGGGACATAATCAATGCTTAATTGATCAGCAGGAGCATTTATTGTTGATTGGCAAATTTCGGTTTCCTTGTGCCACCACTTACCCATGATTGCCATAATGCTTTCTTTCCTCGGCTTTCAAATACGCTCCACAGCACATATCCTGGCCGCCGGTGCTCTCCAAGGCACACATTGCGGATTTATCGCGGGCCAGATATGATAATAATGAACTTGCCGATCTTATCAATTGCTGGGCAGTGTTTTGTGCCAAATGTTTGCAATGGGGACATCATAAACATAATTGCCATGCACGGATTATCTACCTTAACTGCTCTGCGCCTGGTCACAAAAGCTTTAATTGCCCTACTCGACATATTTCTTTTGCTAGAGGCAATTCTTTCATGAAAGATGCCATTAATGATTTAGTCAAATCGAGTCATCCCAGGCATCAAATCAATCCTCCCCTGCTGGCCTGCGCTTGCCCTTCCACGGTCCCAAGGATCCAACCCCCCTCCACTATCTGATGCATCTCGTGTGGCCACTACGGACACCTGGAGCCCGATTGTTGGCGGCGACGGTGGGCGCAACGGTGGCAGTGGAAACCAAAACTCCCCTCCATCGCCCTTGACGCCTCATATTCGCCCTCCCCGTCCACCTCGCTTCCCAATGCTGCAGAGCACTCTGCTCTAGCGATGCCACCACCAAAACCCCCCAACACCGCCGCTCTCATCACCACCACCGTTGGCCCCGTCGCCCTCACCTCCACTATGGCCAACTCTCTGGTGAATCCGATCCCGTTCCTCCCTGCGGGCTTGTCAGGACCCCGATTCCAAGTCACATCAATCTAGCTGGTAACACCTCATATCACTTTGCGGCCTCACACACGGTATTCCCATGGGTGTCGCCTTACCATGGCCCGGGACCGGTTGCGCCTTTTGGCTCACGTATATGATAGTGTCGCTAGCATCCATATGACAGAGAACTCGGGCCGACATGGCTAGTCGTGAACCCAAAGCGGAACTAACCTATAGGGACAGGCATACATGAATCACATCAAGCATGTCGGTCAGCAGCGTGTGAATCCGGGCTGTAGCACTGGGCTAACAGGACTCCGGGAACCGGGCTGTAGCAGGCTAGGCAGGACTCCGGATGTCACCGTGTGACATTTCCTCGAAGGGACAGACATAGGAACGAAGTGAAACACATGACGGCCAGTCAAGTGTCGTGAGCAGTAGTGCTGGGCTAACAGGACTCCGGTGAACCGGGCTGTAGCGGACTACTATGGCTCATGGAAGCACTAGACTACATTTCCCCATAAGAGAGGCTGCCAAGGATAAACAACTAAATTGTCGGATCCCACACATACCAAGCATTTCAATCATACACACAATGTGCTCGATATGTGTAAATACAACATGGCATCACAACATAACTCTACAACTCAAGTATTTATCCATTAGGCTCCGAGGAGCGAGATATTACAAACATGGGTCTCATGTCCCAACATACAGAGCATACAAGCAACAAGCACATGTGGAAGCTTAACTTGTCTGAGTACAGACAACTACAAATGAAAAAGGCTAAGAAGCCTGACTATCTACCAGACCCTGCCGAGGGCACAAGATCGTAGCTGAGGTATCAAGCTAAACGCCGAAGTCCACGTGGAACTACTAGCGAGACTGAAGTCTCTCTGCAAAACATAAATTAAGCAAACGTGAGTACAAATGTACCCAGCAAGACTTACATCAGAACTAACTACATATGCATCGGTATCAACAAAGGGGGTGGTGGAGTTTAACTGCAGCAAGCCAGCTTTGACTTAGTGGCTAACCTGAACTACGACTGCAAGCAACTCTTTTGAGGTGGCGCACATGAGTCCACATATTCACCATATCAATACACCACTATGGATCCGCTCCCGTCTCCCTACGAGAAGGCCATACATAGCACTCACACTTATCTTGCGAGTTTTATAGTATCCACTTTCACTTGTCTATGAACTGTTATAGGCAACCCAGAAGTCCTTTACCGCGGACACAGCTATTCGAATAGATGATGTTAACCCTGCAGGGGTGTACTTCTTCACACACGCTCTCACCAAATTACCGCCGTTTACACGACATGTACTCGCAACCTTCAAGCGGAATCCCAACGAGGGTGTCGGCCACGGCCTACCTAAACACTCAAGTCTCTAGTCCAGGTTTATCGCCTATCCAGGTTCCATCCGCAGGGAGTCCGGCTGAGGTTTCCACATACGGCCCCGAACGATGTGAACAGGGTTCCCGAGACACCAAACGGGCGCCTGGTACACCGTGCCACGGTGTATGTACCGCATCATAGCCCACCCCTAGGGTCAGCGCTACGCACGGCCGCCAACACATATCCTATAAACACCAGAAACTAGTTGCAACTCCTGGACAGAGGACAAGGGTGATCAAGAAGCCGAGAGGGTCCATTGGTTTCGGGCCCAATGCGTGGTAGTAACTGTTTCATGGAACACAAACACATAACTCAGTTCCTAAGGATGTCTTCAATGAGACAACCCACCATGTACTCCTACATGGCCTCTCATCGCTACCTTTACCAAATCGTGTTCACACACTTAGCTCTCAACAGTAGGACATGTTTACACACCTCCGATCCATCCTCGATGAATCAGACCTGACTCAACTCTAAGTAGTAGCAGACATGACAAACAAGCATGAATGAGTAGGCACATCAGGGCTCAAACAACTCCTACTCATGCTAGTGGGTTTCATCTATTTACTATGGCAATGACAGGTCATGCAGAGGATAAGGGTTTCAACTACCGCAACAAGTAACAGATGAATCGTTGTTGTCCTAATGCAGTAAAAGAGAGCAGGAGCGAGAGAGTGGGCTTGTATCGGAATGAACAAGGGGGTTGTGCTTGCCGGGCACTTTTGAAGATAACATTGAGTCTTCATTAGTGTCAACGATCACAACGTCGGAGCAGCGTCTACCGAGAGGGGACAATTACCGGCAAACAAGGAAGAACACAATCAATGCGATGCAACAATATGATGCATGATCATGACATGGCAATATGCTGTTCATTGAGCTAATGTAACTAGCAACAAGTTAAATGGAGTTGGTTTGAACCCTAGGTTCAAATTCAAACTCCATATGTGAGAGTTTAAATTCCATTTATGTGAATTGGCCTAAACAGCAGCCATAAGTTGTTCTAACATGCATGAAAATGACATAAACAGAATCCTTGAATTTTTTTGATAATTTTTCATATATAAATTATTTCATTTGGAGTTACGCTTTAATTTCTATGATTTTTTGAAGTTTAAGTCATTTTCTGGAATTTCCTGAATTGTTTTAAAACAGAAATTAATTACTGCATCGGCATGACATCGTCATGACATCAGTAGGTCAACGGGGCACGGTCCAGGTCAAACCTGACTAGTGGGACCCACTGGTCAGTGACCCAGTGCCATTTAGTGTGACAGACAGGTGTGTCCGGTCAACGACCACGTCAGCGAAGTCAACGGTGACGCGTGGGGCCACTGTGTTTAGATTAATCTTAATCTATTTTTGTTAGATGGTTAGTTAGGCAGCGGGGCCTGCATGGCAGTGGCTTAGGGGGTTAGTTAGTGCGTCACTAGTGTTTAATTGACCCGACCACGTCAGCGGTTATTGCCGGCGACCAAAAGCACGGCGGAGGCACGCCGGAGTTGCTTGGGTCGGCGCTACAAAGCACCATTTCGTGTGTGGTTTGTGGCTACGGCGAGCTGGTAGAGCAGCGCATCTTCTAGGGCAAGCGCGAGGAGCTGAGGTGGCCTACAGAGATGGCAACAACGACGAAAGCGGCGGCGGGAGCTCGGGCAGGACCGGCCACTCGCTACGGCGCACGGGAAGGTGGGCTAGCAGGTGAGTTGGTCTCCTGGGATTAGCCCGAGCATGATGAAGTGCTCAGGGGCAAGCTGAGCTTGCTCTAGCCATGGTGACAACTTCACCGGCGGCGTGAAGCTCACGGGCTGGGCGGCTGGGCTGGTTGGAGCCCGTGCGCGGACGTTAGAGGAGAGGGGCGAGGAGCGGGAGCTCACGTAGAGTTTGCAGAGGCGGTCAGTGGGCTCGGGGAGAACTTGAGGCCGGCGAATCGAACGACGGCATCCGGCGGCCGTACACGGGGAAGAAGGTCACCACATCGTCTTGGGGTTGTCCGAGCTTGCATGGGTCGACGGAGAGGTACTTGGAGCCTGGGCGGAGCTCGGGACACGGCCATGGGGCAAGGGGACAGCGGTGGTCGCGGTGTTTTGCGGCGGCGCACTCCGGTGCGTTGAGTTGGCAAGAGAGAGAGAGATCAGAGGAGGGAGTGAGCGAGAGGGTCCAGGGGGGGTGCGTGGCGCTCGTAGGCACGTCGGGGCAGCGGCGGGAAGCAGGAGGTGGCGCGGCGCGTGGTCGCGCGCATCGGGCACACGCCCTTTGTCCTTCTGTCGAAGGAGGAAGAAGAACAGGGAGCCCCTGGTGGGCTGGGCCAGAACAGGAGCTGGGCCGGCTCTGCTGCAGGTAAGAAGCCCAGGTAAACTCTTTCTCTCTCTTTCCTCTATTTTCTGGTTTTCTATTATTTCTGTAACTGTTTTTGACTTAAATAAAATGCTAAGGCATTTTCAAAAACCCTGAAAATAATTGTGGGCACTTTTGAAAATATATCCAATAGCCCTCAACCACTTTCAGAATTATTTGGGCATTTTAATTATTTATAGCAATTAAATGCCCAAATTCAAATACTTTATGAATTCATTCAAAAATCCAAAGTGACCTAGGAAAATGTGCACCATTTTTGGGAGAGGTTCTGGACCAATTCAAAAATGATAAACTTTTCCAAAGGAATTTTGGGATCATTGAAAATGATATTTTTTATTTGAACCTAGTTGGATTCATCTATGCTAGGGTTTCAACAGCCCCCAATTCAAATTCATAAGAATTTAAACATGATGCAACACAAGACTAGCTAGCTCAGAGCATACTAGCACTAGGGATGTGACAACTCACCCCCACTAAAACAAGAATCTTGTCCCGAGATTCAAGAAGTGAAGTAAGAAGACAGAGGGGTCACAAAACTATCACAGTCTTCTCGATCGAACTGCCCTTCTCGAAGATACCGATATATTGCATCACATTGATCTTGACGTCTTGCTTTGAGAACTACATCCAACATGACAACAAAAAGAAAGGGAAAATTTAGAAGAGTCAATCTTCTTGAGGTTCGAGCAACTTAGGATCATCTTGATGATCACAAGATCAACTCATGGGATTAGACATAGAAACATCTCTGGAGCTGAGAGGCAAAACTTGCATCAGGAGTGACAGAAGAAACAATTTGACGAGGGTTTCAAAGTAGCGAGGGAAATTGCCATGATTCCGAAACGGGGCACCTCGGGGAAGGTGACTCGACGAACTATTCCCTTAAGTGGCAAAAAGAATTACTTTTGATCCATAGATCATTGAAACTCTCTATATCAGCCTAAGGCAATTCTCAATCGATCGTTTGAAGAAGTTCAAAGAATGGCATACTCCGACTAGAATGGATGATGTGGACTATCTTGTTGAAGACAACGCAATGGATGATTTTTGCTTATCATCGGAAATGGATGGGACCCATGGTAAGTCCACTTTTGAAGATGATCCTGAACAACAACTACTATGGTGCAAGCTGGGAACAAAATGCAAATGTTGGGAATGATTCTGGTAACTGGGGAAGAGCTCAACAGTCGAGAGTGAGTCCACTGTTTGAAAAGGTTATAACATAACCGAGGAAATTGGAAGCAAATCCCAGTTAACGCCAACGGTAAAACCTGGTGCTTGCGCGTGCTCTCAAGAAGTTGAGCATCTCCATATTCATCAAGGTTTTACCAATATCTGTGTCAAGGATCCTGGCAACACAACATACCACCATGATGAATGGTGATGGATGACGCAGATACAAAGGAAGATAACACTTTCTCAGATTTCACCTTAGCGAGGCCAAGGGAACATGTAACACCCTCGATGCGACTATAGTTCCCACGTGGCGAGTGTAAGCCAACTATGTTATCTCCCCTTTTATTATCATATTACATGGGATGTTGTGAAGACCCTCGATGCCGCCTTCTCCATCGTGTTGCGCCGCCGCCGTGGAACTCCAGCGAGGCTTCGCCGGATCCCCGCCCGGAGTCTTCTCTGCCGCCCGGTCGTGCCTCGCGACGCACCATTGCCGCCATAGTGAGCTCGCGCCAGCCCCGCCTTCTGCTCCTCCCTCCCTGGTCTCTCTCACGGCCTCTCTCTCCCGCAGGTGCTCGCCGGCGACGAGGCGTCAAGCTCGTCGTCCCGAGCCGCTCCCGCCATTTCTGCACCGGATCCGGTGAGCCACCACCCGGATCTATCCATCCCCGGCGCTCCCCGTCGCTCTCCGGCCGTCATCGTGCCCTCCGCCCTCGCCGGGATCCCGGTGCGCCGTCGCCGCCATGGATCGGGAACCAGATCCCCGCTCGAAGCCGTTGACCCTCCGCGTGGGCCCGCAGCCGCGGCCCAGCTCCGGCCGGCCCGGTCCACCTTCTCCGGCCCAACTCCCTCCTCCACAGATGGGCTCGGCCCAGTGGTGAGCAGCCCGACTAAATCCCTCCCGTGCGACTCATAACTATTTGACGCTCTCTAAAATTCTACTAAGTCCCCGAAACACTAATCCATGTGCCTATGTTCATCATGCTATAACTTTGCATCCGTAGCTCCGATTCATGCATTTAGCATATCAAAATGTTCATCTCAGAGAGTACATCATTTCATTCCATTGCCTAATTTTCATTTGAGTTCATCTTGATGCCCGAAATGCTGTTAGAAGAGGGCTACTTGAGTTAATTGTCAGATCTGCTACTCCGTTTAGGTTTTTGTCATTTTTGCCATGATAATTGTGTGCATGCTATGCCCATGAGTTCTACATGTGTTTTGTTAAGGGTTTTGTCATCTTTCCAGAGGTGCAACCCATGTAATTTTAGGATGTGTGCGGTGACTTGTGCAAGCTTGCAAACTGGTGCACTTGCTAATTCTGTTTTCAGGGACTTTGTAATTTCACCAAGTCCTGGAGCTGTTTATCTCATGTTGCCATATGTTCATGTTGTTTCCTAGTGATCCGTGCCTCTTTTGAGGATGATCAGTAAGGATGTTTTGTTAATCTTGTAGTGCTCTATCCATCCATGTCTTTGTTTGCAATTATGGAGCACCCTAGCTTGAGTCAATCAAGCTCTACTTTTGCTACTTTGTGAATCTGGGCAGATTGTCAACTTGTTTGCAATTTTGCTGGTGATGTTGTAGTTGATCCGTGCATGCTATGCTATTGTTCTTGCCATGTCTAGCTTGCATTTTGTGACTTCTTGATGGGTGTAAGCTTGTGTTGCCATGACTTGCACCGTAGTGAGTGCATGGAGCTCGTAAACATGCCTACTTGAGTTATATTTCAGCATGTGTTAGTTTTCACTAAGTTTGTGAGCTGATTATGTTTTTGCTATGTTCACGTGCTTGGAATTGTATTTTCTGATCCCTTTTGGCTCAAGGTCACTAAGGGACTTTTGTTAAGCTCTTTGAGTAGCTCCATGCCATGCTTTACTTTGCCATGTTCAGGTCCTGCAGCATGTAGTTTTGTTGCTCCGAAGAGGGCTACCTGATCTGAAATTCCAGACAAGTGTTAATTTCACTAAGTCTGATCGGAACGTCTTGGGAGGAGGTCTATTCCTTCGTTGACCCTGAGAGCTTGTCATGGGCTAAGTTGGGACTCCCCTGCAGGGATTTGAACTTTTGAAAGCCGTGCCCGCGGTTATGGGCAGATGAGAATTTGTTAATGTCCGGTTGTAGATAACTTGAACCTTAAATTAATTAAAATGAATCAACCGAGTGTGTTACCGTGATGGCCTCTTCTCGGCGGGGTCCGGGAGGTGGACACGGTGTTGGAGTAATGTTTGCGCAGGTTGCTCTCTAGTTTCTCGCACGCGCTTTGCCTCCTCTTCTCGCTCTCTTTTGTGAATAAGTTAGCCACCATACTTGCTAGTCGCTTGCTGCAGCTCCACATATTTACCCTGCCTTACCTATAAGCTTAAATAGTCTTGATCGCGAGGGTGCGAGACTGCTGAGTCCCTGTGGCTCATAGATTACTATTACACCAGATGCAGGGCCTGATGATTCCGCTCCAGGAGACGCGTATGAGCTCAAGTGGGAGTTCGACGAAGACTCTCAACGATACTATGTTTCCTTTCCCGATGATCAGTAGTGGTGCCCAGTTGGGGGTGATTGGGACCGTGTCGCATGTTGGGTTATCTTTTATTTTGGTGCCATAGTCGGGCCATGAGTGTTTGGTTGATGTAATGTTATTTATGTACTTGATTGACTTGGCGAGTGTAAGCCAACTATGTTATCTCCCCTTTTATTATCATATTACATGGGATGTTGTGAAGATTGCCTAACTTGCGACATATGCCTTCAATGCGATTATGTCTCTAAGTCGTGCCTCGACACGTGGGAGCTATAGTCGCATCGAGGGTGTTACAGAACAAAATCTGGATGATCGACCGAGAGACATTTAGCACTCCACTTCTAATGTTCTCCTTGATGTGCTAGGATAACCCATTTATTAATATGGTTTGGTATCTAGGACATCAAGTAAAAGGTCAGACTTCGGGAGCACAAGAATCCGTAAGGATTAACTATGGAGGTAAATCCTACGAATTCCTCATGGGGAGGTGGCCAACTTTCTTCAATCGAGATACTACAATAATAGGTCTTCCGGCTAGATGTGTTGGCCACGACATCCACTTTACCCGTTATCGAGGGACCAATATTATAGTTCTTGGAAAATGCTCCAACCATCATATCTACCTGAGATTTAGATCTGGTTGGTGTCAGGATATTCCAGACTCATCGAGTCTAGAAAGGAGAATGAAAGTTTGCAACACAAATCGATGAGACGACGTTGCGAGATTCTCGGGGAATGAACTGCGATAGCAAGCTCCAAAACATGAGCTGGTTCTGCTACAACATGTGAACACGTTGTCCCAGACAAACGTGACCACGTGGTAGTCTTATAATAAAATACTACCAAGTTCAGGTTGGGGAACCGTCATCGAGGATAACGAAGTCCTGACATAAGTCATGATTCTTAAGAAGGAACTTCTCCTTGAACAAATCAGCCAGTGGCTTGGTGTGCTAGGAAACACATATAGAATGGAGGCAGCCAACCTATCAAACCATAGAGTACTTCGCACATATGCGTGACTAACTTGGGAAGATTCCAGAGGAAACAAAAACAATCTTTCTCGAATTCACGGAGGCAACTTGCATCGATTGCACGTGAACTAGAGGAAGTCACTTCTTTCATCCAGATAGATACTTCATGAACAGAGCACGAAGAAAAATGCTTACACAAGTTTCCAATGCTAGCTGGATGTTCAACATGAATCATGGAGGAGACAAAATGCTGCTGATGGACTCAACAACAACTCATCGGAATTTCCATATCACTGGACTTCCACCATCATGTGCACAATGTGTTAGTATTGGTCAGACCAAAAGATGTAATGATGTATGCTCGAGGGATCAACCATGAGTAAGACAACATTATGATCATCGTTGGTACTAATTTGATTTGACGATAGCCCACACTCAAATCAAAGGATTGATAAGACAATAGGTCCAACAACTGATCACAGGGACCAATCGATGAAGATATCATCTTTCTTCAGCACACACACACAAAAAGATATCCCTTAAAATGAACTAAGTCAGACAAGCTTTTATCTTCCAACTCTCCAAGTTGTTCTCTAGCTCAACCAACTAGCTCAGGGATATCCAACACAGATTCTTGGAGAAGGGGTGGTTTATAAGAAAACCAACTTGATCGCGAGCTCAACATAGCGGGCAGGGGACAACCCGGTGATACTTCTGAGAGGATATTCAGAAAATCACGAACCACTGATATGTTATTAAGCTCGGGAATAACCCTGCTTTTCAGGGCAAGATGATATGATCAAATAAGCAAGGGATTGGCACAATCCTAACTCATTGATCGAAGTGTGCACTAGGGAAAATGGACTAGGTAGCACGCTCAACCTTAGGGTGATGATTCAAAATCAACACGCTAAGAATGAGGTTAATCTCCATTTAACTACCAAGCAACTCCGGAGTATAGATTTCACGCATCACGGTTCACTTGTCGGTGATCTGGTTACAATAACACGGGGACCGAGGAATGAATAATGATGGCAGGAAGTATCACTGTATCAAGAGTTCATAGGATGGTGTGCAATTTCCATGACATTCTTGATATAAAGATAGTAATACTCCAAGGTAGAACAGAATCAAAAGCTGGATTGGCATTTGATTTGCGGATTACAACTGCTTTGACCCAATCCCGGATATGGATGAGGTACTGGAGTTTGTTTATCCTAGTCATTCTGGAATAGAATGGCTTGATAGACCACAAGAATAATAGGCATCGACAGCGAATGCACGCATACTCTTGACTATCAATTGATAGGCTAAGGTTGGAATACAACTAAAGGGGGACAACTCAAAGAACATATAATTTTCTGAGTTGTGGACACATGGATTAGTATGTCGAACAAAGTCCAACATGTTTCTTCCGGATAACCCATGCAGAAGATAGAATTGGCAGAGTCACAATAGAATGGAGAACTCATCAAGAGCACTCTGGTTGCGATCTTTTGGTTCAAAGAACTTCTGCCATAAGCGGTTCATAGTATTTAGAAGAAGGAGATACCATAGACCCCGAGGACTAATGCAAAGATTACTAATAACCTAAAGGAACGAGCAAACACTATCAACATGAAGTAAGTAGGGTGAATCTCGGGTACAAAACCCAGAAATAGAAGGCCTACTAACTAAATGGCATCACGGGATGCTTTCGAGAATGATGGCCATAATCATCACACTGATAATACCAAACATGGCTAGATTACTAGGTGACTCCCTAGAACACCTAGGGTCATAATAATAGCTCCAACATATATGTTGAGGCAACAAAGTACCTCAACTCACCGATTAGTGTGGTTGAACTGGCCCAAAGGGACATCGGAACGGAAAGAAGGGATTTGCAAATGCATCAGACTATTTAGAGACCTGGAATGACTCGGACAGCATAACGGCTGTAAATGCTCAAAATGATTTGAGACATCCTGCAAAATGGTGGCATAACCACTCAACATCACAATATCAAAGTTCTGAGGCCAGCTATGTCATATGGAAGCAATAGGAACTGAATTGAGGCTTGAACTCAACAATCCTAGGCAACTACGGTTTAGTAACACGTCATCCTGAGAGATAGAAGAGAAGCCTAGTTCTTAACCCCGTAGAAAAGATAAGATGACTCAGATCAGGAGGTCATGAGGATAAGGAGTAAAAAGAGCCTTACGTTCCCATCCACATCCAATTCCCTTATATAACTAAAGCATATCTAGACACGACTTCGACTAGCTTGGCTTGGTAATCCTACAGGTAGTCAGGCTCTGATACCAACGCTGTCAGGACCCCGATTCCAAGTCACATCGATCTAGCCGGTAACACCTCATATCACTTTGCGGCCTCACGCACGGTATTCCCACGGGTGTTGCCTTACCATGGCCCGGGACCGTTTGCGCCTTTTGGCTCACGTATATGATAGTGTCGCTAGCATCCATATGACAGAGAACCCGGGCCGACATGGCTAGTCGTGAACCCAAAGCGGCACTAACCTATAGGGACAGGCATACATGAATCACATCGAGCATGTCGGTCAGCAGTGTGTGAATCCGGGATGTAGCACTGGGCTAACAGGACTCCGGGAACCGGGCTGTAGCAGGCTAGGCAGGACTTCGGATGTCACCGCGTGACATTTCCTCGAAGGGACAGACATAGGAACAAAGTGAAACACATGCCGGCCAGTCAAGTGTCCTGAGCAGTAGTGCTAGGCTAACAGGACTCTAGTGAACTGGGCTGTAGCGGACTACTATGGCTCATGGAAGCACTAGACTACATTTCCCCATAAGAGAGGTTGCCAAGGATAAACAACTAGATTGTCGGATCCCACACATACCAAGCATTTCAATCATACACACAATATGCTCGATATGTGTAAATACAACATGGCATCACAACATAACTCTACAACTCAAGTATTTATTCATTAGGCTCCGAGGAGCGAGATATTACAAACATGGGTCTCATGTCCCAACATACAGAGCATACAAGCAACAAGCACATGCGGAAGCTTAACTTGTCTGAGTATAGACAACTACAAATGAAAAAGGCTAAGAAGCCTGACTATCTACCAGACCCTGCCGAGGGCACAAGATCGTAGTTGAGGTATCAAGCTAAACGTCGAAGTCCACGTGGAACTACTAGCGAGACTGAAGTCTCTCTGCAAAACATAAATTAAGCAAACGTGAGTACAAATGTACCCAGCAAGACTTACATCAGAACTAACTACATATGCATCGGTATCAACAAAGGGGGTGGTGGAGTTTAACTGCAGCAAGCCAGCTTTGACTTAGTGGCTAACCTGAACTACGACTGCAAGAAACTCTTTTGAGGTGGCGCACACGAGTCCACATATTCACCATATCAATACACCACTATGGATCCGCTCCCGTCTCCCTACGAGAAGGCCATCCATAGCACTCACACTTATCTTGCGAGTTTTATAGTATCCACTTTCACTTGTCTATGAACTGTTATAGGCAACCCAGAAGTCCTTTACCACAGACACGGCTATTCGAATAGATGATGTTAACCCTGCAGGGGTGTACTTCTTCACACACGCTCTCACCACTTACCATCGTTTACACGACATGTACTCGGCAACCTTCAAGCGGAAGCCCAACGAGGGTCTCGGCCACAGCCTACCTAAACACTCAAGTCTCTAGTCCAGGTTTATCGCCTATCCAGGTTCCATCCGCAGGGAGTCCGGCTGAGGTTTCCACATACGGCCCCGAACGATGTGAACAGGGTTCCCGAGACACCAAACGGGCGCCCGGTACACCATGCCACGGTGTATCTACCGCATCATAGCCCACCCCTAGGGTCAGCACTACGCACGGCCGCCAACACATATCCTATAAACACCAGAAACTAGTTGCAACTCTTGGACAAAGGACAAGGGTGATCAAGAAGCCGAGAGGGTCCATTGGTTTCGGGCCCAATGCATGGTAGTAACTGTTTCATGGATCACAAACACAGAACTCAGTTCCTAAGGACGGCTTCAATGAGACAACCCACCATGTACTCCTACATGGCCTCTCACCGCTACCTTTACCAAATCATGTTCACACACTTAGCTCTCAACAGTAGGACATGTTTACACACCTCCGATCCATCCCCGATGAATCAGACCTGACTCAACTCTAAGCAGTAGCAGGCATGACAAACAAGCATGAATGAGTAGGCGCATCAGGGCTCAAACAACTCCTACTCATGCTAGTGGGTTTCATCTATTTACTGTGGCAATGACAGGTCATGCTGAGGATAAGGGGTTCAACTACCGCAACAAGTAATAGATGAATTGTTGTTGTCCTAATGCAGTAAAAGAGAGCAGGAGCGAGAGAGTGGGATTGTATCGGAATGAACAAGGGGGTTGTGCTTGCCTGGCACTTCTGAAGATAACATTGAGTCTTCATCAGTGTCAACGATCACAGCGTCGAAGCAGCATCTACCGAGAGGGGACAATTATCGGCAAACAAGGAAGAACACAATCAATGCGATGCAACAATATGATGCATGATCATGACATGGCAATATGCTGTTGATTGAGCTAATGCAACTAGCAACAAGTTAAATGGAGTTGGTTTGAACCCTAGGTTCAAATTCAAACTCCATATGTGAGAGTTTAAATTCCATTTATGTGAATTGGCCTAAACAGCAGCCATAAGTTGTTCTAACATGCATGAAAATGCAATAAACAGAATCCTTGAATTTGTCTGATAATTTTTCATATATAAATTATTTCATTTGGAGTTACGCTTTAATTTCTATGATTTTTTGAAGTTTAAGTCATTTCTGGAATTTCTTGAATTGTTTTAAAACAGAAATTAATTACTGCGTCGGCATGACATCGTCATGACATCAGTAGGTCAACGGGGCACGGCCCAGGTCAAACCTGACCTGTGGGACCCACTGGTCAGTGACCCAGTGCCATTTAGTGTCACGGACAAGTGGGTCCAGTCAACGGCCACGTCAGCGAGGTCAACGGTGACGCGTGGGGCCACTGTGTTTAGATTAATCTTAATCTGTTTTTGTTAGCTGGTTAGTTAGGCAGCCGGGCCCGCATGGCAGTGGCTTAGGGGGTTAGTTAGTGCGTCATTAGCATTTAATTAACCCGACCACGTCAGCGGTTATTACTGGCGACCAAAAGCACAGCAGAGGCACGCCAGAGTTGCTCGGGTCGGTGCCACAGAGCACCATTTCGTGTGTGGTTTGTGGCTACGGCGAGCTGGCAGAGCGGCACATCTTCTAGGGCAAGCGCGAGGAGCTGAGGTGGACTACAGAGACGGCAGCAATGACAGAAGCGGCGGCTGGAGCCCGGGCAGGACCGGCCACTCGCTACGGCGCACGGGAAGGCGAGCTAGCAGGTGAGTTGATCTCCTGGGATCAGCCCGAGCACGATGACGTGCTCAGGGGCAAGCTGAGCTTGCTCTAGCCACGGTGACAACTTCGCCGGCGGCGTGAAGCTCACAAGCTAGGCGGCTGGGCTGGTTGGAGCCCGTGCGCGGACGTTAGAGGAGAGGGGCGAGGAGAGGGAGCTCACGTAGAGTTTGCAGAGGCGGTCAGTGGGCTCGGGGAGGACTTGAGGCCGGCGAATCGAACGACAGCATCCGGCAGCCGTAGATGGGGAAGAAGGTCACCACGTTGTCTTGGGGTCGTCCGAGCTTGCGTGGGTCGACGGAGAGGTACTTGGAGCCTGGGCGGAGCTCGGGGCACGGCCACGGGGCAAGGGGACGACGGTGGTCACGGTGTTTTGCGGCGGCGCATTCCGGTGCGTTGAGTTGGCGAGAGAGAGAGAGAGAGAGAGAGATCAAAGGAGGGAGATGAGATCGAGGGAGTGAGCAAGAGGGTCCAGGGGGGGTGCGCGGCACTCGTAGGCACGTCGGGGCAGCGGCGGGAAGCAGGAGGTGGCGCGGCGCGTGGTCGCGCGCATCGGGCACGCGCCCTCTGTCCTTCTGTCGAAGGAGGAAGAAGACCGGGGAGCCCCTGGTGGGCTGGGCCAGAACAGGAGCTGGGCCGGCTCTGCTGTAGGTAAGAAGCCCAGGTAAACTCTTTCTCTCTCTTTCCTCTATTTTCTGGTTTTCTATTATTTCTGTAACTGTTTTTGACTTAAATAAAATGCTAAGGCATTTTCAAAAACCCTGAAAATAATTGTGGGCACTTTTGAAAATATATCCAATAGCCCTCAACCACTTTCAGAATTATTTGGGCATTTTAATTATTTATAGCAATTAAATGCCGAAATTCAAATACTTTATGAATTCATTCAAAAATCCAAAGTGACCTAGGAAAATGTGCAACATTTTTGGCAGAGGTTCTAGACCAATTCAAAAATGATAAACTTTTCCGAAGGAATTTTGGGATCATTGAAAATGATATTTTTTTATTTGAACCTAGTGGGTTTCATCTGTGCTAGGGTTTCAACAGTCCCCAATTCAAATTCATAAGAATTTAAACATGATGCAACACAAGACTAGCTAGCTCAGAGCATACTAGCACTAGGGATGTGACAGGGCTGGTCCATCGAGCCGGGTCCGGCGGACAGAAAGGTGCAGGCGGACATGGCGGTTAATCCAATCCTATTGCTCAATAACAGCTTCCTCGCCATCACAGAAGCCAGCCATTTTGTTCCTCTGCATCTCCGAGAGGGGCTCCGCAACACCATTGAGGGTCTGCTAGACGAGTCAGGGCTGCACACTACAAACTCATCTGACCATCCGCTCGGTATTGGTATGTATGCTTTTGCCAACTCTTTTGTCCGGGACACAACAGTCAACACTACCTTCCAATTAGATGATGAAGATCTGGTAGTTTCTTTTGTGCGCCATAATGCTGCCCTGAATATGAGAAACACTACCTATGGGCCTGAAGTTTGGTTGATGTACATTGTGTTTCCTGACGACTATCAGACTGATTTCTACCTCCAGCGTTCAGTAGATGATTATGGTAGATTGGTCTCCTGGAATAACCCAAATTTGGATCGTAGTGTGGTTCTCATCAAGGTTAGGGTTATTCACATGCGCCTCATACCCAAGAGCATTGTTGTTCGTCAGTTAGGTGGAGACCGAGCCTGCTGGACTACTGCTGTTTATGTTTTGCGAGGTGCTGACTGGAATGAACATGACCCAGAGGTTCCTGTTGCTGATGAAGAACCTCCCTCGACAAATGGCATCCCTAATCCTATGTTTGGGTATGGCCTTACTGCTGAGCAACTTTACCAACAACAACTGCAAAATTGGCTTATTCAAAATGATGTAGGCAATGATCAGGCACCTCATAATGCTCCTCGGCAAGATGGACCTCAGAATGCTCAATGGGATCCCTGGCCTCAGCCCCCTGTTCCTCAAATGCCTGCTGCTCTGGTGAACTTTCAGGTTTGGCTTGTGGCTCAAGGCCTTCAGGTGCAAGATGGAATTCTTCCTGAGGATAATGTGTCTGACAGTTTGAACTCTGTCTGGCTGGAATCAAGCTCAAATGCAAGCTCTTAGGGTTCCTCTTCCATGACTACTATGCAGACCAGCACTTTGCTTGTGGCCCCAACTGCTCCTCAAAACATCATCAATGTCAATGTGGCAATCACTGCTGGATCACTCCAGGTCAGCATATCTGTTGAGGGAAGTGAGCTCACCACTATGTTAGCTTCTGATCTGATCCCTAGAAATATCTTCACTGGATATTTATCCAGATCAATACTGTCTGTTGTTGCTGCTTGTGGGCCTTGGAGCTCTGGGTATGGATTACCCCCTTTGGAATTGCAGGTGACACCTCCCAGGACTTTTCTTCAAGTGGCTACTAATGATGTTAATCATGTGTTGTGCTTTACTACTGGTATACACAACCCTGTAACTAGTTCTTCAGTTCAGATCTCTGAAATCACACCTATCTCTGAAATCACACCTGATCAAGTTGTCTCTGCCATGCCTACTGTGTTGCCTCCTAGTTCTTCTAAAGCTAATCAAATGACGTCTGACAGTGATTTGGATGTGGACTCCACCAGTGCTTACATTTTGGCTGATGACCCTGCTGCTTCTGAGGCTGCCTCTCTTTTGGGGCCACTAGTGGATTTGAATGATGGGCTTGCGCTTGCTTTACCTCAGCCCATGGATGGTGAACCTGAATTGGGCCTAGCCCACGTGCTTTCTGATGTTCCTGGGGCCGTCCACCACTCGTCCACGCCGCTCCAAGTGCAAGGCTCCACTAGTGACCACTGAAGTACGTCGCAACACCAGATCTACACTGTTTGATGGCTTCAGAGTGCCTCAGATTACTAATGTGCACATCACCTCATCCAAAGTTAAGCCCAGAGTGGTTCCTTCTGCTAATGCTGGCCCTTCTGAACCTGTGGATCAACCGCCTCCACTAACTCCTCTTCGCGCCATGCAAGACATCGGCGTCAACCGCTATGCTGTCCCCCCCAGGAGCTTACTGATGCCGCGTTGCTGGCCTTGGATGTTGTGGTAACCACTAGCTCCATGGTGGAGGAGGAACCTTCTTCTTCTGCTTGATTTTCGTGTTCTTCCATGCCGCTCCTGCATAACTGGAATGTCCTGTGCTGGAACATTCGTGGCTTAAATTCAGATAAGAAACTTCTCGCGCTATCTAATGCGATTGCAGTTAGTGGGTGTGCTATCGTTTGCTTGCAAGAAACTAAAAAACGTGTCATCGATCTTGCTTTTTTTAAAACTTGTTGCCCCAAGCGATTTGATAAGTTTGCTTATATTCCCTCTCGTGGTGCTTCGGGTGGTATTCTCACTGTTTGGAATAGCTCCATGTTTTCTGGCACTATTATTGTCTAGGAGGATTTTGCTATAGGCATTCAGTTCACTAGCACACTATCTGCACAAGCCTGGACGCTTTTTAATATCTATGGCCCTTGCTCTGGCCCTACTCAAGACACATTCGCACAATGGCTTTATGACAGAGACATTCCCATGAATGATGATTGCCTTTTCCTGGGTGATTTTAATTACATTCGTAGTCCTGAGAATCGTAATAAACCAGGCGACGATGTTAATGACATGTCTACTTTCAATGATATCATCCGAAAGCATAATCTTGTTGAACTACCCATCAAAGGCAGGCTATTCACGTGGAGTAACATGCAGCAGGACCCCCTCCTCGAGCAACTAGATTGGTTCTTCATGTCACTCCATTGGACACTTATGTACCCCAACACACTGGTTAAACCTCTTTGCAAACCCACGTCTGATCACACACCTTGTGTGGTATCTATTGAGACAAAAAATTCACGTGCCAAAATATTTCGCTTTGAATCACATTGGCTTCTTCACCCTGGCTTTATGGAAGTGGTTAAGAAAGTTTGGGACCATCCTGTCCGTTCAAACAACGCTGCCATGATCCTGTGTCGAAAGTTCAAGCTCCTTAGACAAGAGTTAAAAGTTTGGAGTAAAAATATCTCCCGCCTCTCAATTTCTATTGAAAACACCAATAAAGCACTTTCTGATTTGGATGCTCTTGAGAACCTTCGACCTCTCACACTTCCAGAGGGAAACTTTCGAAAAATCATCAAGAATCACCTCCTACGCCTACTGGATTATCAGAAGCAATATTGGAAGAAAAGATGCACCATTCGCTGGGTCAAATTTGGAGACAAGAATTCAAAAATTTTCCAGACAGTAGCTACGAAGAGATACCGAAAGAACAACATTGCCAATTTGCAGACTGATGACGGTCTCATGGTTGAAGACCACATGGGTAAGGAGGCCCTTCTTTTTTAGGCCTATACTAAAAGACTAGGTACCTAAAATCCCACACAAATGCAATTTGATCTTCGATCTTTGATAAGGCCAACTGAAAATCTTTATCATCTCACACTACCCTTCACACATGAGAAAATTGACTTGGTGGTTAAGGAGATGCCTGGAAATAGGGCACCTGGCCCAGACGGTTTTAGTGGACTATTCCTCAAAGCTTGCTGGCCTATCATCAAGGATGACTTCTACAACCTATGCAATCAATTCCATGAGGGCAAGCTCAATCTTCAAAGCATTAATGATGGACTAATCACCCTTATCCCGAAAAATGGGTCCCCATCAACTATCAATGATTATCCTCCGATCACACTACTCAATTGTTGCCTCAAGGTCATCACCAAGCTGCTGGCCAACCACTTGCAAAAGGTCATTTTGAGGATTATTCATCGCAACCAATATGGATTCATTAGAGGACGATCTATACAAGACACCCTAGCTTGGACTTTCCAATATGTCCACTAATGTCAAGCTTCAAAGCGTCCAATCGTGTTACTCAAATTGGATTTTGCCAAAGCCTTCGATACCATTGAGCATGATCCAATGATCAACATCATGAAGCATATGGGGTTTAATGATACATGGCTCTCTTGGATTAAATCCATATTCTCCTCGAGAAGATCTTCTATTCTACTGAATGGAGTGCCGGGCAGGCAGTTTCACTGTCGTCGAGAAGTTCGCCAGGGTGACCCTCTCTCACCCCTCATTTTTGTCCTTGCGGCCTATTTACTGCAGTCTGCCATCAATGATGCCTTTAGAAGTGGATTAATCCAGCTTCCATTCCCTAGTAACGGTCAAATGGACTACCGGATTGTGTAGTACGCTGACGACACAATATTACTTATGCCGGCCTGCCCCTGACAAGCTTTGATTATCAAAAATATCCTCACCAACTATGCCCAATCGATCGGACTCAAGATCAACTTTCATAAATCAACACTCATTCCCATCAACTTGGATCAACAGCTTGCCATGCAAATTGCCTCGATTTTCGAGTGCCCGGTGGGAGCCATGCCATTCACTTACCTCAGTCTTCCTTTGGGCACGTCTCGACCCACTATTCAAGACATCATGCCACTAGTCTGCTCCATTGAGAGAAGTCTTTCCTCCACACTCTCTCTTATGTCACATGCAGGGAAGTTGACCTTGCTCAATTCAACCGTCACATCACTCCTCATTTATGCGATGTGCACTCTTTACTTTCCACCTAAGCTTATTGAAATGCTTGACAAAATCAGAAGAAGATGCTTGTGGATCAAGAAAACAAAACTAGGAGATAAATGTAACTCTCTAGGTGCCTGGGATATGGTGTGTAAACCCAAAAGCAAAGGTGGCCTAGGAGTCCTCAACCTACGTGTCCAGAATGAAGCTTTGCTCCTCAAATTTTTACACAAATTCTATAACAAGATGGACATCCCCTGGGTCCAACTAACTTGGGACTCGTACTACACGGAGAAGATACCTCATGTTACTGACCCAGTTGGCTCCTTTTGGTGGCGTGACATCCTCAAACTCTCTCCCAAGTTTAGGGGAATCTCAAGCATTAACATTGTCTACGGTACCACCGCCTTATTTTGGAAAGATCTCTGGGCTCATCAGATCCTGCAAGACTCACACCCACGTGCTTTCTCTCATTCTTTGAACAAAGACATCTCAGTCAAAGATTTCTTGGGGATCACGTCTCTGCATGAAGCGTTCCACCTTCCGTTGTCGCCCCAAGCACATGATGAGATCAGACAAATGCAGGCTGTTGCGGCTGCGCTTCAACCCTCAACGTCAACTTCAGACGTGTGTCATTACGTGTGGGGCAAAACGAACTTCAAGTCAACAGATTACTACCGTTTTTTCTTCAAAGATCTTCATTCCCACCAAGTCTTTGGTTGGATTTGGAAATCAAAATGCACAATGAAGCTTAAGGTGTTTGCTTGGCTGTTCTTCCAGGATCGACTTAACACGCGCAATATGCTTAAAAGAAGACATTATAACATCGGGGATGATCACAACTGCTTGCTCTGTAACCAAAGCATCGAGGAAACTGTTAAGCACATGATTTTCACCTGCGCTTTCAGCAAGCAATGTTGGGGTAAACTTGACATCCTCTAGGAACCCTTCCGTGGCAGGCTACAAGCTATTCAAGACCAGAAGAATAACCACCCGTCACCCTTGTTCCTGGAAAAATTCATTGTGGCGGCTTGGAGCATCTGGAAGGAGGGGAACAATCATCACTTCAGAGCTATACCACCCTCCTTCTAGTCTTGGCTTGGGAGATTTAAGAAAGATTTTGAGCTTCTGCAGCACAGGGTTAAACAGGCACATAAGCCTTTAGTGGCTGAGATAAACCTCATGTAAATACTTCATTGTATAGCCCCCCGCACTATTTATTAATTTATTAACACAGTAGGAGCCTTTCCTACTGTCCCTAGTAAAAAAATCATCATCCAACACAAAGTTGTCTCTCGTCATCATCTCGAAAATAGCGATACAAGTCTCGATTACTTGCAACTACATCATCATCCATCTAAACAATGATATACGTGAGAAGAGCTATCACTATGAGTGAGAGCGGAACTATGCAGTACATGAGTTCGTATCCCTCTCTCGCATTAGTGTGAACCTAAACTAACTACTGGCTGTCGCTCAGAAACCGGAAACCGGTACACCTAGACCTGACACTCCGGCCACTCGTTGTATACTCCTGGCGTTGCTCTTCTTCATCATCGATGATCTATGCACGTGCATCGTCACATGAGTCGATGATATGAAACATATATAGTTGAGCAACAGAAAGAGACAAACTTGGAAAAAATAGAAGCAACATATCATAAGCATAAATAACAAAGTTCATCGTACCCAAAATTCCCTAACCAGAGTGATATTTGATAGTTGAGGAGGACGGTTTAATTATATCACAAATAAAGTTTCGTCGTGCATAACTCAAAGTTTCGTCATTCAGAAAGTATGGACTAAATGGACACATTGTCATGTATCGACAATCACTCCAACATGTCGTCCCATCCATCCAAGTCAGGGAGATAGTCCCCGATCTTAGTGAAAGGCTTCAGGTCGAGACGCTAAGCAGCTACATGTGTTCGGACATCTTCCCGCAACATTTGACCTTCCTCGTAGAACATACCTGTTTTGTCGAGGACCTCCTTCATGATGAATTGGGCAAGCTCATGTTGGATGTGATAGAACTCAGCTCGAAGTCGATGATCTGGGATATCTCCTATGTTCTTTGCCCATTGCAGAATATGGGCATTACCAGATTTAGGTGACATGCGAAGGTCCTGCTGATCCCGTCTGTACTCCAGCATGTGGCGTGATTGCTCTCTGACTATAGCGCCGGAAAAGCTCCTGTCTGCTTGGACTACATCGGTATTTCCACAAAGAGGAAGGGATGATGCAGCACAACGACGGTAGGTATTTCCCTCAGTGAAGAAACCAAGGTTATCAAACCAGTAGGAGAACCAAGCAACACAACAAAAACAACACCTACACACAAATAACAACACCTCGCAACCCGACGTGTTAAAGGGGTTGTCAATCCCTTTCGGGTAACGATGCCAGAAATTTGTAGTAGATTGGAATAATAGATCGCAAAAAAAATAAATTGCAGCAAAGTATTTTTGTATTTTTGGTTTAATAGATCTGAATAAAAATGCAAAGGAAAAGTAGATCGCTAGCAAATATATGTGGAAGAAGACCCGGGGGCTGTAGGTTTCACTAGTGGCTTCTCTCAGGAAATATAGCAAACGGCGGGTAAACAAATTACTGCTGGACAATTGATAGAACCTCAAATAATTATGACGATACCCGGGCAATGATCAGTACATAGGCATTACGACCAAGATTAGTAACCGACTCCTGCCTGCATCTACTACTATTACTCCACACATCGACCATTATCCAGCATGCATCTAGTGTACTAAGTTCATGGGAAAATGGAGTAATGCAATAAGAACGATGACATGATGCAGACAAGATCCGTTTATCTATTGCGTAGATATAGATCCCGTCTTTTATCCTTAGTAGCAACGATGCATACGTGTCGGTTCCCTTTCTGTCACCAGAATTGAGCACCGTAAGATTGAACACACTACTGGGCACCTCTTCCCATTGCAAGATAAATAGATCAAGTTGGCCAAACAAAACCCAAATATTGGAGAAGAAATACAAGGCTATAAGAGATCATGCATATAAGAGATCAAAGAAACTCAAATAACTTTCATGGATATAAAAAGATATGACTAATCAGAAACTAAAAGTTCATTAGATCCCAACAAACACACTGCAAAAAGAGTTACATCGTATGGATCTCCAAGAGACCATTGTATTGAGAATCAAGAGAGAGAGAGAGAGATGAAGCCATCTAGCTACTAACTACGGACCCGAAGGTCTACAAAGAACTACTCACGCATCATCGGAGAGGCACCAATGGAGGTGGTGAACCCCATCCGAGATGGTGTCTAGATTGGATCTGGTGGTTCTGGACTCTGCTGATGTCAATTTTACCCATGGGTATGGGTACCCGTGGATACTGTACCCACATGAGCAAGGTATGGGCACAGATTTATACCCATGGGTAGTACCCATACCCTACCCGTTAAGTCATGGGTAGGGAATGGGTATAGCCTTCTACCCATGGATATACCCATACCCTATCTGTTTATACTGACACATGTACCTTACCCATGAAATGTTTTGTGGTATTGTGAACCTATGTCGAAGCTGTCACCAATGTTAATTTGAATGGAGATAATTGTTATGTACTCATCTATTTGTTACTGAGTTGAGATAAATATTTTTTGGTCAAATGTGATTTTGATGAATGCGAAATTGTGAATAACTTGTGTACTATTTGATCTACCCGTCGGGTACCCAATGGGTATGGGTACCCACTGGGTATGGGTATGGGTAAAGTTTCATACCCATGGGTACGTGTATGGGTAGAATTTTGTACCCATTGACTACACGGGTATGGGTATGGTATTGCTCTACCTGCCCCATACCCTACCCATTGCCATCCTTAGCAGCAGCTGGATGAATATTTCGTCGACTCCCCTAGGGTTTTGGGAATATTTGGGTATTTATAGAGCAAAGAGGCGGTCCGGGGGCACCCGAGGTGGGCACAACCCACCAGGGCGCGCCTGGGCCTCTTGGCGCACCCTGGTGGGTTGTCCCCTCCTCAGGACTCCCCCCCAGGTGCAACCAGGGCCCGTTGTGTTCCTTCCGGCCCATAAAAAATCTCCGTAAAGTTTCGTGGCATTTGGACTTCGTTTGATATTGATTTTCTGCGATGTAAAAAACACGGAAAAATAGGAACTGGCACTTGGCACTATGTCAGTAGGTTAGTACCAAAAAATGATATAAAATGATTATAAAACATCCAAGATTGATAATATAACAGCATGGAACAATCAAAATTATAGATAAGTTGGAGACGTATCATGGTGTAGGACATAGAATCCATCACTAAGAGTATCACTTGGTTGCTGGATGCAGCAGAAGTCGGTCTTATGGCCGAAGGCGGGCCTGCCGTCCCTTGTCTTCTTGTCCTTGATCTCTCCACCCCGTACGCCATAGTAAAAGATAGCACTATCGAGAACAGACTTGATGTGGGTGTAATCCTTTTTGTTCATGTTCTTCGACGAGTCCAAGTAAAGAGCGTGGGAGTATCGGGGGTAAAGGATGATGAGCACGTCATGCCCGCCACTGCGCAAAATAAGTACACCTCAAATTAATTAGCCTCCACCGTGCAAATGAATGATTGAAATCGAAGGAAGGATATCCGCGCGGATGACTTATAGGGGATGATAAGGCACGAGAATCGCCTCCTTGTCCTTATTGGTGACCATGAAACTGACGATGTAGCCCCTCGCGTATTCACGGTGCTGTGCGCAGATTCCCAAAAGCCCTCGTGCATGAAGTACGGGTTAGCGACACGCATATAAGGTATCTGCTCAATCCCAATGATGTAGTTCATGTACAAGGAATAAAGGCGGACATACGTAAAATCCAGCTTCTTCAAGTGAAACATGTCAAAGATGTAATTGAATGGAAGGAAGAACTTGTCCGCGGCGCATGTGTGGACGTACGAACTTTGTCGTGGCACATTAACCACGTAGAGTAGGTATCCTAGATTTTCTGAGGCGATGAGGCTTTTCTCTCTCTGTAGCACATCGTCATGAAGTCTCCTTAGATCGCCATGTGTGGCCTCTAACGCTGCCTTAGGTAGGATTGGTTCACCGGCGATATGCCATTTTGCTACACCGGGGATAGGTATACGGTCTCGAACCCGAGGCCGCTGAGGCAGCTGGATCATAGAAGCAGATTTGTTGCCTTTCCTCCTTCTCCTCCTATGCTTCTTTCCTACTGGAAGTTCGTCAATAATACGTTCAGCCTCCAGAGGCTGCAATTCAGGCACCGACTCATGACGCTCAAAACCTGAGTACTCATCATAGGCGCTGATACATCTCCGTCGTATCTACTTTTACAAACACTTTTGCCCTTGTTTTGGACACTAACTTGCATGATTTGAATGGAACTAACCCGGACTAACACTATTTTCAGCAGAATTGCCATGGTATTACTTATGTGCAGAAACAAAAGTTCTCAGAATGACCTGAAACTCCACGGAGCGTCTTTTTGGAAATAATAAAAAATACTGGCAAAAGATCAAGACCAGGGGCCCACACCCTAACCACGAGCGTGGGGGGCGCGCCTGCCCCCTGGGCGTGCCCCTACCTCCTGGGCCCCCTGGAGCTCCTCCGACCTCGACTCCAACTCTATATATTCACTTTCAGGGAGAAAAAAATAGAGGAGAAGGATTCATTGCGTTTTACGATACGAAGCCGCTGCCAAGCCCTAAAACCTCTCGGGAGGGCTGATCTGGAGTCCATTCGAGGCTCCGGAGAGGGGAATCCGTCACCGTCGTCACCATCACCCATCCTCCATCACCAATTTCATGATGCTCACCGCCGTGCGTGAGTAATTCCATCGTAGGCTTGCTGGACGGTGATGGGTTGGATGCGATTTATCATGTAATCGAGTTAGTTTTGTTAGGGTTTGATCCCTAGTATCCACTATGTTCTGAGATTGATGTTGCTATGACTTTGCTATGCTTAATGCTTGTCACTAGGGCTCGAGTGCCATGCTTTCAGATCTGAACCTACATTACATTGATGAATTGGAGCTAGTTCTGTGTCACCCTAGGTTATGACTGTTACATGATGAACCGCATCCGACATAATTCTCTATCACCGATCCAATGCCTACAAGCTTTCCATATATTGTTCTCCGCTTATTTACTTTTCCGTTGCTATTGTTACAATCACTACAAAATACTAAAAACATTACTTTTGTTATCATTACCTTTTGCTACCGTTACCACTACTATCATATTACTTTGCTACTAAATACTTTGTTGGAGATATTAAGTTTCTAGGTGTGGTTGAATTGACAACTCAGCTGCTAATACTTGAGAATATTATTTGGCTCCCCTTATGTCGAATCAATAAATTTGGGTTGAATACTCTACCCTCGAAAACTGTTGTGATCCCCTATACTTGTGGGTTATCAGGCGCCAGTATTGAGATACTGTTGAGTGTCATCGTCATCCTCATCTACAGTGATGTCATCAGCGACTAATGGAGCCTCTTCCTCACCCCGTCCGCTATCACCCAGCATGATAGCCGATGCTAATTGGGTAGGTGGGGTGTTGATGTTCATACCTTGCTGAGGCTGCGTGCTCATGGGTGTGCTCCCAGCCGCCTCCAGGCGAAGTAGACTCTTTGGCCACAACAAGACCCACCCATTGCAACCACCAAGCCACCGCGGGGTCACGTCGTCATCCCCCTAGTACCAGAGGATCCAAATTCTCGTGGCCTAGTTTGACACTGACCACGGATACCTTGAAGACGTCAGGGGGGATCACCCTACTGTGGAAGAATGGTTACTTCGGCTTCATTATCGTCGCCATCCCCACGTTGACCTTCTGGTCACCGATGGTGTACAATATGGTGCACGGGGTTATGTCGGCCTGCAAAGACATGTCTGCGACGTGAGACAACTGAAAGGCAACGAAAACGGGAGATTATACATTTATGGAAGAGGGTCGGTGTGACAGATACCGTGAGGGCATCAAGCTCAGCCAAAGACGAAGCACCGCCAAGCAAGCCCGAGACGGAGGACGGGCTACTATGAGTAGGTGCAGGAGCTGGTGCGGGAGCCGGTGCAGGATTAGGTGCGGGTGCTGGTGCAACGCTAGTTGAGCTGCTCCTGAAGAAGTCGGCAAGGGGAAAGTTCGCTGCATTTTTTTCTGGATTTTTCATGTTCCAACTGAAAACGGTCGGAATCAAGACACTAGACATATCTGCAATCACCTGTTTTGCTGCAGCTACCGTTGTTGCTGAAGGAAATATGCCCTAGAGGCAATACTAAAGTTATTATTTATTTCCTTATATCATGATAATGTTTATTATTCATGCTAGAATTGTATTAACCGGAAACATAATACATGTGTGAATACATAGACAAACAGAGTGTCACTAGTATGCCTCTACTTGATTAGCTCATTGATCAAAGATGGTTATGTTTCCTAACCATAGACATGAGTTATCATTTGATTAACGGGATCACATCATTAGGAGAATGATGTGATTGACTTGACCCATTCCGTTAGCATAGCACTTGATCGTTTAGTTTGTTGCCATTGCTTTCTTCATGACTTATACATGTTCCTATGACTATGAGATTATGCAACTCCCGTTTACCAGAGGAACACTTTGTGTGCTACCAAACGTCACAACGTAACTGGGTGATTATAAAGGTTCTCTACAGGTGTCTCCGAAGGTACTTGTTGGGTTGGCGTATTTCGAGATTAGGATTTGTCACTCCGATTATCGGAGAGGTAACTCTGGGCCCACTCGGTAATGCACATCACTATAAGCCTTGCAAGCATTGCAACTAATTAGTTAGTTGCGGGATGATGTATTACGGAATGAGTAAAGAGACTTGCCGGTAACGAGATTGAACTAGGTGTTGAGATACCGACGATCGAATCTCGGGCAAGTAACATACTGATGACAAAGGGAACAACGTATGTTGCTATGCGATCTGACCGATAAAGATCTTCGTAGAATATGTGGGAGACAATATGAGCATCCAGGTTCCGCTATTGGTTATTGACCGGAGACGTGTCTCGGTCATGTCTACATAGTTCTCGAACCCGTAGGGTCTGCACGCTTAAAGTTCGATGACGGATATATTATGAGTTTATGTGTTTTGATGTACCGAAGGAGTTCGGAGTCCCGGATGAGATCGGGGACATGACGAGGAGTCTTGAAATGGTCGAGATGTAAAGATCGATATATTGGACGACTATATTCGGACATCGGAAAGGTTCCGAGTGATTCGGGTATTTTCGGGAGTACCGGAGAGTTACGGGAATTCGTATTGGGCCTTAATGGGCCATACGGGAAAGGAGAGAAAGGCCTCAAAGGGTGGCCGCACCCCTCCCCATGGTCTGGTCCGAATTGGACTAGGGACGGGGGCGCCCCCTTCCTTCCTTCTCCTTTTCCCTTCGCTTTCCTTCTCTCCTACTCCTACTACTTGGAAGGGATCCTAGTTCTACTAGGAAAGGGGGAATCCTACTCCCGGTGGGAGTAGGACTCCCCTAGGGCGCGCCATAGAGAGGGCCGACCCCTCCCCTCCTCCACTCCTTTATATATGTGGCCAGGGGGCACCCCATAGATACAACAATTGATCCCTTGGATCTCTTAGCCGTGTGCGGTACCCCCCTCCACCATAATCCACATCGGTCATATCGTAGAGGTGCTTAGGCGAAGCCCTGCGTCGGTAGAACATCATCATCGTCACCATGCCATTGTGCTGATGAAACTCTCCCTCAACACTCGGCTGGATCAGAGTTCGAGGGACGTCATCGAGTTGAACGTGTGCAGAACTCGGAGGTGTCGTGCGTTCGGTACTTGATTGGTCGGATCGTGAAGACGTACGACTACATCAACCACGTTGTGCTAACGCTTCCGCTTTCGGTCTACGAGGGTACGTAGACAACACTCTTCCCTCTCGTTGCTATGCATCACCATGATCTTGCGTGTGCGTAGGATTTTTTTTGAAATTACTACATTCCCCAACAGTGGCATCCGTGCCAGGTTTTATGCGTAGATGTCATATGCACGAGTAGAACACAAGTGAGTTGTGGGCGATATAAGTCATACTGCGGGACTGGTTCTACCGACGTGCTTTGCACACAGGTGGCTGGCGGGTGTCAGTTTCTCCAACTTCAGTTGAACCGAGTGTGGCTACGCCCGGTCCTTGCGAAGGTTACAACATCACCAACTTGACAAACTATTGTTGTGGTTTTGATGCGTAGGTAAGAACCGTTCTTGCTAAGCCCGTAGCAGCCACGTAAAACTTGCAACAACAAAGTAGAGGACGTCTAACTTGTTTTTGCAGGGCATGTTGTGATGTGATATGGTCAAGACATGATGCTAAATTTTATTGTATGAGATGATCATGTTTTGTAACCGAGTTATTGGCAACTGGCAGGAGCCATATGGTTGTCGCTTTATTGTATGCAATGCAATTGCGCTATAATGCTTTACTTTCTCACTAAGCGGTAGCGATAGTCGTGGAAGCATAAGATTGGCGAGACGACAACGATGCTACGATGGTGATCAAGGTGTCAAGCCGGTGACGATTGTGATCATGACGGTTCTTCGGAGATGGAGATCACAAGCACAAGATGATGATGGCCATATCATATCACTTATATTGATTGCATGTGATGTTTATCTTTTATGCATCTTATCTTGCTTTGATTGACGGTAGCATTATAAGATGATATCTCACTAAATTTCAAGATAAAAGTGTTCTCCCTGAGTATGCACCGTTGCCAAAGTTCGTCGTGCCCAGACACCACGTGATGATCGGGTGTGATAAGCTCTACGTCCATCTACAACGGGTGCAAGCTAGTTTTGCACACGCAGAATACTTAGGTTAAACTTGACGAGCCTAGCATATGCAGATATGGCCTCGGAACTCTGAGACCGAAAGGTCGAGCATGAATCATATAGTAGATATGATCAACATATTGATGTTCACCATTGAAAGCTACTCCATTTCACGTGATGATCGGTTATGGTTTAGTTGATTTGGATCATGTGATCACTTAGAAGATTAGAGGGATGTCTTTCTAAGTGGGAGTTCTTAAGTAATATGATTAATTGAACTTAAATTTATCATGAACTTAGTCCTGGTAGTATTAGCATATCTATGTTGTAGATCAATAGCTCGCATTTAGCTCCCCTGTTTTATTTTTGATATGTTCCTAGAGAAAACTAAGTTGAAAGATGTTAGTAGCAATGATGCGGATTGGATCCGTGATCTGAGGTTTATCCTCAATGCTGCACAGAAGAATTATGTCCTTGATGCACCGCTAGGTGACAGACCTATTGCTGGAGCAGATGCAGACGTCATGAACGTTTGGCTAGCTCAATATGATGACTACTTGATAGTTTAGTGCACCATGCTTAACAGCTTAGAATCGGGACTTCAAAGACTTTTTGAACGTCATGGATCATATGGATGTTCCAGGAGTTGAAGTTAATATTTCAAGCAAATACCCGAGTTAAGAGATATGAAGTCTCCAACAAGTTCTATAGCTAAAAGATGGAGGAGAATAGCTCAAGCAGTGAGCATGTGTTCAGATTGTTTGGGTACTACAATCGCTTGAATCAAGTGGGAGTTAATCTTCCATATAAAATAGTGATTGACATAATTCTCTAGTCACCATCACCAAGTTAGTAGAACTTCGTGATGAACTATAGTATGCAAGGGATGACGAAAACGATTCCCGAGCTTTTCATGATGATGAAATCGATGAAGGTAGAAATCAAGAAAGAGCATCAAGTGTTGATGATTAACAAGACCACTAGTTTCAAAAAAAGGGCAAAGGGAAAGAAAGGGAACTTCAAGAAGAACGGCAAGCAAGTTGCTACTCAAGTGAAGAAGCCCAAGTCTGGACCTAAGCCTGATACTAAGTGCTTCTACTGCAAAGGGACTGGTCACTAAAAGCAAACTGCCCCAAGTATTTAGCGGATAAGATGGATGGCAAAGTGAACAATGCTATGTTTGATATACATGTAATTGATGTGTACTTTACTAGTGTTTATAGCAACCCCTCGGTATTTGATATTGGTTCAGTTGCTAAGAGTAGTAACTCGAAACGGGAGTTGCAGAATGAACAGAGACTAGTTAAGGGTGAAGTGATGATGTGTGATGGAAGTGGTTCCAAGATTGATATGATCATGATCGCACACTCCCTATACTTTCGGGATTAGTGTTAAACCTAAATAAATGTTATTTGGTGTTTGCGTTGAGCATGAATATGATTTGATCATGTTTATTGCAAAATGGTTATTCATTTAAGTTAGAGAATAATTGTTGTTCTGTTTACATGAATAAAACCTTCTATGGTCATACACCCAATGAAAATGGTTCGTTGGATCTCGATCATAGTGATACACATATTCATAATATTGAAGCCAAAAGATGTAAAGTTAATAATGATAGTGCAACTTATTTGTGGCACTGCCGTTTAGGTCATATTGGTGTAAATCGCATGAAGAAACTCCATGCTGATGGGCTTTTGGAATCACTTGATTATGAATCAGTTTGATGCTTGCGAACCATGCCTCATGAGCAAGATGACTAAGACTCCATTCTCCGGAACAATGTAGCGAGCAACTGACATATTGGAAATAATACATACTGATGTATGCAGTCCGATGATTGTTGAGGCTCGCAGCGGGTATCGTTATTTTCTGACCTTCATAGATGATTTGAGAAGATATGGGTATATCTACTTGATGAAACATAAGTCTGAAACATTTGAAAAGTTCAAAGAACTTCAGAGTGAAGTGGAAAATCATCGTGACAAGAAAATAAAGTTTCTACTATCTGATTGCAGAGACAAATATTTGAGTTACGAGTTTGGTCTTCAATTAAAACAATGTGGAATAATTTCACAAAATCATGCCACCTGGAACACCACATCATAATGGTGTGTCCGAACGTCATAACCGTACTATTATTGGATATAGTGCAATTTATGATGTTTCTTACCGATTAATCACTATAGTTTTGGGTTATGCATTAGAGACAGCTGCATTCATGTTAAAAAGGGCACCATCTAAATCCGTTGAGGCGACACCATATGAACTATGGTTTGGCAAGAAACCAAAGTTGTCGTTTCTTAAAGTTTGAGGTTGCAATGCTTATGTGGAAAAGTTTCAACCTGATAAGCTCAAACCCAAATCGGAGAAGTGCGTCTTCATAGGATACCCAAAAGAAAATGTTGGGTACACCTTCTATCACAGATCCAAATGCAAGTTATTCATTGCTGAGAATGGATCCTTTCTAGAAAAGGAGTTTCTCTCGAAAGAAGTGAGTGGGAGGAAAGTAGAACTTGATGGGGTAACTGTACCTGCTCCCTTATTGGAAGGTAGTTCATCACAGAAATCTGTTTCTGTGACTCCTACACCAATTAGGGAGGAAGCTAATGATGATGATCATGTAACTTCAGATCAAGTTACTACCGAACCTCGTAGGTAAACCAGAGTGATATCCACACCAGAGTGGTACGGTAATCATGTTCTGGAGGTCATGTTACTTGACCATGACGAACCTACGAACTATGAGGAAGCGATGATGAGCCCAGATTCCACGAAATGGCTTGAGGCCATGAAATCTGAGATGAGATCCATGTATAAGAACAAAGTATGGACTTTGATTGACTTTCCCAAAGATCGGCGAGCCATTGAGATTAAATGGATCTTCAAGAGGAAGACGGACGTTGATAGTAGTGTTACTATCTACAAAGCTAGAATTGTCGCAAAAGGTTTTTGACAAGTTCAAGGTGTTGACTACAATGAGAGTTTCTCACTCGTATCTATGCTTAAGTCTTTCCGAATCATGTTAGTAATTGCCACATTTTATGAAATCTGGCAAATGGATAAACAAAACTGCATTCCTTAATGGATTTATTAAAGAAGAGTTGTATATGATGCAACCAGAAGGTTTTGTCAATCCTAAAGGTGCTAAGAAAATATGCAAGCTCCAGCGATCCATCTATGGACTGGTGCAAGCATCTCGGAGCTGGAATATACGCTTTGATAAGTTGATCAAAGCATATCATTTTATACAGACTTGCGGTGGAGCCTGTATTTACAAGAAAGTGAGTGGGAGCACTACATCATTTCTGATAAATATATGTGAATGACATATTGTTGATCGGAGATAATGTAGAATTATTCTGCAAAGCATAAAGGGGTGTTTCAAAGGAGTTTTTCAAAGAAAGACCTCGGTGAAGCTGCTTACATATTGAGCATCAAGATCTATAGAGATAGATCAAGACGCTTGATAAGTTTTTAATGAGTACATACCTTGACAAGATTTTGAAGTAGTTCAAAATGGAACAGTCAAAGAAAGAGTTCTTGCCTCTGTTACAAGGTGTGAAACTGAGTAAGACTCAAAGCCCGACCCCGGCAGAAGATAGAAAGAGAATGGAAGTCATTCCCTATGCCTTGGCCATAGGTTCTATAAAATATGCCATGCTGTGTACCAGATCTATTGTATACCCTACATTGTTTTTGGCAAGGGAGTACAATAGTGATCTAGGAGTAGATCACTGGACAGCGGTCAAAATTATCCTTAGTGGAATAAGGATATGTTTTCGATTATGGAGGTGACAAAAAGGTTTGTCGTAAAGGGTTGCATCGATGCAAATTTTGACACTGATCCAGATGACTCTAAATCTCAATCTGGATACATATTGAAAGTGGGAGCAATTAGCTAGAGTAGCTCCGTGTAGAGCATTGTTGACATAGAAATTTGCAAAATACTTACGGATCTGAATGTGGCAGACCCGTTAACTAAACTTCTCTCACAAGCAAAAGATGATCACACCTCAGTACTCTTTGGGTGTTAATCACATAGCGATGTGAACTAGATTATTGACTCTAGTAAACCCTTTGGGTGTTGGTCACATGTCGATGTGAACTATGGGTGTTAATCACATGGTGATGTGAACTATTGGTATTAAATCACATGGCGATGTGAACTAGATTATTGACTCTAGTGCAAGTGGGAGACTGAAGGGAATATGCCCTAGAGGCAATAATAAAGTTATTATTTATTTCCTTATATCATGATAAATGTTTATTATTCATGCTAGAATTGTATTAACCGGAAACATAATACATGTGTGAATACATAGACAAACAGAGTGTCACTAGTATGCCTCTACTTCACTAGCTCGTTATCAAAGATGGTTATGTTTCCTAACCATAGACATGAGTTTGACTTGACCCATTCCGTTAGCATAGCACTTGATCGTTTAGTTTGTTGCTATTGCTTTCTTCATGACTTATACATGTTCCTATGACTATGAGATTATGCAACTCCCGTTTACCAGAGGAACACTTTGTGTGCTACCAAACGTCACAACGTAACTGGGTGATTATAAAGGTGCTCTACAGGTGTCTCCGAAGGTACTTGTTGGGTTGGCGTATTTCGAGATTAGGATTTGTCACTCAGATTGTCGGAGAGGTAACTCTGGGCCCACTCGGTAATGCACATCACTATAAGCCTTGCAAGCATTGCAACTAATGAGTTAGTTGCGGGATGATGTATTACGGAACGAGTAAAGAGACTTGCCGGTAACGAGATTGAACTAGCTATTGAGATACCGAGGATCGAATCTCGGGCAAGTAACATACCGATGACAAAGGGAACAACATATGTTGTTATGCGGTCTGACCGATAAAGATCTTCGTAGAATATGTGGGAGCCAATATGAGCATCCAGGTTCCGCTATTGGTTATTGACCGGAGACGTGTCTCGGTCGTGTCTTCATAGTTCTCGAACCCGTAGGGTCCGCACACTTAAAGTCTGATGACGATTATATTATGAGTTTATGTGTTTTGATGTACCGAAGGAGTTCGGAGTCCCAGATGAGATCGGGGACATGACGAGGAGTCTTGAAATGGTTGAGACGTAAAGATCGATATATTGGACGACTATATTCGGACATTGGAAAGGTTCCGAGTGATTCGGATATTTTCGGGAGTACCAGAGAGTTACGGGAATTCGTATTGGGCCTTAATGGGCCATACGGGAAAGGAGAGAAAGGCCTCAAAGGGTGGCCGCACCCCTCCCCATGGGCTGGTCTGAATTGGACTAGGGAGGGGGGGCGCCCCCTTCCTTCCTTCTCCTTTTCCCTTCCCTTTCCTTCTCTCCTACTCCTACTACTTGGAAGGGATCCTAGTTCTACTAGGAAAGGGGGAATCCTTCTCCCGGTGGGAGTAGGACTCCCCTATGGCGCGCCATAGAGAGGGCCGGCCATCCCCTCCTCCACTCCTTTATATACATGGCCAGGGGGCACCCCATAGATACAACAATTGATCCCTTGGATCTCTTAGCCGTGTGCGGTGCCCCCCTCCACCATAATCCACCTCGGTCATATCGTAGCGGTGCTTAGGCGAAGCCCTGCGTCGGTAGAACATCATCATCATCACCACGCCGTCGTGCTGACGAAACTCTCCCTCAACACTCGGCTGGATCGGAGTTCAAGGGACGTCATCGAGTTGAACGTGTGCAGAACTCGGAGGTGTCGTGCATTCGGTACTTGATCGGTCGGATCGTGAAGACGTACGACTACATCAACCACGTTGTGCTAACGCTTCCTCTTTCGGTCTACGAGGGTACGTAGACAACACTCTCCCCTCTCGTTGCTATGCATCATCATGATCTTGCGTGTGCGTAGGAATTTTTTTGAAATTACTATGTTCCCCAACAGTTGCGACTGTCTCAGCCGGTTTCTTCTCAACCGCAATCTCAACCTTTTTGTCGATGTTTCTTCAGTTAACCTCCGTCTTTCCTTTCTCTCCTCCCTGGTCTCACGATAGTACTTCCTCCACGTGGCAGCTTCGGCCTCGCAAGCCGCCTTGAATATTTCAAACTACTCTTCCGTGATTGTCGGATTATCCTTTACAATCTCGGAGTAGGTTTCCTTTTTGTTGACGATTTGATGTTTCACCCTTGCTTTCTAGGCGGCCAACGCGTCGCTAAACTTGCTCATGCCGTGTTTGTTTATCTTCTTCATTGTCGGGTCCTTATCTGGATTTTTATATTCCTTTTCATCCCGGCCCGGGAACAAGAATATCTGGTGCAGCTTCTTTAGGAGGTAGGGCCTCATATTATCTATCTTCTGTAGTTTCTCATCGTTGATGGTGGCGGTTGTCCGTACGATGCAGCCTATTTGATTGCCGTAGCACGAACGTGCTTCCGCGAGCGCTGTTGGCTCAAAAATGCCGTCGTCCACCTCCATGACCACCAGTCTAGTAGTCATGAGCTGGTTTGGGCGCCATTGCCTCTTTGCTTTCGGTTCTATACTGACTCTGCTAGTCTCGGCGCCGGTCTCAGTCTCAGCACCGGTCTCAGATTCAGCGCCGGTCTGGATGACGGTCTCAATCTCTGATGCGACAGGTGGGCCCAGCAACAACATTCGTTGATCGTCGGCAAGGCTCAAAAATTCGTCTACCGCTAGGTAGACATTATTGCAATCACCAGAACCCTGTCCTTCATTGTTGCTAGCCATGTTTCCTATGATTAAAACTAGTCAATTAATTCTAGACCTAATAAAATGAACAATGGCATAAAAGGCCTATGTTTTGCAAGAACGTTGACTCCTTTCCGGTGCGGCAAATCTCGGGCACTCGATATGTCCTAGTTTGTAGCACAAATCATGCCGAAATTCACGGAAATTTTTGGCATGACCTTTGCTAAAAAGTGGACAAATCGAGCACCTGAAATTTGCCGGAATAGAAATGAATCAACATTCTGGCAGAACATAGGCCACTCGGCTTCATTCCCTGGAAACAACAAAAGGCCACTTGGGCACAATCGAACCACTTCAATGAAAAGATGTAACATGACCACTTCAATGAAAAGATATAATCAACAATAAAAGTCTAGTAAGGGATCATCTTTAAAATAAAACTTGCCTAAATTAATTTCCTAGAAAAATAGTGGTCTTTTCAAAAATCAAGAACCTTTGCAAAATGACCTCACTAAACACTTCTCTGCCTAGGACAGAACCCAATTTTTTTTCTAGCTATTCCTCTCTCTCTCTCTCTCTCACACACACACACGTGCATTATTTTCTCTAACCCTTCTCTGCCTAGGATAGAACCCAATTAAATTGCAAAGGAACTCCATTTCTCTAACCCTTCTGACCTAATGCTCTAAAATAAATATTTCCTCTAACCTAGCGAACCTAGTTAACCTAGCTTGTTAATCTAACAAACCTAATTAACCTAGCTATTTAACCTAGTTAGTTAACTTATCTTGTTAACCTAACGAACCTAATTAACCTAGCTATTTAACCTAGTTAGTTAACCTAGCTAGTTAACCTAGCTAGTTAACCTAGTTAACCTAGATAATTAACCTAATTAAACTAGTTAACCTAGCTAGTTCTCTGTCAAAGCCCTAAATAATTTTTTGCACTAACTTAGATAATTAACCTAATTAAACTAGTTAACCTAACTAGTTCTCTGTCAAAGCCCTAACTAAAATTTTGCACTAAAGTAGATAATTAACCTAATTAAACTAGTTAACCTAGCTAGCTAGTTCTATGTCCGATGTTTGTGTTATGCATAAGAGAGAGAGAGGAGGGGTGGGGGCTTACAGACGATGGCTTCAGTGGTGGCGAGGGAGGCGGTGGTGGCTAGGAAGGCATGGGCGTCTCCGGTGACGGCGAGGGAGGCAGGGGCGTCGAGGGTGGCTCCGGTGGCGTTGATGAGGCCGCGCGGTTCTGGTGGTGTTGGGGGCTACTCCGGTGGCATCGACAGCCCGCGGCTCTGGTGGCTCCGGGGGCGTTGACGTCGGCAGGAGACGGCGGTGAAGTAGGGCGACAACGAATTGGGGAGACGGCGGCGAAGTGGGGCGAGGGATTTGGGGGATAAGTAGTGGCTGGGGGGGACCGCTTTTGGGTTAAGTCAAACTTAGTCATAGCGTGTTTCAGAAAAAAGCGCTATAGCTAAGTTAGCTACAACGTCTTTTACTAAACACGCTATTGCTATAGCTATGTATTTTCCTTTTCTTTTCTTATTTCCTTTTCTCTTTCTATAGCGATGGTCTAAACAGGCACTAGTGCTACATTATCTATAGCGCCTCTTATGAACAGACACTACTGCTATGCTTTCTCCATTTTCCCCTTTTCATTTATTTTTCTTTACATTTTATTTTTTCCTTTCTCCTTTTTCTATTTCTTTCTTTTCCATTTACTTTTCTATTTGTTTTTCATTTTATTTATTTTCATTAGCAGTAGCCCCTTTCACCGTAAACGCGCTGCTAAAATAATCTTAGCGATAGCACTATTTCTAAAAGACTGCTACTACTATATGTAGTCTATCGGCTTAGTGGCGAGAATTTTAGTAGTATTGCATTTAAAGGCAAACACGCTACTACTACATGTGTATCTGTAGAGCATTTAACCTGCACGCGCTACTGCTATTTAGCTATAGCGCCCTTTTTTAACAAGCGCTACTACTAAGATTCTGTGTATAAGGTTTTCCCTAGTAGTGGTTCCGGGGGTACCGGGTGATGACCATCATGATCGAAAGGGGTTTCGGGATGCCCGGACAAGTGTTGGGGGCCCCCATGGGCCAAGGGAAGGGAGCAAACCAGCCCACTAAGGGTCTGTGCGCTCCTCACCCTTTCCCACTTAACCAGGAGAGGGGGGGCGCCCCCTCTAGGGTTCCCTCCACCTGGCTTGGGCGGCAAGCCACCCTAGGGTTTCCCTAGGGGACGTCCCCATCTGCCTTGTGGCCGCCGCCCCCCTAGATGGGATCTAGGGCTCTCCCTCTTCCTCCCTTCCCCTATATATAGAGAGGTAGAGAGAAGGCGGCCGCACGCTTGAACCCATCTATGCCATGATGCTACCCTCCCTCTCCCTCGTAGCCCTCTTCCTCTCTATAGTGCTTATCGAAGCTCTGCCGAGATTTCTCCACCACCACCACCACACCGCCATGCTGCCGGAGGACTCGAGCTACTACTTCACCATCGCTTGTTGGATCGAGGAGGTGAAGGTCTCATCAAGCCGTACGTGTTTTGAACGCGGAGGTGCCGTCCGTTCGGCGCTAGATCGAGAGTTCGCGGGACGGATCGTGATTGGATCGCGAAGACATTCGACTACATCAATCGCATCTCTTAACGCTTCCTCTTAGCGATCTACAAGGGTATGTACATGCAATTGTTGGGAAACGTAGCATGAAATTTTGAAAAAAATTCCTACGCTCACGCAAGATCTATCTAGGAGATACATAGCAATGAGAGGGGGAGAGTGTGTCTACATACCCCCTTAGACCGAAAGCGGAAGCATTTGACAACGTGGTTGATGTAGTCGAACTTCTTCTCGTTCCGACCGATCAAGCACCGAACGAACGACACCTCCGAGTTCTTCACACGTTCAGCTCGACGATTTCCCTCGAACTCTTGATCCAGCAAAGTGTCATGGAAGTAGATGAGTTCCGTCAGCACGATGGTGTGGTGATTGTGATGGTGAAGTGATCCGCGCAGGGTTGCGCCTAAGCACTACGAAGATATGACCAGAGGCATAAACTATGGAGGGGGGCGCCGCACAAGGCTAACAATTGTTGGTGTGTGTTCTAGGTACCCCCTACCCACGTATATATAGGTGGGAGGGGGAGGGGGACAGCCTTGGGGCGCCCCAAGTAGGAGGAATCCTACTTGGGGCCCTAGTCTAATTCGCCCCCCTTACCATGTTTTCCGAAGGGGGAAGGAAGGAGGAGGGAGGAGGGAAGGAGGGGGGAGGCTGAATCCCTCCCCTTCCTTCTCTCTTCCCCTATTTCCTTCCCCTTAGGTGCGGCCCATATGGGGGCGCGGTAGTCCCTGCTGGCCACTGCATTTCCCCTGTTGGCCCATTAGGCCCATATCCTTTGTCGGGGGTGTCCGGAACCCCTTCCAGTGACCGGATATGTACCCGGTACCCTCCGGAACACTTCCGGTGTCCGAATACTATCGTCCTATATATCAATATTTACCTATCGACCATTTCGAGACTCCTCGTCATGTACGTCATCTCATCCGGGACTCCAAACAACATTCGGTCACCAAATCGCATAACTCATACAATACAAAATCGTCATCGAATGTTAAGCGTGCAGACCCTACGGGTTCGAGAACTATGTAGACATGACCGAGAAACCTATCTGGTCAATAACCAACAGCGGAACTTGGATGCTCATATTGGCTCCTACATATTCTACGAAGATCTTTATCGTTGAATTCTAATGAAAATATATGTTATTCCCTTTGTCATCGGTATGTTACTTGCCTGAGATTCGATCGTCGGTACCTAGTTCAATCTCGTTATCGGGAAGTCACTTTACTTGTTCCATAATACATCATCCCGCAACTAACTCATTAGTCACTTTGCTTGCAAGGCTTCTTATCATGTGTATTACCGAGAGGGCCCAGAGATACCTCTCCGATACTTAGAATGACAAATCCTAATCTTGAACTATGCCAACCCAACAAACACCTTCGGAGATACCTGTAGAGCATCTTTATAAACACCCAGTTACGTTGTGAAGTTTGATAGCACACAAGGCATTCCTCCGGTGTCCAGGAGTTGCATAATCTCATAGTCAAAGGAATATGTATATGACATGAAAAAAGCAATAGCAATAAAACTGAATGATCTATATGCTAAGCTAATGGATGAGTCATGTCCATCACATCATTCTCTTAATGATGTGATCCCATTAACAAATGACAACTCATGTCCATGGTTAGGAAACTGATACGTCTCCGTTGTATCTACTTTTCCAAACACTTTTGCCCTTGTTTTGGACTCTAACTTGCATGATTTGAATGGAACTAACCCGGACTGACGCTATTTTCAGCAGAATTGCCATGGTGTTATTTTTGTGCAGAAATAAATGTTCTTGGAATGACCTGAAAATCAATGGAGAATTATTTTGGAATATATAAAAAATACTGGAAGGAAGATCCACGTCAGGGGGGCCTCCACCTGTCCACGAGGGTGGGGGCGCGCCCTACCCCCCTAGGCGCGCCCCCCTGCCTTGTGGGCCCCTGACGCTCCACCGACCTCAACCCTGACTCCATATATTCACTTTCGGGGAGAAAAAAACCAAGGATAAGGATTCATCGCGTTTTACGATACGGAGCCGCCGGCAAGCCCTAAGTTGTCTCGGGAGGGCTGATCTGGAGTTCGTTCGGGGCTCCAGAGAGGGGAATCCGTCGCCATCGTCATCATCAACCATCCTCCATCATCAATTTCATGATGCTCACCGCCGTGCATGAGTAATTCCATCGTAGGCTTGCCAGACGGTGATGGGTTGGATGAGATTTATCATGTAATCGAGTTAGTTTTGTTAGGGTTTGATCCCTAGTATCCACTATGTTCTGAGATTGATGTTACTATGACTTTGCTATGCTTAATGCTTGTCAATAGGGCCCGAGTGCCATGATTTCAGATCCGAACCTATTATGTTTTCATCAATATATGAGAGTTCTTGATCTTATCTTGCAAGTATATAGTCACCTACTATGTGTTATGATCCGGCAACCCCGAGGTGACAATAATCGGGACCACTCCCGGTGATGACCGTAGTTTGAGGAGTTCATGTATTCACTATGTGTTAATGCTTTGGTCCGGTACTCTATTAAAAGGAGGCCTTAATATCGCTTAGTTTCCAATAGGACCCCGCTGCCACGGGAGGGTAGGACAAAAGATGTCATGCAAGTTCTTTCCATAAGCACGTAGTATGACTATATTCGGACTACATGCCTACATTACATTGATGAATTGTAGCTAGTTTTGTGTCACCCTATGTTATGACTGTTACATGATGAACCGCATCCAGCATAATTCTCTATCACCGATCCATTGCCTATGAGCTTTCCATATATTGTTCTTCGCTTATTTACTTTTCTGTTGCTATTGTTATCATCACTACAAAACACCAAAAATATTACTTTTGCTACCGTTACCTTTTACCACCGTTACCACCACTATCATATTACTTTGCTACTAAACACTTTGCTGCAGATATTAAGTTTCTAGGTGTGGTTGAATTGACAACTCAGCTCCTAATACTTGAGAATATTCTTTAGCTCCCCTTGTGTCGAATCCATAAATTTGGGTTGAATACTCTACCCTCGAAAACTGTTGCGATCCCCTATACTTGTGGGTTATCAAGACTATTTTCTGGCGCAGTTGCTGGGGAGCATAACTCTATTCTTTGAGTTACTTGGGATTTATATCTGCTTATCATTATGAAGACCTTGAAAGATCCAAGAACCAAGATTTATCCCTCAACTACGAGGGGAGGTAAGGAACTGCCATCTAGCTCTGCACTTGATTCACCTTCTATTTCGAGTAAGCTTTCGACACCTAGACCTGCTTCTGCTATTAATTCTGATATGTCGCATGTTATTGATGATGCCACTTCTGCTATGCATGATACTTATGATGAAACTACTTTTATGCTTGATACTACTGTGCCACTTGGTGAATTTTTTAATGAACAACTTGCTAGGGCTAGAGAAAATGAAATAATTGAAATTGATAATATTGATGAAAGTGATGATGAAGATTCTCCCCCTAGAAATGAATTTCCTATTGTTCCTGAAGGTTATGGTATGGATGAAGAAACTGCTAGAGACTTTCTTGCTTGCAATGATAGGAGTGATCTTAAGAAGCTTTTAGCTAAGCTGAAACAAAAAAACTCTGAATGCTAGAATGGAATATGATCCTGCTTATGTTACTTCACCTATCTTTGTTACTAATAAGGATTATGAATTCTCTGTCGACCCTGATATAATTACTTTGGTTGAATCTGATCCTTTCTATGGCTACGAATCTGAAACTGTTGTGGCACATCTTACTAAATTAAATGATATAGCCACCATGTTCACTAATGATGCGAAAACTCGCTATTATTATATTATTAAGTTATTTCCATTCTCATTAAAGGGTGATGCTAAGACGTGGTTTAATTCTCTTGATCCTAGTTGTGTGCGTAGTCCCCAGGATATGATTTATTACTTCTCTGCTAAATATTTCCCCGCTCATAAGAAACAAGCTGCTTTAAGGGAAATATATAATTTTGTGCAAATTGAAGAAGAGAGTCTCCCACAAGCTTGGGGGAGGCTTCTCCAATTAATTAATGCTTTGCCTGATCATCCTCTTAAGAAAAATGAAATACTTAATATCTTTTATAATGGACTAACCGATGCTTCCAGAGACCACCTGGATAGTTGTGCTGGTTGTGTTTTCAGGGAAAGAACACCAGATGAAGCTGAAATTCTATTGAATAATATGTTGACTAATGAAAATAATTGGACACATCCTGAACCAACTCCTGAGCCAACTCCGAAGAAAAGGGGTATTCTATTTCTCAGTCCTGAATATATGCAAGAGGCAAAGAAATCTATGAAAGAAAAAGGTATTAAAGCTGAAGATGTTAAGAATTTACCTCCTATTGAAGAAATACATGGTCTTAATTTACTGCTTATTGAAGAAATACATGGTCTTGATAACCCGACACAGGTAGTAAAGGTAAATTCTCTCTATAGATACGATAAAGTTGAAATCCCTCCTACTAAGTTTGCTAGCCAATGCTTAGATGAGTTTGATAACTTTATGGATAAGCAAGAGGATTTTAATGCTTATGTTGGTAGACAATTGAAACATAATGCTTATATGATTGAACACTTGAGTGATTATATGGCTAATGTTAAAGGTGAACTTAAACTTATTAGTAAACATGCTTCTATGGTTACCACTCAAGTAGAACAAGTACTTAAAGCTCAGATTGATTTGCTCAATGAATTAAATAGTAAGAAAAATGATAATGTTATTAGAGTTATGACTAGAGGTGGTAAAAAGACTCAGGAACCTTTGTATCCTAAGGGACATCCTAAGATAATTGAGCAAGATTCTCAGAGAAATAATATTGATGCACCTAGTCCTTCTAAGAGGAAGAAAAAGAAAAATGATAGGACTTTGCATACTTCTAGTGAACCTGTTGATGACACACCTGAGAATCCCAATGATATTTCTATTTCTAATGCTGAAACGCAATTTGGTAATGAGCATGAACCTAGTGATAATGTTAATAATGATGTTCATGTTGATGCTCAACCTAGTAATGACAATGAAGTAGAGATTGAACCTGTTGTTGATCTTGATAACCCACAATCAAATAATCAACATTATGAGAGACTTTGTTGCTAGGACGCACGGTAAAGAAAGAGAACCATGGGTTCAGAAACCCATGCCTTTTCCTCCTAAACCATCCAAGAAAAAGGATGATGAGGATTTTGAGCGCTTTGCTGAAATGATTAGACCTATCTTCTTGCATATGCGTTTGACTGATATGCTTAAAATGAATCCTTATGCTAAATATATGAAAGATATTGTTACTAATAAAAGAAAGATACCAGAAGCTGAATTTCCACCATGGTTGCTAATTACACTTTTAAGGGTGGAATACCTAAGAAACTAGGAGATCCCGGAGTACCAACTATACCATGCTCCATTAAAAGAAACTATGTTAAAACTGCTTTATGTGATCTTGGAGCCGGTGTTAGTGTTATGCCTCTCTCTTTATATTGTAGACTTGATTTGAATAAGTTGACACCTACTGAAATATCTTTGCAAATGGCTGATAAATCAATTGCTATACCTGTCGGTATTTGTGAGGATGTGCCTCTTGTGGTTGCAAACGTTACCATTTTAAAGGACTTTTTATTCTTGATATTCCCGAGGACGATAGTATGTCTATTATTCTTGGAAGACCCTTTCGAATACTGCAGGGGCTGTTATTGATTGCACCAAAGGCAATGTCACTTTTCATGTTAATGGTAATGAGCATATGATACACTTTCCGAGGAAACAACCTCAAGTCCAGAGTATCAATTCTATTGGAAAATTCCAACTATTATGTCGGGGGTTGGGTGCGACATATGGCAATGGATGGCTTATCATGGTGGGGGCGAGTAGAACGTTGCCGGTGCCTGGAAACGGGATGAGGCATAGACACGAACGCCGGCGTACTTTACCCAGGTTCGGGGCTCTCCTAGGAGATAACACCCCTAGTCTTGCTCTGCGGGGTCTCCGCATGATCACTAAGGCAAAGTGAATGCAAGGGTGCTCCTTGAGCTGTATGTTGAAGGTAGGAGAAGGCAGGGTCAGCTCTCTCCCCCTCTATGATCTGGTCTAGTTCTAATGGGTCGAAACCCTTTGCATGGGTGCCTGGGGGGTTTATATAGGCCTACCCCCCAGGGGTACAATGGTAAACTGCTTGGGCGCAAGGCCCAGCCATCAGTCTCTTCGCCCGCCGGCCCTTCCGCTGACTGCTGGGGCCCGCCGACTGGTCTGGTACGAAGCCGACAGGCCGTACCCGCCGCTTGCGAGTCTTGCCGGCTGCTGTTTACTGTAGCCGTGCCTCTGATGACGCATGCTTGGTCATGGGGTCGTGGCTACAGCCTCGCCGTCTGGCGGGTGATCACTGCAGCCACTCCCTATCTCGTCTGGTTAATGGCGCGGGGAAACCGTGGGAGGGGCAGGCCGACTCCCTACGGGTCCGACTGGTGGCGCTCTTGCCGTCTTCTGGACACTCACTGACTGGTAGGGCCCGTCATCTGTGGACCGTACTGACAGGCCGTCATGGGCATAGGACTCCGCCCACTGTTGCTGATGTCAGGGATGGCATGGCAACAGTGCCGCGCCAGACGGAGATCTCTGTTGGTATAGCGCACTGTGGCGTAGCCATCTCCTGGAAAAGGGGAGGGAGTGGGCTTCACTGTTGCCACTCCCTGTCCCATCCCCCCTAATGAGGGCACGGGCTTCATTGGTGCCGTGGGCCGACTCCCGACGGCCGGCTTTTCGGGAAGCTGCCAGGCGGGAGTCGGCCGGTCTTGGACTCTAGGAATCGGATGCATGCGGGCACCCGACTGTTCCTTCAGTCGTCCTCCAGAAGGCGGCTCTTCATTTGTCGTCTTGAGGGGCACAGTCAGCCCCGTTGTCTTGAAAGTTTTTGGGCCTCGGGTTAGCCTACCCATGGCCCATTACTCCAACAATAGTCCCCGAAGCTGATGAGGCGCCATGGGCAACCAGCCGAGGAGCCTCAGCAGTTTCTTTCTCCAAGTATTTGAGGTGAAAACCTCGTTCAGCCTCTGCAGCGCCGACTGGCGAGAGTCGGACTCACCCAATTTGGCTTGTCCAAAAAATTTCGAATGCCCTGGCGGGATCCCAGGGCGTGCTTGCTAAGCTTCCAAGCCGCCGCCCGTTTCGGGCTCATCACGTGGCAACAAGCGGCCAGGACAGTCTGGCCATCCACATGTGCGACGGGACATGCCTACGGGCAGGGCCCGCCACTACCGCACCTCGGCGCGCGAGCGGATCCGCTGCGGCCGGAGTGGACGGTTGAGGTTCCTACGGAGTTACTGCGTGCAGTAACTCTGCGCGATAAACGTGGGGGCGTGGGATAGTGGGCGTAGTAGATCCCACAACCGCCCCTCGGCTTCTCAGCCCATGAGGCTATAAGTAGGAGGAGGAGGGGGAGCGGTGGAGCACGCACATCCCTCCTCCTCATTGCTTCTTCTTCTTCTTCTTCTTCTTCTTCTTCTTCTTCTCTCGCCGCTGCACCTCAAGCTACGTCGAGTGCCGCGGTGGTCCGCTCACAATGAGCTCTTCCTCCGCCATCACGCCCCCTACGGCGCACTCTGGCACCTGGGATGGTTCGGAGGTCCACGACGATCACGTCGATTTTCTCCGCAAGACGCGTCGGCTGCCCGGCGAGGACCTCGTGCGGGTCCGCCTCACACGGAGGGGGGAGATCTCGCCGGTGCTGCAGGAGGGCGAGCGGGTCGTCTTCCGCTCGCACTGCCTATGTGGCATGGGCTTACCGGCGAGCAGCTTCTTCCGCTCTTTCCTTGAGTTCTACGGACTCCAGCCGCACCACCTCACCCCCAACACGGTGGTGCTGCTGTCCGCCTTCGTCACCTTGTGCGAAGGCTTCCTCGGTGTTCTCCCCACCATCGAGCTCTGGGGGGAGTTCTTCTACTCCAAGCTCGACACCTAGGCCGCGGGCGTGCCGGCTCAGTGCGACACGTTCATCGCCGTGCGGAGGTCGGGGGCCGACAACCCATTTCCCTCCATCAAACTGATAAAGTCGGTGAAGATGTGGCAGTGGTCGTACTTCTATGTGAAGAACGTCTCCGCGGAGGGTGATTGGGTCAATCTGTCGGCCTACGTAGCCGGTCCGCCGGCGGGGAGGCAGCCCAACTGGTCGCATTGGGCCAGGACGCTGACGCCCGTAGGAGCCGGCGCCGTCGCATGACTTCGAGTGCTGACGCAATCGGAGGGCCTGACCGGGCCAGATTTGCTGGCCGCCTTCATGGCGCGCCGAGTGCTCCCACTCCAAAGTCGCCCCCACATGATTTGCCATATGAGCGGGCATCGGGACCCGAGTCGGATGTGCACCAAGGAAATGCCTCACGAGGAGGTAGACTATATGGTGAATTATCTTGCGAGCTGCGACCTCAAAGAAGAGTGGCAGTTCGGCAAGGAGCCGTATTCACGTGCCGCCCCTCCGCCTCTGGTGAGTCGTTTTCCTTTTCTCTTTTACTTTGACTCTCCTGACTTCTTCGCTGTCGAGTCCGTCTTGTCCGATCTGACCAGTCGGCTTTGGTCAGAACCCCATCCTCTAGCCAGCAGCCGGCACCGTGGGGCCGGACCACGAATTCCTCCCCGACCGAGCAGAGAGCCACGTTGACGACCCCGACTTGGGGGCGGCAGCCCTGGAGGACGACGCCGAGGGAGGAAGCGGCGCAGCGGGTGGCCCGAGACTTGGGGCGAGTCTCGGGACTGGCCTGATGACGACGTGGAGGTCGCCTCGCGCCACCAGCCTGGAGCCAGCCAGCCAGGCGCGAGCTCGGCCGCCGCGCCAGACGCCCAGGGTGGTGCTAATAAGCGTAGGGACGAGACAAGCTTGTTCGGCAGCCGACCGAAGAAGCCCAAGGGCTCGACCGCGGCGACCAAGCGGGATGAAGCGGCCGCAAAGGCCAACCGCTTCCGCAAGGTGGTGAAGACGCCACAACTGATTTCAGCGTAAGTGCTACCTCCCTTTGCACCTTCACATTTCTTCGTTGACTCTGCCTGAAATTCCTTTGCTTTATATTCTCAACTTTTAGGGCCATGCTCTCTATTGAGAAGTCGGCCGCCGGCTCCATCGTGAAGTCGGCGGAGACCTCCTCCACCACCCGGCAGATAGACCCGACCGCCGACCTCCGGGAGGCGACGGAGCGAAACACATGGGAGGCGCGCGAGGAGTGGGAAGCCACCCGCCTGAAGAAGGCGGAAGCCGACAAGGCAGAGGCCGCCGCCCTCAAGAAGCTGGCGGTAGCCGAGGCCGCTGACGCGGAGAAGAAGCACGCTGAAGAAGCCGCACACCGCCAGTCGATAGTGTTCGTCGTCCCCCTGAACTTTGCGCCGCCACCACCGGAGTTCACGGCGTAGACTGGGGAAGTCGGCGACGAGAACCTAGTCATGGAGAAGGACACCAACGACACCGCCACGGCGGATATAATCGTGCCGCCACCGCCGCCCTCCGGGAGTGCGCCAGCCGGGCAGCCAGCGGACCTGCCGGTTCCGCCAACTGAAGGCGTGGTGGTGACATGCCTGGCTCTCGAGGTCGGCACGCCGATGCGCCACCGTCTTGCGAAGGCGGCCTCGGCGCCGCGCCCTATGGAGACCGGCGCCACGAGCTCCACGATTCCGGATACCGAGGTGGCGAGCACCGCGCCCACTGGGTGGGGGCGGGGAGGCAGGACGGGCCCGTTGAACTGGGCGCTTTTGGACGTCCAAGCCAAGCTCCAAGCCGAAGGTGATGCCATCAAGGAATGCACCAAGGCGTATCTGGCGTCGCGAGCAGCCATCCGGGTACGCATCCTTCCTTTTTGCATTTGTTTCTTGTTCTTCTTTGTGGGGGCGCGCCAGCGCACCATTAGGTGTAGTCCCCGAGTTCCGGGCCAGCTGCTGAGCAGGCGGCTCGGAACTCTAATCGGCGAGTTCTAAGTACCAACATTTTGTCTGAAATTTTGATGCAGAATTACCACAATCTTCACGTGACCGCCTTCAACGCCAATGTTGAGGAGCTGGCCAAGCGGATCGCCGACTTGTCGGACAACGGGGGTGAGTCCTCTTCCTTCTCTGCGGGGGCGAGCTGGCGCACCCGCGGGCTGTAGTCCCCGAGATTCAGGCCGACTGCTGAGCAGTCGGGCCGGATCTCCCTAGCTACCTTTTTTCTTTGGTTGATGATTCCTTTCTTCGCGGGGGCGCGTTGGCGCACCCGCGGGCTGTAGTCCCCGAGATCCGGGCCAACTGCTGAGCAATCGGGCCGGATCTCCCCAGCGATCCTTCTTCCTTGTTGACGACTGACACCCCTCCTTCTTCTTCAGAGGCCAATGCCGCCCTGCAGCAGCAGCTGGGAGAGGCCAACACCGCGTCGCGTGTCAAGGAGGAGGAGTGCAGCTGGCTGACGGAGGAGCACGACCAGCTGGCTACGCAGCTGGCGGAGCAGAAGGAGCTGCTCTAGAAGGCCTAGAAGGAGGCGGAGGACAAGGAGACCGCCCTCCTTACCGAATTCGCGTCCGGGCGTTCCTCCTGGACCGACACGGAGACGACGCTGGTCTCCGGCTTCCACGCAATCGAAGATCTCGTCGATGGTGAGCTTCCCCTCAGTTTCCTTTTCTAAGCTGCCGACTACTAGTTGCGTCGGCCTCTAGTTTTTAACCTTGCTCTTTGTTCTTCCTCCTCGGCAGACTTCTTCCCCGGCCATTCGGACGCTGCCAATCAAGCCATCGAGGCTGATCATGAAGGGCGGAGGGCAGACGGTGCACAGATCGCCGCCAACGCCCCCCGAAATCTTGGCGAGCAGATCCTGAGCATCGAGGCCCACCTTCGGCTGTCCCATCGTATGCTGCACCGACTTCAACGTGTCGGTGCCCAGGCGATTGCCGCCCTGTGGCCGGATATGCAGGCACCGCGCACCCCCATTAGGACTGCCGATTGGCTGGAGGTAGCCATCGACCATCTTGAGGCCTGGAAGGGCTCTTTTGCCCGGGCTGGAGCGCGCCGGGCCTTAGAGTTCGCCAAGGCGTGGTACGCTGGGCTGAGTCTAGCCCAGGTAGCCACGTTCCGGCTGGAAGCTCAGGCGGAGTTGGCGGTCGTGGAAGATGATCTCGTCAGGCGCTCCGCGTCGATCGCCAATACACTGATACCAGCGTCTTCGTCCCAGAGCGGGCTGAAAATGGCGAGGAGGCACCACCGGAGTGGTTCGGGCTGAACCCGGACGACGGCGAGGACTCGGCGGAGGTGATTGACTCCAGTGGCGAGGAAGAAGGCGAGGAGGCGGAAGGAGACGAGGAGGAGGCGCCAGAGGTCGGAGCAGACGGCCAGCCCCAGCTCGACCGCGCCTCTAGCAACGAGCCATGCCCAACCGAGCCAGCTGCTGCCAGAGGTGATCAAGCGGAGACCAACCAGCCGGCTGCCCCACCAACTGGCACCGCCGACCCCTCCGGTCCTCCGAGTCCGTCCGCGGTTTCCTTGGCTGCCACTTTATCTTTGCTTTTACCTACTTTAATAGTCTCAATGAACTTGTTATTTTGCACAATTCCACCCATGGGGTGTATCTTGAACTTCTGTTTGAGGATTCGGCCAAGGGCCTTTTCTATGTAAATATTTATCCGCGTTCTATCTCTTCTTGCTTATTGCTCTTTGGCTTTTCCCTTTGCCGCCTTCCCTTGGTTGTCGTCTTGCCAGTCGGACAGCCGCTCTGCAGACTGCTGCTGGATCAAGTACTTAGCTTCTTTGGGAAGGCAAGTACTTAGCCGTTTAGAGTTTTTAGCAAGTTAATTTAGAGAATGGCGAGCCGGCTGCTCAAGAGTCGGTTGTAAAAGGCTGGAAACCGGCTTAAACTATGTGCATGCTTTGAGTCCTTAGCCATTTTTCATGCTGAAACCCATTCTACCTTACTCCTGCCCACCAGACAGTCGCTCTGCGATCTGCGGCTTCTAACAGGAGATGGCTTAAGTGCCACACACTACTTGTCCGGCTGCAGGAAGTCATTTCGTAGTTTAAGACGACAAGTCCCCGGGCCAACTAGTAGGACCCGCTGCCAAGCGGTATAACAAAGAATAACATACTCATAGGCATAACTCTTATCATATAGATAAAAGAGGGCAGTCCCCGAGCTCTTCTCGAGGGGCCCGAGATCTTCGTACTTTACTACAAAAGGTAGCATGGTACATACTGCATTAACTGTAAAACCTTCGGAGGATGTTTGCATTCCATGGGCGCTCCGTCTCTTTGCCAGAGTCGTCCCTCTTGCGTGCTCAGGGCTTCTGAGCATCGATCAGGTAGTAGGTCATTGCCCAACACTTTGCTGATGATGAAAGGGCCTTCCCAAGGTGTTGAGAGCTTGTGCTGGCCGGCTGTTCGCTGAATCAGCCGGAGCACAAGGTCTCCTTCTTGGAAAGATCTCGGCTTGACCTTCCGGTTGTAGTATCGGTGCAGGCTCTGCTGGTAGATGCTAGACCAGCTGAGTGCCAAGAGTCGGCCCTCTTCCAACAGGTCGACACCATCTTGACATGCTTCTTCTGCTTCCTCTTTGGTGTACATGGTGATTCGATGGGAGTCGAATTCTATGTCCGTTGGGATGACGGCTTCGACATCGTAGACGAAGAAGAAGGGTGTGAAGCCGGTTGACTTGTTTGGAGTCGTGCGCAGGCTCCAGAGGACGGCTGGCAACTCGTCAAGCCAGCAGCCGGCCGAGCGCTCCAGAGGCTCGACCAACCGAGGCTTGATGCGGGACATGATTAGGCCGTTTGCTCGCTCTACCTGGTCGTTGGACTGCGGGTGGGCAACAGACGCTAAGTCCAGTCGGATGCCCTGCGTCACGCAGAAACGGGCCAAGGCACCTTTGGCAAAGTTCGTGCCGTTGTCGGTGATGATGTTGTGCGGTATGCCGTACCGAATTGTGATGTTGGAGATGAAGGTGACAGTAGTCGGACCATTCAACTTCTTGATTGGTTTTGCTTCTATCCACTTGGTGAACTTTTCCACCGCGATGAGTAAGTGAGTCAAGCCGCCTCGTGCCGTCTTGAATGGTCCTACCATGTCCAGGCCCCAAACATCAAAGGGCTAGGCAATGGGAATAGTCTTGACTGCAGAAGCCGGCTGGTGTGGCTTAGAGCGGAACTTCTGGCACCCCTTGCATTTTTGAACCAAGGCCTTGGCGTCTTCAAGAGTAGTCGGCCAGAAGAAACCATGTCGGAAGGCTATGGCGACGAGTGCTATTGAAGCCGCGTGGTGGCCACACTCGCCTTGATGGATGTCTTTGAGAATTGCTTGGCCTTGCTCCGGCTCCACGCAGGGCTGGTAGACACCAGTGATACTGCGCCTTACGAGCTCTCTGTTGACTATGGTGTAGGCTGCCGCCCGGCGTTGCACTTGACGAGCTAAGATCTCATTAGTTGGCAGCTCTTTATTCACCAGGAATTTGAGGATGGGCTCAGCCCATGATGGTGTTGTAATTTCTGCAACCGTCAGGACTGCGACTTGGACGAGGGCGGCTGGGCCGGGAGGTGGTGGGCTGGAGTCGGCAGCCGCTTGCTATGTCGATGAAGTCCCCGGGCCGACTGGCGCGGTGCCCGGACCAGGCTCTAGAGTCTCTGGGCCGACCACCGCAGTCCCCGGGCCGGGTGCGACTGCCAGGATCCCTGCGCCATCCGCCGGAATATCCGTGCCGTCTGCGGGGGACCTGGAGTCAGATCCAACTGCTTCAGGAGGAGCCGGTATGAATATAGAGTCTGACTCAGGCGATGGCTTGACAGACGGCTTTAGGAGGCGCTGAAGGGCGACGCCGGACGGTATTGCTTGTCGGGTGGAGCCGGTTCGTGCCAGGGCGTCTGCTTGGCCGTTGTCATTTCTTGCCACATGGAGAAACTCGTGCCCCTCAAAATATCCGCTGAGTTGCTGCATGAGGAAGCGGTAGCTCGCCATGTTTGCGTCTTTGGCGTCCCAATCGCCTGACAACTGCTGGACCACCATGTAGGAGTCACCATAGCACAGGATCGGGCGAATGCCGAGCTCTTTGGCCAGCCGGAGCCCGTGAATGAGTGCCTCGTATTTGGCGACATTGTTGGAGGCGGAAAAATGGATTTGCAGCACATATTTGAGCTTGTCGCCTTTGGGAGAGGTGAGTACGATGCCGGCTCCCAAGCCAGTGCGCATCTTGGAGCCGTCAAAATGCATCCGCCAATGGGTGGAGTCAGGCGCTGGCGGCAGATACTGGGTCTCGGCCCAGTCAACGAGGAAGTCGGCCAGCGCCTGCGACTTGATGGCGGTGCGAGGCTGGTAGTAGATGGTGTAGGGGGCCAAATCTATGGCCCATTTGGCCACTCGGCCCGAAGCATCCCGGGTCCCGATGATCTCAGCTAGTGGAGCCGTGCAGACCACAGTGATTGGATGCTCTTGGTAGTAGGGCTTCAATTTCTTGGTGGCAAAGTGCACGCCGTAGCACATCTTCTGATAGTGGGGGTAGTTTTGCTTGGAGGTCGAACTTCACTCAAATAATATACCGGTCTCTGGACTGGTAGTGCCTTGCCTTCCTCCTTGCACTCTACTACGATGACTGTGCTGACTACTCGACTGGTGGGGGCGATGTAGAGGAGCATGGGTTCCTTAGGAGTTGGAGCCGCCAGGACAGGTGGAGTAGTCAACATCTTCTTCGGTTGGAGAAAAGCTTCGTCCGCCTTGTGGTTCCACTCGAAAAAAGTGGTCTTCTTCATGAGTTGGTATAGGGGGAGAGCCTTCTCGCCCAACCGACTGATGAATCGGCTGATGGATGCCAAACAACCAGTGAACTTTTGTACGTCCAGCAGTTGGCTGGGTACCTCCATCCTTTAAATGGCCTTGATCTTCACAAGGTTGCACTCTATGCCGCGTTTAGAGACCAGGAAGCCAAGGAACTGGCCAGCTGGTACTCCGAAGACGCATTTCTCTGGATTGAGCTTGATTTGAAATCGGCGCAAGTTCTCAAAGGTCTCCTTGAGGTCTTCCAGCAGTGTTCCACGCTTCTCTGTTTTCACTAGCACGTCGTCTACGTAAACGTGAGCATCCCTGCCGAGTTACTTGAGGAGGCACTTCTGCATGCAATGTTGGAAGGTGGCGCCGGCGTTCCTCAAGCCGAACGTCATGGTCAAGTAGTGGAAGGCTCCAAACGGTGTGATGAAGGCAGTCTTCAGCCTATCGGCCGGGTTCAACTTGATCTGGTGATATCCCGAATATGCATCCAAGAAACTCAACAGCTCGCATCCGGCTGTGGAGTCTATCACTTGGTCGATCCTTGGCAAAGTGAACGGGTCCTTGGGACATGCTTCGTTGAGGCTAGTGTAGTCAATACACATTCGCCATTGCTTATTCTTCTTCAGTACCAGGACTGGGTTGGCTAGCCAATCTGGAAAGAACACTTCCATGATGAAGCCGGCTGCAAGCAGCCGGGCTATCTCTTCTCCAATAACTCTTCTCTTCTCTTCTGACAGGTGGCGCAAAGGCTGCCTGATTGGCTTGGCATCAGATCGGATGTGCAATTTGTGCTCGGCGAAATCCGTCGGGACACCTGGCATGTCTTTGGGGGACCATGCGAAGATGTCCCGATTCTCACGGAGGAAATCAACGATCTCGCCTTCCTATTTGCTGTCGAGGTTGGTGTCTATGATAGCGTACCTCTCTGGGTGCTCTGGGTCCAAAGGTATCTTCTTTGTTTCTTTGGCCGGCTTGAACAAGCCCTCAGCTTCCGACTCCCTGGGATCGGGCGACATCTCTGGCTGTTTGCTTGCCATCGCCACAACCCGGTCAAGTAGCCGCTTCTCAGCTGCGATCACGAGGGACTCGGCCAGCCGACTGCTCTCTGCTACGCAGGCAGACGACTTCTTGTAGTTGCCAGTTATGGTCAGAATCCCTTTGGAACTCGACATCTTCATCTTGAGGTAGCATAGTGGGGGACATCCATGAACCTGGCCAGGGCAGGCCGGCCAAGTAGCGCATGGTATGGGCTCTCTAGGTCCACCACTTCGAACCAAATTGACTCTCGGCGGAAATGATCTTTGTCTCCGAAGAGGATGTCAATCAAGATCTTGCCGATTGGTGAGCAGGAAAGGCCAGGAACTATGCCAATGAACACTGTCCGGCTGGACTGAAGCTGCCTCTGTCTGATTCCTAGTTTCTCCATGGTATCCTTGTACAGAATGTTGATGCTGCTACCGCTGTCTATCCGGACTCTGGAGAAGCGAGCAGCTCACTTGTCCGTGGCAAAGGTGGCGTCCAAAACCAAGGCATAGGAGTCGGGTTTGGGCATTACTTCCGGGTGGTCAGCTCTGCTCTAGCTGGTGGGCTTCTCAGACCAATGCATGAACTCTGGTGTGTCAGATGCTACTGCATTCACCTCCTGCTGCTGCAGCCGCCTGCTACGTCGATCATCGGCCACACTGGTGAACACGACATAGGCTCCATGCTCTTCTGGGTACTCGTCTTGTATCGCGTTGACTGGTCTGACCGCCGGCTGCTGGGGCGAAGGAGGAGGCGGCTGCCCAGTAGGTGGGGGAGGCAAAAGGCCGTCTCCCTTGGCGATCCTGGTGAGCCAGTGGCACTTCCGAGTGGTGTGGTTGGACGGCTTCGCACCACTATGGAATTTGCAGGGTCCATCCAAAGTCTGATCATATGAGAAAGTCAGCTGCCAGTTGGGCTTGCCGCCCTTCTAGCGTTTGGGCGGAGGCTGCCCTTCCGGCTGCTGGTCTTCGACTGTCGCCACCTGCCGACTGGTGGAAGTTGGCTGTGGGGCTTTGCGCTTGTGGTCATTCTGTTGTTGACGCCGACTGGTGTCTCCAGCAGGGGTTCGAGGAGCTTGAGGTGCCACCTTTCCTGTCGCACTAACTTAAATCTCCGTCTTCATGGAGGAATCGGCCGTGGCATATTTGTCTGCTATGATCAGCAGCTCGTCGAGGGTTTTCGGCTCATCGCAGAGAAGCCTGTGCTTGAGGAGGGTGCCCTCTCGGCATCCCGTAGTGAAGTACTCAATGGCTTGCACCTCGTGCACGCCCTCGCAAGAGTTGCGGAGCTCGGCCCAGCGCGTGAGGTAGTTGCGAGTTGACTCGTTGGGGCCTTGCACGCACAAGGAGAGCTGGCGAGGTTTAGGAGGCCGCTTGTACATGCTGGTGAAGTTGTGGACGAAGGCGTCGGTGAAGTCGACCCAACTGTTGATGATGCGGGGCCTTAAGTTGTTCAGCCATGTCCGGGCCGTGCCCTGGAGCATGAGCGGAACGTACTTTACGGCAACACGCTTGTTGCCATTGCTATGCTGACGGCCGTGGAGTAGTCTACTAGCCAGTCTTCCGGCTTCACGGAGCCGGTGTATTTGGGTGTGTCTCTAGGGAGCGTGAACCCTTTGGGGAAGGGCTCGTCTCGGATGCGGGGGCCGAAACACGGTGGACCCAACTCGTCTTCTTCCTCAAGCGCCAGGGATCGGTGGAGACGGTCGATCCGGTGGCGGGCATCATTCTCTCTGACTCCCTCTCGGCGGCCAAGGCGGTCGCCGAGCGTCGGGTGATCAACAGGCGGCGGGGAGACTCGCCTTTCCCTTCGAGGGGGAGGAGGCGGACAGTCGTCCCGTTGTTCCACTGTTCTTGGGCGGCCGTCTCGTTCGCGCTCTATGGTGATGCGAGTCTGACTGCGGCTGGCAGCCGGCTCCTTGTCTTTTCTTCCGCGGAGGCCACTAGTCGGCATCCGAGACATCACGCCTTGGTCTCGACGGGGACGATGCAGGTTGTCATTCTATCGGTGCGGCGCATCAGTGCGGCAACCGGCCTCGTTCTGCTCCGCAGCCGCGTCAAGGAGTCGCTGGACACGCTCCGTCATCAAGCGACGTTCTTCGCCCTCGAACTTGTCCAACTCGTCTGCCGCCGCCTGGGCGGCTCGAATGTTCTCCACAGGCGTGGCGTAAACGGGGCGATTTGCCCCGAATAGGTCGGCGGTCGCCATGCCGCACTGCTGGACCGTGCCAAGGCGGCTAGGCCCAGCTGGAGCCAGCGTGCCGGCCACAGCGCGGTCCATCTCGCGCTGGTAGGCCTCTGATAGGCGTCTCATGCTGGCCAGCTTTTTGGCGCCTTCGACTAGCTAAAGGCGGCGTGCCTCCAGTGTCTCGGCGTCGGCGTCTTCGGGAATGGGTGCTGTCAGGTCTTGTAGCGTCGCGTTGAGCGGGTCATAATCACCCCCGCCGGAGTGCTCGCCATGATCAATGACAAGCACTTCCGTGACGGTGCTTTCGTCGCTCTCCGTGCAAGGGAGCAGCTCATCGTAGACCACCACGTTGGTGGGGAATGTGTCAAGCAACGCGGTGTCACAGTCGACCAGCATCGGATCAGTGGAGCCTACGGACTCCAAGTCCCTAGCTGGCTCGCTGGCGACGTGGAGTTGATCGAGGAGGCTCATGAGGAGGCTCTCGGGGCCGCCTGTGCCCGCTTCAGATGCGGGCTCGTCGGAGAGGCAGACCTCGCCGACAAGATCAGCGAGGCAACTAGCCGCGCGGGCAATTACAGCGCCATGCAGCGCGTTGGCGCAGACTCCATCTGGTGTGCTGGGCTGGCTGCGTTCGCCAGGGAGGAAAAGGGTTCCCGTCCAGAACAGGTCTCGAGACGACGGTGCACCTGGCCCCACAGTAGGTGTCAAATGTCGGGGGTTGGGTGCAACATATGCCAATGGATGGCTTATCATGGTGGGGGCGAGTAGAACGTCGCTGGTGCCTGAAAACGGGATGAGGCGTAGACACGAACACCGGCGTACTTTACCCAGGTTCAGGGCTCTCCTAGGAGATAACACGCCTAGTCCCTCTCTGCGGGGTCTCTGCATGATCACTAAGGCAAAGTGAATAAAAGGGTGCTCCTCGAGCTGTATGCTGAAGGTAGGAGAAGGCAGGGTCAGCTCTCTCCCCCCTCTATGATCTGGTCTAGTTCTAATGGGTCGAAACCCTTTGCATGGGTGCCCTGAGGGGTTTATATAGGCCTACCTCCAGGGGTACAATGGTAAACTGCTTGGGCGCAGGGCCCAGCCATCAGTCTCTTCGCCCGCCGGCCCTTCCGCTGACAGCTGGGGCCCGCCGACTGGTCTGGTACGAAGCCGACAGGCCGCACCCGTCGCTTGCGGGTCTTGTCGGCTGCTGTTTACTGTAGCCGTGCCTCTAATGATGCAGGCTTGGTCATGAGGTCGTGGCTACAGCCCCGCCGTCTGGCGGGTGATCACTGTAGCCACTCCCTGTCTCGTCTGGTTAATGGCGCGGGGAATCTGTGGGAGGGGCAGGCCGACTCCCGGGGCCGGCTCCCTACGGGTCCGACTGGTGGCGCTCTTGCCATCTTCTGGACTCTCACTGACTGGTAGGGCCCGTCATCCGTGGACCGTACTGACAGGCCATCATGGGCACAGGACTCCGCCCACTGTTGCTGATGTCAGGGATGGCATGGCAACAGGGCCGTGCCAGACGGAGATCTCCATTGGTACAGCGCACTGTGGCCTAGCCATCTCCTGGAAAAGGGGAGGGAGTGGGCTTCACTGTTGCCACTCCCTGTCCCATCCCCCTGATGAGGGCACGGGCTTCGTTGGTGCCGTGGGCCGACTCCCGGCGGCCGGCTTTTCGGGAAGCCACCAGGCGGGAGTCGGCCCGTCTTGACCTCGCCTCTGGGACTCGGATGCATGCGGACAGCCGACTGTTCCTTCAGCCGTCCTCCAGAAGGCGGCTCTTCATCTGTCGTCTTGAGGGGCGCAGTCAGCCCCACTGTCTTGAAAGGTTTTGGGCCTCGGGTTAGCCTACCCGTGGCCCATTACTCCAACATATTACTATTGGAGGTTTTGAATTTCCTCTTCCTACTGTCAAGAAGAAATATGATATCCTTATTGTTGGGGACATGCGTATCCCCGTTGAGGTAACCTAGTGTTATTCAAAAATTATCCGGTTCCATGTTATTCAGAATGAGTTTGTTAACAAGACCAGATCAACATTGTTAGTGGATTCCTTTTGATGAGCATGAGATGGATGAATTTATAAAACACAACTCTATGTACCCTCTTTTTACTTTCTGTTATTTATATTAAATAAAGCAAAAATAGTATTTTTCTGTCTGTTATCTGAATTATCAATGCAATAAAAAATACCCTGAAAATAAAAGTTCTCCAAATGTCCCGAAATTGAAATATGATTTTTTCTGGAATATTTGAGAATATCTGGCACTAAGAACACAGCAGGGGGAGCAAGCACCTGGCCACGAGGGTCCAGGGCGCTCCCTACACCCCTGGGCGCGCCCTCTGCCTCGTGGGCCCACGGTGTCTCCCCTCCACTTATTACAGCTACTACACACTCCTTCCTCCCAAAAACATCACTAACCAGCTCAAACCCGAGTCCAGGCTCATCTTGCTGCCATTTTCGATCTCCTTGTTCAAAGCTCCATTCACAAAACTGCTTTGGAATATTTTTCCTTGGTATGTGACTCCTCCAATGGTCCAATTAGTTTTTGTTCTAGTGCTTTATTCATTGCATATTTTTGCTGCTTAGGTGACCCTGTTCTTGAGCCTGCATGTCAAATTTATGTGGTCAAAAGTAGGTTTGATGCATGATATTGTCTCTAGGCACTTGTAGGAGTAGTTGCTATCAATTTTTTTGAGTTTGGTTCACTTTTATTTTGAAGTTCCTAATTTTTTTAGAAATTTTCAGAAAAAGATGAAGATATTTTTGAGGGGTTCTTCGAGCCGAAGCTCGAAGGATAAGCAAAGTGAGTAAGAAGAGAGGCCAAATATAATCTGCCTCGCACCACGGAGGTTCGGCCGTGTGAATGGCCTTGTGATGATTTCTTGAGAGCAGCCGGGATTTATGATGATTTTTATGAGTTGGCTGAAAATGCAGGCCTCACCGACTTCCTCCACGACCAACGTGAACAGTATCTCTTACTCACCAATACCTTTGTGCAAAATTTTCATTTCCATGCTAGGAGCTCAACACTTATGGTGGAATCTATTATATACATAATACAGAAGGCAAACAAGCCATTAGATTCGTCCACATATGTTAATATTATTTACACCGTCCGATCAAAATAATAATGGCTGAGATTTAAAGGTTTTTACGTAACATATTAATGTGTACGTACCAGCATATCGAACTATCATGTTGTCACATATACATCCCATCCAATGAAATTAGACAGGGCAACGAAGCGTCAGCACATAAAAAAAGGCTAGGCAAGGAAGCGCGTCACGTAAAAAGAAGTAGTAGGAAGAGTTAGGTTCACGTACGGGCCACTTCAAAAAAAAAGGTTCACGTACGGGCACCAATATGATAAAAACAATTCTGACACGTTGCATACAAAAGTAGTCTGAAGTTATTTAAACTAGCTATAACAATTAATGCCTGAAATATAAAAATAGATGGGCGATAAATATACTTGTGCGGACAAACAAAGATGGATGTATCCCTAAAACAAAAAAACAAAGATGGATGTATCGATATAGCACGTACCGATTTGGACACGAAAAGCTATATGAGGCACACCATTGCCGTGGGCCAACAGCCCATTGCAGCAGCTCCCAGCCCATCGCAGCAGCTCACGAGAGAAAAAAAACAGGTCAGGATAGAGTCTACATGTACGTGCTAATGAAGGGTAGTTCCATTTAAAAAAATGATGGTTTTTTCTCATACCAATCGGATTGGGTGTCAATAGTAAATAGGTGTATGAGAATCGTGCCCTTGGCATTTAGAAAAAAACATCCATGCGAAAATAGCATAGTATGAATGCGATTTTCATGAGGTCAGATTGAGTTTCCTATTTGGGATCCAGTATTACAGCCCGACTAAGTTTACTGCGACACCTCAAGTGCATTGCAGCCCGTTTTCATTTGGCGTGCAGGTTTGCCGCCGCTCGCAGAATTGAGCAGTGGACATTACGTGACGCCGGAATGTCCCCAGAGAACATTCGGTCGGTAGAGTTTCCTTTTTCTTTGCATATTACTCAGATTGAGTTGAGTCTATATAGAAACGATTATGGTATTTTGACTCTCAAGAGTAATAAAATTATAACAACACACTTTTATAAATTATAGAAAACAACATGCACAGAATTGCGGCATGCCATATTACCTCAAATTCTTTGTGATAAAAATGTGTATCTAATTTTATTTGATTTCACCACAACAAAACAAAATATTCTTTCTAAGATATTTGAGTCCCATGAAAAGTAAATTTGTACAGCAAAAAATCCTTAAACGAACCAATCCTCCAAAATGTTAAGAAAAATATCCTACAAATCGAGGAGTCTGTACAGAAGACAACCATACTACCCGCGCCACACATTTAAACCTACAAAAGATAAAAATAGAAAAAAGAACATGTCGTGCAAGCAAACCCAAATATAGATCACTAAAGTAGTGATCTAAACACTCTTATATTTCTATACTGAGGGAGTAGTTAGTTAAAGCAAACAGACTTCTATATAGATAATACATTTCCTATGCATAAACTTCTCACCATGATCGATCATATGCACATGAACTGAAAAAATTACGTGCACATGGATTGATTTTAAAAGCAAATGAGTAATGAGACGGATATATCAGTGCAAATTCCGTCACTATTTCAGTAATAACGTATAGATGATTATTTGGTTATGTAATATAGCGATGTGGGCTGACTAAATCTAGAAGACTACAAAATGCAACTCTTTCTACCCCGTGAGGAAAAATGTAATTTTTTCTCAACATCACGGCTCATAGTATTCTTGAAGTGTCACCGGAGAAAAGAAAAACAAAGTTATTGCACTAAGAAAATATACTATACCCCGTCCTATGCACCTGAATTAATATGGAAGAACATATGTATCCTAAGCGAATATTGCAGTGTTCAGTACTATGGGTATTTCATCTATAAGTTCTAGATACATGTTTTTGGTTAATTCATACTATGATTAAATCTAGAAAGTACATAACCTAAATATAAATTTGCTAGACATGTATTATTAAAATCATTGGAAGGGACATAAAAATGATAGGATAGGGAGACACTTCAAGAGTACCCATATAATGAGGTAAGTTACTAATCACATTATTGTCCTTTATATTAGTATCTCATGATCCTTACAAACAAACTAATACGGCTAATGAAAGGATTTTACTGAAGTTAGACCATTTTTTACAACATATACATGCTTTCTCTTTTTTTGTGGGTAATCAGGTGGTTCTATTGAATGTTACCAACATTACATTCAGTCAATATAAGCTCAGAGATGAAACCTGGTCGACACTATATCCAATAAGCCGTGCTACGGACCGTGCTAGAATAATTGGTCAGACAGTGTGTCGACCCTATTTTCATCTTTTTCTAAGCACATGCTTTTAATCTCTTAAAATCTTATAAGAGGCTTAATCTCCTTAACCACTATAAAATTCTTAATCTCCTTGACTAAATTACCAAACTCTGACTTGAGAAGCGTGATGTCCAATATAGAACACAGTGCTACCATTGAATCATATAGCACAAGAATCGGAACAATTGACCATTGAAGAGCAAGGTTCATCCCTAGCATGATTTCTTTGAATTTGGCTTCCATGGTATTCTTGTAACTTTTCACAACATATACATGCTTTCTCAATCATTCTAATATATTGAGCGGTAATCAATGCTAATGTAGCACAATTCAGAACTTACTATAATTTGTATGGTGCAAGTTTCCAAGGGTAAAAACCATTTTTCTCTCAGGTCGTAAATGTTTTCCAAAGGTATTAAAAATCTAATAACTACGAAAACATAAATAACAACATACAAATCTAGCCGCGCAAATGCGCGGGCCACACCGCTAGTTTTATTTATATGATCAGCATAAGGAGATGTCACTTCGTGATTTTTGTCGGGTTTGTTTGATCCCTTTCGAGGGCAGCGTAGAGGAACCACATCGTGACGATGTGGATGGGTTTATTGATACCATTGCTGTAGGGGAAACGAGGAAGATTTCTGACGCACGAATTACTAGCATACATTTTCCTGTTTTACATTACTTCGCAATATTTGCTAGTAGATGCTTAATTGGTCGCGGAAACTGTGGCTACCTTAGTGCCCCTGATATTGTTATTTTGTGCCATGCCTTGTTCCGTGATGACACATTTAGTATGGGTGCTATTGTTGCAAAGCGGTTAAATCTTAACCATACTAAGGGCCCGTCCTTGGAGGCATCTTCGCCTCGCGCCTCGCTACACACTTTAACATACCTATTATGCATTATGAAAAAGAAAAAAATTGTTGCCTCCTGTTTATCTAGATTATAAGAGTATGGTAGCACATGATTTATTGTTAAGAATAGGGAAAAGGCGTTTAAGTACAAATTAATATCTGGTAAAAATCATCCTGAGACTATTACCTTGCCCGCTCCTTCCTTGTTTGATTTATCTGCAGGCAAGTACCTTGTTCCGTTGGAGGCCATTCACGCCTACCAGAACCCTACATCAGCTATAGAGCCAGGGCCGGCACCACAATTTGATCCTCCACGACAGTTTGATTACCAGTGGGATCCGAAGGTGATTGCCAACCAGTGGCAATCTGAGGCTTCCTCACAGTATGACCCCAACTATTACTTTGGATATCCGCCAGGCCAGCCGTGGCCATAGACCAACTTAGGCCAAAAGCCTAAGCTTGGGGGAGTACGTATCTCTCACCGACATTACATTTATGTTCACACACTCATGCTAGGTGTCGATGCTCATACCTTTTCACTGTAATATCCATGCTAGCTTATTTTCCTTTTTATGCTTTCTTCTCGTGTGTTTAATAAACCTTAAGAAAAACAAAAAAAATAGTTGTAGCTTTTAATTACTTTACTTTCCATGCTTGTAGTAGTAACTAAAAAGAAAACCCAAAAAAATTTCTCGTTCTTCTTTTGCTTGTTGGGAGCTTTACCGTGTAAATAGTTTTATTTCTTTTCTTATTCTCTGGGGGTCGAGAGGAGAAGACCATAATTAAAATGTTAAAGTGGCTCTTATATGCACTATCGTTGATCTGACAAAGAGCCCATATTACCTTGTCTTCTCTTTTGAATTGAATGCTTGCAGATTCCAACTTAGTCCAATGCACGTGCACTATATTATTATCCACACTATTCGGTCGTGCAAGTGAAAGGCAATATGATGATTATATGATGAACTTATTAAGATGAGAAAAGCTGGTATGAACTCGACCTCTCTTGTTTTTGTAAATATGATTAGTTCATTGTTCCTGATTCGGCCTATTATGAAAGAAACATATTTGTAATGACAATTAGAGACTGTAGTTGCTTATGCCATGCTTAATTAGCTAGGAGCTTATAATGGTTTACCTTGCGTGCCAACATGCTATTAAAATGGTTGTGATGTGGTATGATAGGGTGGTATCCTCTTTTGAATGATTCGAGTGGCTTGACTTGGCACATGTTCACACATGTAGTTGAAACAAAATTAACATAGCCTCTACCATATTTATGCTCATGGTGCATTATATCCTACTCATGCTTGCATTCTCTGTTGATTAATTTTAATGCATGTTCATGACTGTTGTCGCTCTCTAGCTGGTCTCTTCCCAGTCTTTTGCTAGCCTTCACTTGTAATAAGCGGGAACACTACTTGTGCCTCCAATTCCATAAACCCCAAAGTTGTTCCATATGAGTCCACCATACCTACCTATATACGGTATCTACCTGCCTTTCCAAGTAAATTTGTATGTGCCAAACTCTAAACCTTCAAATAAACATTCTGTTTTGTATGCTCGAATAGCTCATGTATCAACTAGGGATGTCCGTATCTTCCATGTTAGGCGGGTTATTCTCAAGAGGAGTGGACTTCGCTCCTCACTCACGAGAAAATGGCTGGTCACCAGGATGCCCAGTCCCATGCTTTATGCAAATCAAATCAAAATAATTGCAAACAAAAATCCTACGGGACTATTGTTAGTTGGAGGCACTCGCTGTTTCGAGCAAGCCATGGATTGATGCTTATTGGTGGAGGGGGAGTATAAAATTTACCATTCTATTTGGGAACCGCCTATAATGTGTGTAGCATGGAAGATATAGCCATCTCTCGGTTGTTATGGTGACAATGAAAGTATACCGCTCAAAATATTATTCATATCTATTTCAAAACTGAGCTCTGGCACCTCTACAAATCTCTGCTTCCCTCTGCGAAGGGCCTATCTATTTACTTTTATGTTGAGTCATCACCCTCTTATTAAAAAGCACCAGTTGGAGAGCACCACTGACATTTGCATTCATTATTTTTAGTTTACATTGAGTATGACTTGACTGGATCTCTTTTACCATGAATTACAATGTCTAGTCAGTCCTTGATCTTTAAAGGCACTCTGCATTTATGTTTTGCAGTCTCAGAAAGGGCTAGCGAGATACCATCTTATTATATCATATTATGATTGTTTTGAGAAAGTGTTGTCATCCGAGATTTATTATTGTTGCTCGCTAGTTGATTATGCCATTGAATTAAATAGTAAAAAAATGATAATGTTGTTAGAGTTATGACTAGAGGTGGTAAAATGACTCAGAAACCTTTGTATCCTGAGGGCCATCCTAAGAAAATTGAGCAAGATTCTTAGAGAAATAATATTGATGCACCTAGTCCTTCTAAGAGGAAGAAAAAGAAAAATGATAGAAATTTGCATACTTCTAGTGAACCTGTTGATGACACACCTGAGAATCCCAATGATATTTCTATTTTTGATGCTGAAAAACAATCTGGTAATGAGCAAGAACCTAGTGATAATGTTAATAATGATGTTCATGTTGATGCTCAACCTAGTAATGACAATGAAGTAGAGATTGAACCTGTTGTTGATCTTGATAACCCACAATCAATGAATCAACATTATGATAAGAGAGACTTGTTGCTAGGAAGCATGGTAAAGAAAGAGAACCATGGGTTCAGAAACCCATGCCTTTTCCTCCTAAACCATCCAAGAAAAAGGATGATGAGGATTTTGAGCGCTTTGCTGAAATGATTAGACCTATCTTCTTGCATATGTGTTTGACTGATATGCTTAAAATGAATCCTTATGCTAAATATATGAAAGATATTGTTACTAATAAAAGAAAGATACCGGAAGCTGAAATTTCCACCATGCTTGCTAATTACACTTTTAAGGGTGGAATACCTAAGAAACTAGGAGATCCCGGAGTACCAACTATACCATGCTCCATTAAAAGTAACTATGTTAAAACTGCTTTATGTGATCTTGGAGTCGGTGTTAGTGTTATGCCTCTCTCTTTATATCGTAGACTTGATTTGAATAAGTTGACACCTATTGAAATATCTTTGCAAATGGCTGATAAATCAACTGCTATACCTGTCGGTATTTGTGAGGATGTGCCTGTTGTGGTTGCAAGCGTTACCATTTTAACGGACTTTTTATTCTTGATATTCCCGAGGAAGATAGTATGTATATTATTCTTGGGAGACCCTTTTGAATACTACATGAGCTGTTATTGATTGCACCAAAGGCAATGTCACTTTTCATGTTAATGGTAATGAGCATACGGTACACTTTCCGAGGAAACAACCTCAAGTCCAGAGTATCAATTCTATTGGAAAAAATCCAACTATTACTATTGGAGGTTTTGAATTTCCTCTTCCTACTGTCAAGAAGAAATATGATATCCTTATTTTTGGAGACATGCATATCCCCGTTGAGGTAACCTAGTGTTATTCAAAAATTCTCTGGTTCCATGTTATTCGGAATGAGTTTGTTAACAAGACCTGATCAACCTTGTTAGCGGATTCCTTTTGATTAGCATGAGATGGATGAATTTAGAAAACACAACTCTCTGGACCCTCTTTTTACTTTCTGTTATTTATATTAAATAAAGCAAAAATAGTATTTTTCTGTCTGTTATCTGAATTATCAATGCAATAAAAAATACCCTAAAATAAAAGTTCTCCAAATGCCCTGAAATTTAAATATGATTTTTTCTAGAATATTTGAGAATATCTGGCACTGAGAACACAACAGGGGGAGCAAGCACCTGGCCACGAGGGTCCAGGGCGCGCCCCCTGCCTCGTGGGCCCATGGTGGCTCCCCTACACTTATTCCAGCTACCACACACTCCTTCTTCCTCCCAAAAGCATCACTAACCAGCTCAAACCCGAGTCCAAGCTCATCTTGCTGTCATTTTTGATCTCCTTGCTCAAAGCTCCATTCACAAAACTGCTTTGGGAGTTCCTTGGTATGTGACTCCTCCAATGGTCCAATTAGTTTTTGGTCTAGTGCTTTATTCATTGCATATTTTTGCTGCTTAGGTGACCCTGTTCTTGAGCTTGCATGTCAAATATATGTGGTCAAAAGTAGTTTTGATGCATGATATTGTCTCTAGGCACTTGTAGGAGTAGTTGCCATCAATTTTGTTGAGTTTGGTTCACTTTTACTTTGAAGTTACTAAATTTTTTAGAAATTTTTAGAAAAAAATGAAGAGATTTTTGAGGGGTTCTTCGAGCCGAAACTCGAAGGATAAGTAAAGTGAGGAAGAAGAGAGGCCCAAATATAATCTGCCTCGCACCACGGAGGTTCGGCTGTGTGAATGGCCTTGTGATGATTTCTTGAGAGAAGACGGGATTTATGATGATTTTTATGAGTTGGCTGAGAATGCATGCCTCACCGACTTCCTCTGCGACCAACGCGAACAATATCTGTTACTCACCAATACCTTTGTGCAAAACTTTCATTTCCATGCTAGGAGCTCACCACCTACGGTGGAATTTTATTTATATGATGAGCATAAGGAGATGTCACTTCGTGATTTTTGTCGGGTTTGTTTGATCCCTTTCGAGGGCAGCGTAGAGGAACCACATCGTGACAATGTGGATGGGTTTATTGATACCATTCCTGTAGGGGAAACGAGGAAGGTTTCCGACGCACGAATTACTAGCATACATTTTCCTGTTTTACGTTACTTCGCAATATTTGCTAGTAGATGCTTAATTGGTCGCGGAAACTGTAGCAACCTTAGTGCCCCTGATATTGTTATTTTGTGCCATGCCTTGTTCTGTGATGACACATTTAGTATGGATGCTATTGTTGCAAAGCAGTTAAATCTTAACCGTACTAAGGGCCCCGTCCTTGGAGGCATCTTCGCCTCACGCCTCGCTGCACACTTTAACATACCTACTATTAGGCATTATGAAAAAGATGAAAAATTGCTGCCTCCTGTTTATCTATATTATAAGAGTATGGTAGCACATGATTTTATTGTTAAGAATAGGGAAAAGGCGTTTAAGTACAAATTAATATTTGGTAAAAATTATCCTGAGACTATTACCTTGCCTGCTCCTTCCTTGTTTGATTTATCTGCAGGCAAGTACCTTGTTCCATTGGAGGCCATTCACGCCTACCGGAACCCTACATCAGCTACAGAGCTAGGGCTGGAACCATAATTTGATCCTCCACGACAGTCTGATTACCAGTGGGATCCGGAGGTGATTGCCAACCAGTGACAATCCGAGGCTTCTTCACAATACGACCCCAACTATTACTTTGGATATCCACCACGCCAGCCGTGGCCATAGACCAACTTAGGCCAAAAGCCTAAGCTTGGGGGAGTACATATCTCTCATCGACATTACATTTATGTTCACACACTCATGCTAGGTGTCGGTGCTCATACTTTTTCACTATAATATCCATGCTAGTTTATTTTCCTTTTTATGCTTTCTTCTTGTGTGTTTAATAAACCTTAAGAAAAACAAAAAAAATAGTTGTAGTTTTTAATTAGTTTACTTTCCATGCTTGTAGTAGTAACTAACAAGAAAACCCAAAAAGATTTCCCGTTCTTCTTTTGCTTGTTGGGAGCTTTACCGTGTAAATAGTTTTATTTCTTTTCTTGTTCTCTGGGGGTCGAGAGGAGAAGACCATAATTAAAATGTTAAAGTGGCCCTTATATACATTATCTCTAACAAAGAGCCCATATTACCTTGTCTTCTCTCTTGAATTGAATGCTTGCAGATTCCAGCTTAGTCCAATGCACGTGCACTATTATTATTATCCACACTATTTGGTCATGCAAGTGAAAGGCAATAATGATGATTATATGATGAACTTATTGAGATGAGAAAAGCTGGTATGAAGTCGACCTCTTTTTTTTTGTAAATATGATTAGTTCATCGTTCCTGATTCAACCTATTATGAAAGAAACATATTTGCAATGACAATTAGAGATTGTAATTGCTTATGCCATGCTTAATTAGCTAGGAGCTTATAATGTTTTACCTTGCGTGCCAACATGCTATTAAAATGGTTGTGATGTGGTATGATAGGGTGGTATCCTCTTTTGAACGATTCGAGTGGCTTGACTTGGCACATGTTCACGCATGTAGTTGAAACAAAATCAACATAGCCTCTACCATATTTATGTTCATGGTGCATTATATCCTACTCATGCTTGCATTCGGTGTTGATTAATTTTAATGCATGTTCATGACTGTTGTCGCTCTCTAGCTGGTCGCTTCCCAGTCTTTTGCTATCCTTCACTTCTACTAAGCGGGAACACTGCTTGTTCCTCCAATTCCATAAACCCCAAAGTTGTTCCATATGAGTCCACCATACCTACCTGTATATGGTATCTACATGTCGTTCCAAGTAAATTTGTATGTGCCAAACTCTAAACCTTCAAATAAACATTCTATTTTGTATGCTCGAATAGCTCATGTATCAACTAGGGCTGTCCGTATCTTCCATGTTAGGCGGGTTATTCTCAAGAGGAGTGGACTCCGCTCCTCACTCACGAGAAAATGGCTGGTCACCGGGATGCACAGTACCATGCTTTATGCAAATCAAATTGAAATAATTGCAAAAAAACTCCCCTGGGACTGTTGTTAGTTGGAGGCACTCGTTGTTTCGAGCAAGCCATGGATTGATGCTTGTTGGTGGAGGGTAGTATAAACTTTACCATTTTGTTTGGGAACCGCCTATAATGTGTGTAGCATGGAAGATATCGCCATCTCTCGGTTGTGATGTTGACAATGAAAGTATACTGCTCAAAATATTATTCATATCTATTTCAAAATCGAGATCTGGCACCTCTACAAATCCCTGCTTCCCTATGCGAAGGGCCTATCTATTTACTTTTATGTTGAGTCATCACCCTCTTATTAAAAAGAACCAGTTGGAGAGCACCACTGTCATTTGCATTCATTACTGTTAGTTTACATTGAGTATGACTTGACTGTATCTCTTTTACCATGAATTACAATGTCTAGTCAGTCCTTGATCTTTAAAGGTGCTCTACATTTATGTTTTGCGGTCTCAGAAAGGGCTAGTGAGATACCATCCTGTTATATCATTGAAATGTTTTGAGAAAGTGTTGTCATCCGAGATTTATTATTATTGCTCGCTAGTTGATTATGTCATTGATATGAGTAAACATGAGACCTAAATGTTATTGTGAATATGGTTAGTTCATAATCTTTGCTGAAAACTTGAATGCTGGCTTTACATATTTACAACAACAAGAGCAAACAGAGTTTGTAAAAGTTTTTCTTTATCACTTTCAGTTTATCAACTGAATTGCTTGAGGACAAGCAAAGGTTTAAGCTTGGGGGAGTTGATACGTCTCCGTCGTATCTACTTTTCCAAACACTTTTGCCCTTGTTTTGGACTCTAACTTGCATGATTTGAATGGAACTAACCTGGACTGCCGCTGTTTTTCAGCAGAATTGCCATTGTGTTTTTTTGTGCAGAAATAAAAGTTCTCGGAATGACCTGAAAATCAACGGAGAATTATTTTGGAATATATAAAAAATACTGGAAGGAAGATTCACGTCAGGAGGGCCTCCACCTATCCACGAGGGTGGGGGGTGCGCCCTACCCCCTAGGCGCGCCCCCTGCCTCGTGGGCCCCCTGACGCTCCACCGACCTCAACCCTGACTCCATATATTCACTTTCGGGAGAAAAAAACAAGGAGAAGGATTCATCGCATTTTACGATACGGAGCCGCCGCCAAGCCCTAATCTCTCTCGGGAGGGCTGATCTGGAGTCCGTTCAGGGCTCCGGAGAGGGGAATCTGTCGCCATCGTCATCATCAACCATCCTCCATCACCAATTTCATGATACTCACCGTCGTGCATGAGTAATTCCATCGCAGGCTTGCTGGACGGTGATGGGTTGGATGAGATTTATCATGTAATCGAGTTAGTTTTGTTAGGGTTTGATCCCTAGCATCCACTATGTTCTGAGATTGACGTTGCTATGACTTTGCTATGCTTAATGCTTGTTACTAGGGCCCGAGTGCCATGATTTTAGATCCGAACCTATTATGTTTTCATCAATATATGAGAGTTCTTGATCCTATCTTGCAAGTCTATAGTCACCTACTATGTGTTATGATCCGGCAACCCCGAAGTGACAATAGTCGGGACCACTCCCGGTGATGACCGTAGTTTGAGGAATTCATGTATTCACTATGTGTTAATGCTTTGGTCCAGTACTCTATTAAAAGGAGGCCTAAATATCCCTTAGTTTCCAATAGGACCCCGCTGCCACGGGAGGGTAGGACAAAAGATGCCATGCAAGTTCTTTCCATTAGCGCGTATGACTATATTCGGAATACATGCCTACATTACATTGATGAATTGGAGCTAGTTCTGTGTCACCCTATGTTATGACTGTTACATGATGAACCGCATCCGGCATAATTCTCTTTCACCGATCCATTGCCTACGAGCTTTCCATATATTGTTCTTCGCTTATTTACTTTTCCATTGTTATTGTTATCATCACTACAAAACACCAAAAATATTACTTTTGCTACCGTTACCTTTTACCACCATTACCACTACTATCATATTACTTTGCTACTAAACACTTTGTTGCAGATATTAAGTTTCCAGGTGTGGTTGAATTGACAACTATGCTGCTAATACTTGAGAATATTCTTTGGCTCCCCTTGTGTCGAATCAATAAATTTGGGTTGAATACTCTACCCTCGAAAACTGTTGCGATCCCCTATACTTGTGGGTTATTAGAAACCTTAACAATCTTTGATCAACGAGCTAGTCAACTAGAGGCTCACTAGGGACCCAGTATTTTGTCTATGTATTCACACATGTATTAAGGTTTCTGGTCAATACAATTCTAGCAAGAATAATAAACATTTATCATGAATAAGGAAATATAAAATAAGAATTTTATTATTGCCTCTAGGGCATATTTTCTTCAGACTCCCACTTGCACTAGAGTCAATAATCTGGATTACATAGTAATGATTCTAACATCCATGGAGTCTTAGCGCTGATCATGTTTTGCTCGTGGAAGAGACTTAGTCAATGGGTCTGCAACATTCAGATCCGTATGTATTTTGCAAATATCTATGTCTCCCTCCTTGACTTGATCACAGATGGACTTGAAGCTTCTCTTGATGTGTTTGGTTCTTCTGTGAAATCTGGATTCCTTCGCCAAGGCAATTGCTCCAATATTGTCACAAAAGATTTTCATTGAACCCGAGGCACTAGGTATTACACCTAGATCGGATATGAACTCCTTCATCAAGACTCCTTCATTTGCTGCTTCCAAAGTAGCTATGTATTCCGTTTCACACGTAGATCCCGCCATGACGCTCTGCTTGGAACTGCAACAACTAACAGCTCCACCATTCAGTATAAATATGTATCCGGTTTGTGACTTAGAGTCATCCGGATCAGTTTCAAAGCTAGCATCAACGTTACCATTTACGACGAGCTCTTTGTCACCTCCATAAATAAGAAACATATCCTTAGTTCTTTTTAGGTACTTTAAGATGTTCTGGACCATCATCCAGTGATCCACTCCTGGATTACTTTGGTACCTCCCTGCTAAACTTATAGCAAGGCACACATCAGGTCTGGTACACAGCATAGCATACATGATTGAACCTATGGCTGACGCATAGGGAATGACTTTTATTTTCTCTCTATCTTCTGTAGTGGTCGGGCATTGAGTCTGACTCAACTTCACACCTTGTAACACAGGCAAGAACCCTTTCTTTGACTGATCCATTTTGAACTTCTTCAAAACTTTATCAAGGAATGTGCTTTGTGAAAGTCCAATTAAGCGTCTTGATCTATCTCTATAGATCTTGACGCCCAATATATAAGCAGCTTCACTGAGGTATTTTATTGAAAAACTTTTATTCAAGTATCCCGTTATGCTATCCAGAAATTCTACATCATTTACAATCAACAATATGGCATCCACATATAATATTAGAAATGCTACAGAGCTCCCACTCACTTTCTTGTAAATACAGGCTTCTCCGAAAGTCTGTATAAAACCATATGCTTTGATCACCTCATCAAAGCGTATATTCCAACTCCGAGATGCTTGCACCAGTCCATAGATGGATCGCTGGAGCTTGCACACTTTGTTAGCACCTTTAGGATTGACAAAACCTTCTGGTTGCGTCATATACAACTCTTCTTTAAGAAATCCATTAAGGAATGCATTTTTGACGTCCATTTGCCAGATTTCATAATCATAAAATGTGGCAATTGCTAACATGATCCGGACATACTTAAGCATCGCTATGGGTGAGAAAGTCTCATCATAGTCAACTCCTTGAACTTGTCGAAAACCATTCGCGACAAGTCGAGCTTTGTAGACAGTGACATTACCATCAGCATCAGTCTTCTTCTTGAAGATCTATTTATTCTCTATGGCTCACCTATCATCGGTCAAGTCAACCAAAGTCCACACTTTGTCCTCATACATGGATCCTATCTCAGATTTCATGGCCTCAAGCCATTTATCAGAATCTGGGCTCATGATCGCTTCTTCATAGTTCGTAGGTTCGTCATGGTCTAGTAACATGACTTCTAGAACAGGGTTACTATAGCACTCTTGTGCGGAACATGCTCTGGTTGACCTACGTGGTTCGGTAGTAACTTGATCTGAAGTTTCATGATCATTATCATTAGCTTCCTCTCTAGTTGGTGTAGGCATCACGGGAACAATTTTCTGTTATGAGCTACTCTCCCATTTGAGAGAAGGTACAATTACCTCATAAAGTTCTACTTACCTCCCACTCACTTCTTTCGAGAGAAACTCCTTCTCTAGAAAGGATCCATTCTTAGCAACAAAGATCTTGCCTTCGGATCTGTGGTACAAGTTGTACCCAACAGTTTCTTTTGCGTATCCTATGAAGACGCACTTCTCCGATTTGGGTTCAAGCTTATCAGGCTGAAGCTTTTTCACATAAGCATCAATCCCCAAAATTTAAGAAACAACAGCTTAGGTTTCTTGCCAAACCATAGTTCATACGGCGTCGTCTCAATGGATTTAGACGGTGCCCTATTTAACATGAATGCAGGTGTCTCTAATGCATAACCCAAAACGATAGAGGTAAATCGGTAAGAGACATCATAGATCGCACCATATCTAATAAAGTACGGTTATGACGTTCAGACACACCATTACGCTGTGGTGTTCTAGGTGGCGTCAGTTGTGAAAGTATTCCACATTGTTTTAAATGAAGGCCAAACTCGTAACTCAAATATTCGCCTCCGTGATTAGATCATAGAAACTTTATTTCATTGTTACGATTATTCTCCACTTCACTTTGAAATTCTTTGAACTTTTCAAATGTTTCAGACTTGTGTTTCATTAAGTAGATATACCCATATCTGCTAAAATCATTTGTGAAGGTCAGAAAATAACAATACCCACCGTGAGCCTCAACACTCATTGGACTGCATACATCGGTATGTATTATTTCCAATAAGTCATTAGCCCGCTCCATTCTTTCGGAGAACGGAGTTTTAGTCATCTTGCCCATGAGGCATGGTTTGCAAGTATCAAATGATTCATAATCAAGTGACTCCAAAAGCCCATCTACATGGAGTTTCTTCATGTGTTTTACACCAATATGACCTAAACGGCAGTGCCACAAATATGTTGCACTATCATTATCAACTTTGGATCGTTTGGCATCAATATTATGAATACGTGTATCACCAGAATCAAGATTCCATAAAAATAGACCACTCTTCAAGGGTGCATGACCATAAACGATATTACTCATATAAATAGAACAACCATTATTATCTGATTTAAATGAATAACCATCTCGCATCAAAAAAGATTGAGATATAATGTTCATGCTCAACGCTGGCACCAAACAACAATTATTTAGGTCTAAAACTATTCCCGAAGGTAGATGTAGAGGTAGCGTGCCGACAGTGATCACATCTACCTTGGAACCATTCCCGACGCGCATCGGCACCTCGTCCTGAGCCAATCTTCATTTAATTTGTAGCCCATGTTTCGAGTTACAAATATGAGCAACCGAACCAGTATCAAATACCCAAGCGCTACTACGAGCATTAGTAAGGTACACATCAATAACATGTATATCAAATATACCTTTGTTCACTTTGCCATCCTTCTTAGCCGCCAAATACTTGGGGCAGTTCCGCTTCCAGTGACCAGTCCCTTTGAAGTAGAAGCACTCAGTTTCAGGCTTGGGTCCAGACTTGGGCTTCTTCCCGGGAGTGGCAACTTCCTTGCCATTCTTCTTGAAGTTCCCCTTCTTTCCCTTGCCGTTTTTCTTGAAACTAGTGGTCTTGTTAACCATCAACACTTGATGCTCCTTCTTGATTTCTACCTCCGTAGCTTTGAGCATAGCGAAGAGCTCGGGAATTGTCTTATCCATCCCTTGCATATTATAGTTCATCACGAAGCCTTTGTAGCTTGGTGGCAGTGATTGAGGAACTCTGTCAATAACACTATCATTAGGAAGATTAACTCCCAGGTGAGTCAAGTGATTATGATACCCAGACATTTTTAGTATGTGTTCACTGACAGAACCGTTCTCCTCCATCTTGCAGCTATAGAACTTGTTGGAGACTTCATATCTCTCAACTGGGGCATTTGCGCGAAATATTAACTTCATTTCCTAGAACATCTCATATGGTCCATGACGTTTAAACATCTTTGAACTCCCGATTCTAAGCCTTAAAGCATGGCACACAGAACTATCAATTAGTCATCGGATCGAGCTTGCCAGATGTTCATAACATCTGCATCTGCTCCTCAGTAGGCCTTTCACCTAGCAATGCATCAAGGACATAATTCTTCCATGCAGCAATGAGGATAATCCTCAAGTTACGGACCCAGTCCGTGTAGTTTCTACCATCATCTTTCAACTTAGCTTTCTCTAGGAATGCATAAAATTCAAGGGTACAGTAGCACGGGCCATTGATCTACAACATAGATATGCAAAAACTATGAGGACTAAGTTCATGATAAATTAAGTTCAATTAATCATATTACTTAAGAACTCCCACTTAGATTGACATCCCTGAAGTCATCTAAATGATATGTGATCCAAATCAACTAAACCATGTCCGATCATCACGGATGGAATAGTCATCAACTATGAACATCTCTATGTTGATCATATCTACTATATGATTCATGTTTGACCTTTCGGTCTCCAGTGTTCTGGGGCCATGTCTGTACATGCCAGGCTCGGCAAGTTTAACCCGAGTATTCCGCATGTGCAAAATTGTCTTGCACCCGTTGTATGTGAACGTAGAGCCTATCACACCCGATCATCACGTGGTGTCTAAGCATGATGAACTGTCGCAACGATGCATACCCAGGGAGAACACTTATACCTTGAAATTTTAGTTAAGGGATCATCTTATAATGCTACCACCATACTAAGCAAAATAAGATGCATAAAAGATAAACATTACATGCAATCAAAATATGTGACATGATTTGGCCATCATCATCTTGTGCTTTTGATCTCCATCTCCAAAGCATCATCATGATTTCCATCGTCACTGGCTTGACACCTTGATCTCCATCGTAGCTTCATGGTCATTGTCGGTTCTTTATCCCGCGTATCTCATAGTAGGGGTCCTAAACTAGGCGTCTTAGAGCGATGGTAACATGGACACAGGTTTTACCCAGGTTTAGGCTCTCTCGAAGAGATAATACCCTACATCATGCTTCTGATTGTATTCATATGGGTGTAGTACGGAGTACATGCGTCTATCACGAGATTGTTCTAGTGAATATTTGATGTTTTATTAACTAGTCTGGCCTCGGTTTATATAACACACCAGAGGCCTAGGGTTTAGGAGAGTCCTTCGCTTGGGCGCCAAGTCTTGTGGAAACCTCCTTGTATGCGGCATGGGCTGCCCGAAGTAGCCCATAAGTGAACCGCCATGGAGGTCCTCGGCCCGATCCAGCTGGTCGAGAGGCGACGTGGTGAGTACCCCCTAGTCCAGGACACCGTCAGTAGCCCCCTGAACCGGTCTTGAAGTTGGGGATGCTCCTCGATTCTTCCGAGCTGTTCTTCATCTTCGGTCGTCGGTCTTGAAAACTGGTTCAACAAATCTTCTCATCTTCAATCTTGAGGATCGCCAAAGTGAATCCTAAGAGTTTACACGTTGGGTATCTGAGGGGCCCCTTTAAGTTATCGGCCTTTATCAATGCCTTGTTATTTTTACACCACACCTCGGGTTTGAAGTGTTTCCCGTGCAGCGGTATCCTCTCGCGTCCGAGCTCCAATGTCAGATTGTATCCGGGCTCTAATGTCGGACTACATCTGAGGTGTCTTTTTGCAGTCGAGCTCCAACGCCGATCTGCATCCGAGCTCCAACGCCGGACTATATCCGAGGTATCATAGATCACCTTGACTCAAAAAGTTGAAGAAGTTTAGCCGAGCTTAATGCTGGAAATGCCCTCTATAGAGCCAACCACTTGCATCCAAGCTTTATGACGGACTGCTTCCAAGGTGATGCACCACCTCGGGCTTGGGCTGATTGTTTGCGGATTTTATTTCCGATTGCTGCAATTTATTTACTGATAAGATATATGGCCAGTAGCCCTCAAGGTGTGTGTGTCGGCCTAAAACCCGAGATGCACATTAGAGGAGATAGTGATTGGCGGACGGGCCCTTGAGAGAGGGTCTCAAGAAGTCACCGTAATATATTATCTTGACGCCGGATAGGTCCTAGATAGTTCATATTGTTATCTGAAGGTGCATTTGCCCATAGTTCGGTCAAGCCGAACACTGAGCACTTTGAATTTTCTGTATTGAATAGGCAATGTAGTAGCCCTCAAGACACTGGTCGGGTGGCAACACCAGATCAGGGGATCGATGTGCCCCTTTAATATTAGTAAATGATAAGCCCGAAGCCCAGTAGCCCCTGAGCCTTAATGTGTGCATGAGTGGCCGAATTAAGGATCGATGTCCAGAGTAAAATAGCAAATTATGTGTAATGATTCTATGTATCCAAGTACTCTACATCATTAATGCTCGGATCCGCACTGTACAAAACTTTGTTGACCGACCATCGGCTTCAACCTCCTCGGCCAGTAGCCGGGGAGTGTTTGCCCCAATTTATAAAGCCTTTATGAGGGCAAAGATGTACGACAAACAAGGCAATCCGGCCATACGGTTTTATAAACAAAGGTATGCGGAGAGAATGTTATATTAGTATTTAATGTAAGAAACATCTTCCAAAGAAAATAGTCCCACTATCGGTTCCTTTCTTTGGGTTGTCATGTCGACCATGATCATGAAACCTCATCTCCGATCAATGCGGGAGAAAAATATTGAGGATTGAGTGTGAGGAAATTTCCCGAACTATGTGGTCTTTAGCGAACCTAAATTTTCACTTCCGTCATTGCTGACCAATTATATTCTTAAGATATCTAGCTTTTGGCTTCACGTTGTCTGAGGTACTAATCTGGATGACCCGGTAGTAACAATCATAGAGGTGCTCCCTTTTCCGCCTAGCCGAACAATCAGGAAGGTAGGGTTAAACACAGGAGCTAGGCATCCCAGCTTGGCTAAAATCTTAAGTCAAATTTGATGCATATTTATGGCTTTAGAACGATAATTACGGAAGGCAACGCTTGTATAATGAATACAAACGCTGATGATATTTATTTTGACTCCGTTGCGGCCGTTTATCATTCGAAAGTGGCCCATTTTCGGCTTCTACCCCTTTGTAGATGCTATGCAGGGTGTTTCCATAGTAACAAGACAACCCTTAGCCGATGTCTCGGTGCCCGGAGGCGGTTATGTTAGCGGAAACAAGGCAATCAGATATGTGATCTTTATAACTTTCACTTAGTCATAGGAGCTTTAAACTGGGGAGGCTAGCTACGAGCCTCCAGTTAGTGTTCGGCACCGACCGAAGTCTGGCCATTAACACTTCGGCCAATGTTATGAAAGGCCCATCTTTTATCACAGGGTAATCGGTATCGATCTATAGTTTGACACCACCATCGGATCGCTAACTAGTTTACGCCCATTGTGACATTCAGTTTTCAGCTCTCTCCATTGAGGTGCTTAACCATTCGAGCTGGAAACACAATGGCAGTTGTTCTCCCTTTGCATACCTAGCCGAACAAAGCGGTACATAGGAGGCAAGCACAGGAGCCGGGCAACCCAACTATTGACCGAAGACACAATTCGAAACCGATGCATATATAGCAATATCCGAGAATGTTTCTGTCGAATCTCTAAAGGTGTCCGGCGTTGCACTATGATACTTATGCTGGAAACACATAAATAGTTTAAAAGTGCTATAGGCTTGGAAAACCAAAAAACTTAAGTAAAAACATTACACCCGAACGAAATCAAGTCATGTGGTGCCAATCAAAAAATTGGTCTTACTTTTGTGCTTCTGTTGTGCATTAATATGACACATCCGATCTCAATATTTCAAGCGGGTCACCCTACGGCTGCAACCTCATGTCCCGAAGGCGGAGTACTGCTCGGTAAGCCAGTTTAGCGAACTAAACTCGAGCGGAATTAGAGAGAAAACATGCTATCCGACTATTGACCACACACTCGAGTCGAGAACGGAGTGGTAGAAAAAGACTTTGCAACGACTTAGAAGAAGAACACTTATTATAAAATGGCTCATATAATTTTAAGAGCCCCCGTTAACATGGGAAAAGAAAAGTGGCTTTTAAGAACCTCGTTTTTGACAAACATATTTTAACATAAATATAATGTTTGGTCGAACTGAACAAGAATTAAAAAAAACTGAGCATGGAAGTGACTTAGCTGGTTAATGTGCTTGGTGATGATGCACGACCCGAACTTATGGCAGGATGAGGTCCCAGCCCCCAAGCCGGTCCTGAGGTGGCGGAGCGAAGAGCTTGGCACTCTGAAGTGGCGACATATCACGGCTAATGTGGCGGGGTGGAACCTCCAGTTCGACTGAGGCGACGGAGCAGGCCGGCAGTATGACGCCGAAGTCCCTAGTGTGGGTTAATGAAGTGGTGACGAAGCCTCAGTCCAGCCGAGGTGACGTGGTACGTTGGTACGCCGAGGTGATAGCGCTGCCCAACCCAGATCATTTACCTATGCACAAAAAATAGTGCAAGCCGGAGATAATAGTAATAATAATAAAATAAAATAAAAATTCGTCGCATAATTAATAATTTATGCAAAGTGAGTAATAAAAGAAATATGGCACGTGTGTCGAACACTCGATGAGGTAGAGCTCTCTCAGCGATGTTGAAGTCCCCGAGGCAACTGAACATGTGGGTATGGCAATTCGACCAACAAGGTGATCACGCGAGCCAATTTATGCCGATTGGGACGACGACGTCGGCTTGCCGAACTGACCGCATGACGCAGTCGAAGTCGGTTACCTACACATGTAAAATAGTGCAGTCCAAAAAATAATAATATAAATATAGAAGAAAAACCTCGCATAATTAATTTATGCAAAATATTTTTTTAAAGAGATGTGGCCTGGCTTCGAAGCCAATGTCGGTGCAGGGCGGTGGCGTGACAAAGCCTATATTCACAGGGCGGTCCGAGTCCTCAATGAGGCGTTCACCGAACTGCGGACGGGAAACTGACCGAACCATCACGCAACCATCGTTAATGCGGCCATCACTTGATAGACCTGTGTACAGATGATGGAACAAACCATAGTAATAATTCCTTAAAAAAGTAAACCCAAGCAAGAATAATTACTAGGATTAATAGCACATGGTTTATCTGTTGTAGCAATCTGAAGAAAGGTTACTCCCAAAATTGGGACTTGATCTGCACACCCATTGCTTGATGGTCGATGAAGCGACGACATGGCAATGCTGGCAAAGGTTGGCTCGCCGAGGCAAAGCCCCCAGTCCAGCTAAAGTGACGAAGCTGGTTGGCTGGTGACGCCGAAGTCTTCGGAGTAGGCTGATGAAGAGATGGCGAAGCCCCCAGTCTAGCCGATGTGATGGAGCGGGTCAGTAAGGAGATGTTGTAGCTGCCATGTCAGCCGAGGTATTGAAGCAGTTCGGCGTGATCGACATTGGCTTGAAGAAGCAACAGTGCGACCATGCCAACGCAGGTCGTGACTTGTGACATGGTCAATGTTGGCTTGATGAAGTGACCGTGCGACGATGCCGGTGTGCCCGCTCTGTGTAATCCGTGGGGCGACGATGTTGGTGATGATTTATCCTTCGCGATTCCAAACTCTTGTTCGGCTCGCCGAGATGATGATCCTAAGAAGTTGAGCTCAGCTCAACAAAGTGACGACGTGTCTAGCGTAGGTCGCCAGCTGTGGAGCAATGTTGCCGGACTGGTTTAACATCAGCATGATGGTGAAGAATACCTCAGAGAAGGCTTAAAATTTTACGGGCACATGTTTAAGAACAATGCACAATACCCTATAAATATATTCTTCCAAAAAGGTTGTCCAATATCCCGTTCATGAAGAAAGATGAACTCAGGTCGGATTCGTATTCGCGCAGAAAACAGATCCGAAAAGTGATGCACTAATCGGAAGGTTATCGAAGTTTGAACCGTCGGATCGAGCTGAAATTTTAAGAGGTGGTAGATATGGAAATTCCATAGAATATGAATGGTTGGATCTCCCAAATAACCTCCGAGCTAGGCTCTGGAGAGCACGCCCTAAACTCGTCCAGGTTCCCATCCAGACTCGATAGGCCTCCGGTATATCATAGATCACCAGAGATTCCTCCATCGGAAGGCGACGAAATTTTACAGAGTTGTTGTATACTCAATTCCGCACAATTCCACCAAAGGGTTCATCAAATTGACTTCTAAGGAGACGGTGGCAGCAAAAACAAGTCTGCTGTACAGAAAAAACTGTGCGATCGCACGAGGGCAATGTTGATGATGAGCCCCGAGGCTCCATGGACGACTTTTCCATGGTCTCGGTTGATATTTGAGCTGACAATGAAGAAAGTATCCATCTGATTTTGATGATCTGATGTGGAGGTGACCAGTCGAGCCGGCGAGAAAGATGCCGACATCGACCATGAAGCTCAGCTCCGGTGCGTAGATAGCGCCGAAGACGATCCAAATTCCCATCGCACCATGGCTAGTGCCAGCAAGCCCTCAATGAAAGCACCAATGTCGGTTCTTTATCCGTCGTATCTCGTAGTAGGGGTCCTAAGGTAGGCGTCTTGGAGCGATGGTAACATGGACACAAGTTTTACCCAGGTTCAGGCTCTCTCGAAGAGATAATACCCTACATCCTGCTTTTGATTGTATTCATATGGGTGTAGTACAGAGTACATGTGTCTATCACGAGATTGTTCTAGTGAATATTAGATGTTCTATTGACTAGCCTAGCCTTGGTTTATAAACACACCGGAGACCTAGGGTTTAGGAGTGTTCTTGGCTTGGGCGCCAAGTCTTGTGGAAACGTCTTTGTATGTGGCATGGGCTGCCCGAAGTAGCCCATAAGTGAACCGCCATGGAGGTCCTCGGCCCGATCAGCTGGTCGGGAGGCGACATGGTGAGTACCCCCTAGTCCAGGACACCGTCAGTCGTCTCGCCAACTATTGCTTCTACAACTATCACTAACGCATAGTGATAAAGTAAAACAATTACATGGCGTTTGCACTTCATACAATAAAGAGACAACCATAAGGCTCCTGCCGGTTGCCAGTAACATTTACAAAACATGATCATCTCATACAATAACGTATATCACATCATGTCTTGACCATATCACATCACAACATGCCCTACAAAAACAAGTTAGACGTCCTCTACTTTGTTGTTGCAAGTTTTTCGTGGCTGCTACGAGCTTATAGCAAGAACCGTTCTTACCTATGCATCAAAATGACAATGCTGATTTATCAAGTATGTTGTTTAAACCTTCAACAAGGACCGGCCGCAGTCAAATTCGATTCAATTAAAGTTGGAGAAACTGACAACCGCCAGCCACCTTCATGCAAAACTTAGTTGCATGTCTGTCGGTGGAACCTGTCTCATGAACGTGCTCATGTAAGGTTGGTCTGTGCCGCTTCATCCAACAATACCGCCAAATCAAAATAAGACATTGGTGGTAAGCAGTATGACGATCATCGCCCACAACTCTTTGTGTTCTACTCGTGCATATCATCTACGCATAGACCTGGCTCCGATGCCACTGTTGGGAAATGTAGCATGCAATTTCAAAAAAAAATCCTATGCTCATGCAAGATCTATCTAGGAGATGCATAGCAACGAGAGGGGGAGAGTGTGTCTACGTCCCCTCTAGACCAAAAGCAGAAGCATTTTAGAACGCGGTTGATGTAGTCAAACTTCTCATTCCGACCGATCAAGCACCGAATGTACGGCACCTCCGAGTTCTGCACACGTTTAGCTCAATGACGTCCCTCGAACTCTTGATCCAGCAAAGTGTCGAGGAAGTAGATGAGTTCCGTCAGCATGACGGCGTGGTGACGGTGATGGTGAAGTGATCCGCATAGGGCTTCGCCTAAGCACTACGAAGATATGACCAGAGGCGGAAACTATGGAGGGGGCGCCGCACATGGCTAACAATTGCTGGTGTGTTTCTGCAAAAAAAAAACAATTGTTGGTGTGTGTTCTAGGCGCCCCCTCACCATGTATATAGGTGGGAGGGGGAGGAGGACAGCCTTGGGGCGCCCAAGTAGGAGGTTTCTTACTTGGGGCCCTAGTCCAATTCGCCCCCCGCTTACCATGTTTTCCGGAGGGGAAAGAAAGGAGGAGGGAGGAGGGAAGGAAGGGGGAGGCCAAATCACTCCCCTTCCTTCTGTCTTCCCCTCTTTCCTTCCCCTCAGGTGCGGCTCATATGGGGGCGCGTCAGCCCCTGCTGGCTTCTGCGTTTCCCCTCTTGGCCCATTAGGCCCATATCTTTTGCCGGGGGTGTCCGGAACCCCTTCCGGTGACCCAATATGTACCCGGTACCCTCCGGTACACTTCCGGTGTCCGAATACTATCGTCCTATATATCAATCTTTACCTCTCGATCATTTTGAGACTCCTCTTCATGTCCGTGATCTCATCCTAGACTCCAAACGACATTCGTTCACAAAATCACATAACTCATATAATACAAAATCGTCATCGAACGTTAAGCGTGCGGACCCTACGGGTTTGAGAACTATGTAGAAATGACTGAGACACCTCTCCGGTCAATAACCAACAGCGGAACCTAGATGCTCATATTGGATCCTACATATTCTATGAATATCTTTATCGGTCGAACCATAATGACAACTTAAGTTATTCCCTTTGTCATCAGTATGTTACTTGCCCGAGATTCGATGGTCGGTTTCTTCATACGTAGTTCAATCTCGTTACCGGCAGTCTCTTTACTCGTTCTGTAGTACATCATCACGTAACTAACTCATTAGTCACTTTGCTTGCGAGGCTTCTTATGATGTGTATTACCGAGAGGGCCCAGAGATACCTCTTCGATAATAGGAGTGACAAATCCTAATCTTGATCTATGCCAACCCGACAAACACCTTTGGAGATACCTGTAGAACATATTTATAATCACCTAGTTACGTTGTGACGTTTGATAGCACACAAGGCATTCCTTCGGTGTCCGGGAGTTGCATAATCTCATAGTCAAAGGAATATGCATATGACATGCATGAAGAAAGCAATAGAAATAAAACTGAACGATCAATATGCTAAGATAACGGATGGGTCATGTCCATCACATCATTCTCCTAATGATGTGATCTAGTTATCAAATGACAACTCATGTCCATGGTTAGGAAACCTTAACCATCTTTGATCAACGAGCTAGGCAAGTAGACGGTCACTAGGGACCCAGTATTTTGTCTATGTATTCACACATGTATTAAGGTTTTCGGTCAATACAATTCTACAATGAATAATAAACATTTACCATGAATAAGGAAATATAAAATAACAACTTTATTATTGCCTCTAGGTCATATTTCCTTTAGCAATCTCTCCTCTCGTAGATGTCCATCTCCTAGATTGATCTTGGTGAGCGTAGGAAATTTTGTGTTTCCCATGCAATGTTCCCCAACAATGGTATCAGAGGGAGGTCTATGCCTAGATGACATCACGAGTAGAACACAAATGAGTTTTTGGGCGTTGATATTCAGATTGCTTCCTTCCTTGGCCTTTTCTTGATTCAGCGGTATTGTGGGATGAAGCGGCCTAGACCAACTTTACATGTCCACATACATGAGACCGGTTCCATCGACAGACATGTGAATTTGTTGCACAAAGAAAACTGGCGGGTGTCTGTCTCTCCCACCTTAGTTGAATCGGATTTGACAAAGGCGGTCCTTGTAGAAGGTTAAATAGCAACTTGCATATCACCTTTGTGGCTTTGCGAAGGTAAGAATCGTTCTTGCTAGATACCCATAGCAGCCACGTAAAACATGCAACAATAATTAAAGGATGTCTAACTTGTTTTTGCAGGGTATGTTGTGAAATGATATGGCCAAAGACATGATAAAATATATTTGATTTTTGATATGATCATGTTTGTAATAGTTTATATCAACTTGCATGTCGATGCATACGGCAACCTGCAGGAGCCATAGGGTTGTCTTTAATTATTGTATGACCTGCGTGTCAATCATTAAGCGCTATGTAATGCTTTACTTTATCGCTAAGCGGTAGCAATGGTAGTAGAAGCATGGTTGGCGTGACAATACCGATGGTGGCATGATGATGAAGGTCATGGTGTCATGCCGGTGACGATGGAGATCATGCCGGTGCTTTGGACATGGAGACCAAAATTACAAGTTGATGGCCATATCATGTCACTTATGATTTGCATGTGATGTTAATCCTTTTATGCATCTTATTTTGCTTAGGATGACCGTAGCACAATAAGGTGACTCCTCACTAAAATTTCAAGGTAAAATTGTGTTCTCCCCAAGTGTGCACCATTGCGAAAGTTCATCGTTTCGAAGCACCATGTGATGATCGGGTGTGCTAGAATCTACGTTCGCATACAACGGGTACAAGCCAGTTTTGCACGTGTGGAACACTCGGGTTAAGCTTGACGAGCCTAGCATGTATAGACATGGCCTTGAAACACAAGAGACCAAAAGGTAGAACATGAGTCATATAGTAGATATGATCAACATGGAGATGTTCACCATTGAAACCACCTCATCTCATGTGATGATTGGACTTGTATTGGTGAATTTGGATCATGTTACACTCAAACAACCGGAGGAATGTCGATTTGAGTGGGAGTTCTTAGGTAATATGATTAATTGAACTCATTTATCATGAATAATAGTCTAAGTCATCTTTGCAAATATATGTTGTAGATTAATGGCTCGCGCAGTAGCTCCCCTGAATTTCAATGCATTCCTAGAGAAACCTAAGTTGAAAGATGATGGAAGTAACTTTGTGGAATGGGCCCGTAATCTGAGGATTATCCTCATGGCTGCCCAAAAGGCTTATGTTCGTGATGCACTGTTTTGTGCGCCACCCCCTCCAGTGACTGCAGATGTTGTGAATGCCTGGAAGTCGTGTGTTGATGACTACTTGATACGTCTCCAACGTATCTATAATTTTTTGATTGTTCCATGCTATTATATTATCTGTTTTGGATGTTTTATATGCATTAATATGCTATTTTATATGATTTTTGGGACTAACCTATTAACCTAGAGCCTAGTGCCAGTTTCTGTTTTTTCCTTGTTTTAGAGTTTCGCAGAAAAGGAATACCAAATGGAGTCCAAACGGAATAAAACTTTCACGATGATTTTTCTTGGACCAGAAGACACCCAGGAGACTTGGAGTGCAAGTCAGAGGAGCCTCGAGGCGGCCACAAGGGTGGAGGGCGCGCCCAGGGGGTGGGGCACGCCCCCGGCCTTGTGGGCCCCTCGCAGCTCTCCTGGCCTAATTCTTCCTCCTATATATACTCTTATACCCCAAAAACATCGAAGGGAGCCATGAAACCACTTTTCCACCACCGCAACCTTCTGTACCCGTGAGATCCCATCTTAGGGCCTTTTCCGGCATCCTGCCTGTCGTGGTTTTTTCATGACAGATGTCCTAGAGAAAGGACTTAGTCGTGGAGCCATCACGACGGGTTAGCTTGAAGGGGTTAAAGCGGACACAAGGACGCAAGAGAGTTTATACTAGTTCGGCCCCTTCAAGGAAGGTAAAAGCCTACGTCTAGTTGTGATGGAATTGATGGGGTTTCGATGACTAGGGAGCAAACAAGCTTCGCCTATGTCTCGAGTTGTTGTCTGTTGTCCCTGAACCGCCGCCAGGTCACCCCCTTATATACACGGGTGACACCCGCCAGTTCAGAGAGTCCCAACACCGGTTCATACTCGTATTCGGGTTGGTCCCTCCTTGTTCCTAACTTACAGTACAAGTATATGCACAAACGTCGATGTACGGCTACAGGTTGTAAACCGACTATGGGCCCTGGGCCTTTATCTGCCTCTTTAGGCTTTAACACCTTTGAACTACTGATGAAGTTAATCCGGCCCAGGTAGGCCGGTTTATGCCCAGTAGTAATATCCCCAACATTAGGCCCCAGATTGATTTGAACAGGTTCATGTCAATCCTTAGCAAAAATCTTCGTCTTCAACATCTTCTTGTAGTTGTTGAACTGCCGTGACGTCATCTTCTCTGTTTGCTGTAAACCGGCGTGGCATCATCTGTCATCAAGAAAACATCCATGATATCCTCTTGTTTAATAGATTCGCAATGACCGAGGTGACCGCCCCACTTCCAAAATCTGCGGTCCCTTGATTCCCGCGCCTGACACATGTCCTTTGCCTTATAAATAGGCCCGAAGGGTCATTTCTTTTCTTCCCTTCGTGCCCTTCCTCTTCATCTTCCTTGCGTCGCCAGTCTCATAGCTCCGCCGCCGCCGTCGTCTTCTGCATCACCCTTGGCCGCTGCATCAACTTGAACGCACCAGAAAGCCACGGCGACCTTCCGCGTCTTCCTCAGCTCTGGTAGGTCTTCTGTTCTTCTCAACAGAGATCTGATCTAGGGCTTCGTGTTCTTGCGGTGTTCATCATTTGTTCATACTCATGTACTAGCTCCTGGATGCACATGTGAACCCTTGCTTTGTGTAGCGGTAACTTTCAGTATCCGCCGCTAGTTTCTTGCCCAAAACCATAGATCTCACATATATTTCTGTTCATTGATTCAATACTGTTCTGCTTTGATCTTCGACTATTTTTCTTATTTTCTGAACTTGCTTCAGATCCAACGCCGTAATAAGATCTTGTGAAACCTGTTTCTGCATACTTAACCATCCGCAATCTCAATTGCTTCAATGTTTAGGTCAGGCGGTTTAACCTTATAGAAAATTTTCCAAACCGCTATATGCCATTAGTCCCCTTGTTGAACCGCCAGATGTAGGTTGCTTCATGAAACTCCGGTTTAGATAGGGCTGTTTCCGGTTTAACATTGTACATACCAGTGCATTTTAATCAATGCATTTTTGAACCGGGATCTTTTACCTTGTAGATTCCATCATGGCCAAGCAAGTGTATGAGTGCAATTGGGTTCCTTCTCGCGTCACAGAGGCTGAACTGGACGATTTAGTCCTGATTGGTGCTCTAGGTAGTAAGGATACAATCCATTGGAGGGCTCCTGGCAAAGAATGCCCTCCCACACCTCGAGAAGGAGAGGTTGTTGTTTTCGTAGATCACTTAGCCCGGGGCTTTAAGCCGCCCGGTTCTAAATTTTACCGGAATGTCTTAGCCGATTTCCAGCTCCATCCACAAGATACTGGCCCCAACTCTGTTACAAATATGTGTCACTTCCAAGTGCTCTGTGAAGTGTTCTTTCAAGAGGAGCCCACAGTGGAACTGTTCAGAGACCTATTCCATCTAAACCGTCGTACTGAATTTACTTACGGCTCCAATACGGAGTTGGGTGGCGTGGCGATTCAGGAAAGGAAAGAGGTCACATACCCTCACGCAAAACTGCATAGCCACCCCAAAGAATGGAATCAGACATGGTTCTACTGCAAAGACACCTCCCTTGCTGGTGAAAATCCCTTGCCTGGCTTTCGACCGGAGCGGCTCAGCAACACACACCCTTCTCCACAAAGATTGACTGCACAGGAGAGAAGTAAATATGCTCCTCAGCTATCAAAGCTCAGAGCTTTTATGGCCAATGGTTTAACAGGGGTTGACCTTGCTCGCTGTTGGATATCATGGAGCATACTGCCTCTTAGTCTGCGCTCCAGTTTGATGTGCCAGTATATTGACCGTGTTGATGACCCACTGCGACACTCAAGACTCCAGCTCTCTGGTGAAGAAATCACAGAGGCTGTGCGTAAGATACTGAATGAATCAGAACACATCTGCGCCAGAACCGGCCTGCTTCCCTTCTGTGCCACCAACAAACCGCCAGCTGTAAGATTTTGACTTTTCCCTTTACTGAATCTGTTATTGATATGTCTGGTCATTGTTTTTAATATCAGTGTCTGCATAATCAGGGCGATGATCCATTTTGGAGCAAAAAACTGCCGCAGGAGAAGCCAGAAAAACTAGACAAACCGGAAAGAGCAACCCGGCAAAAGACCAAAGCTGTGAAGAAGATTGCCCATAGGAAAAGAACCACTACCTCTTCTAATCCGGCTCCTGACGATGAGGTTGATAATCTGGACTTTGAGGTAGAGCTTGACTCACTTGGTTTATTTTTCATGCGTCTTATTGATGATGATATTTGTCAGGATGATGTCAAAGCCAGCCACGCGGATGTTGCCGAGGTAATTATTCTCTCTTCCGATTCAGAAACTTTGCCTTCACAAAAAATCCGCCAGGCAAACCGAAAAGTTAAATTTTCTCATCCTCTTGCTTATTTGGATCCTAAACTTCTTATGAAGACCCAACACCACGAAGCTCGCTGCACCACCCGGCACAACGGCTAGGTAGTTACCTCCGCCGTTTTACCGAACAGTCCGGTTCAGAAACGCCATTCCGAGGTCTCTAATTTGCTTGTCAGTGCTTGTCCTAAAGCGGGCTGCTTTCGTCAACCTCTTACTCCGTCTGATTCCAATTATCAGGTTACTTCCCACTCATCTTCTGGCGAGTCATCGGCTACTCAGCTCCCACCGCTCAAAACGGTGTTTGGGTAAGCTATACTTATTGTGATGTTTGCAGTACATTGCCTTAGAACATATTCTGTATTTGATTTTGTTATCCTTCTCAGGGCCAAACGTAGGCCAAGCAAGAAGGCCCGCCTAGACAAAGCGGCCGAAGAGGACGTCGTTCTTGAAGCGGACAAGACACCCAATGCTGAAGCGGCTATTCCTGAGGATATTCCCAATGATCCACCGCAGCAAGATGATGATCTTATTGCAGAAGAGAGACCTACTGACACCTCAGGTCCTACCCATCAGCCTACAGGTTCCATCCGGATTGAAAGCTCCACCGGTCCAGCAAAGCCTACTGACAAGCCAACAGCTCCAGTGCAAACCGGCGGTACCAAAGATGATGAGGTTGTCATTACTGGTACTGGCCATACTGAGCCAAACAATCTTGTCGCTTTATCCAAACATTCTGCCAAGGAAGAACTTGCTGCCTTTGGTAAAGGCAAGTGGAACGCTGACCTGACGACTTACGCTGCTCTGAACGCCCAAGATATCCATTCTGGCTATCTGAACCGGCTGTATACCAGCCGTGACTATGAAGCCGGTCTGGTTAACATGATGAAAGACAAATATGAGGTAATTTCCATATGCTCCTTCCTGCTTGTATGCTTCCATTCCTGACTCTCCTATCCCCCAAGGGCTGGTTTGGAATATTCTTTCAAACCGGGACTTAAATAATATAAATCTTGTTGCTTTGAAATTTGTTGATGTATCCCCCAAGGGCCAGTTCAACTTTAGCGTAGTTAAACTGGTACTTTAAGTAATTGAAACTGCCGTTTTAGAATATATATGATCAAGTAGCCATTAGCCCCCAAGTGCCAAGTTGAATACTTGTATTGATCTTGGGACTTTGTAAACAATCGAAAGATGAAAGGGGTAAACCGGAGGCCGCTTTAGATCAAATATGCATTAGCCCCCAAGTACTAAGAGCATAACTTGTTATGTGGTTGGTACTTGAATCCTTCTACCAATTTGTTGAAGCATATATCTGTGTGCATGCAGGCGGAGCTGAAGACGAAAGAGAACTAAGTCATCGATCTTCAAGAAGCCCTGAAAACCCAACAAGCTGAAACCTCCAAAGCAAAAGAGGAATTGGCCAGTGCTTTAAGCGCCATGGAACAACTTAAGGAGGACTTCAAGAAGAAACGGGCGGAGTGGGCCACTGAGAAATCCACTTTGATCAAACGAGCGGAGGATGCTGAGGCTGCACTAAAACCAGTGGCAGATGAATTGACCAGCATAAAGCGGCACGTGCATGCCATGACTGCTGCTATCTTTGGTAAGCCAGTTTTCCTACTGAATTGGCTCTGCCTTCTGACAAAGTCGCCGGTTTATTAACCCTTTATGGTATTTCAGGGACACGCATTGGTCACTTGGGGTCAGATGTACGGAAGAAGCTAAAAGCCGCCTATACATTGGTTGAACAATTGTATACTGGTGCCCAGCGGATCATCTGTACCGCCTCTCATAACAAACCGACGCCTACTTTGATTCAAGATACTCTGATGAAACTATCGGTGCTTCCTGCCCGGATTGAAGAGCTAAAGAAATCTGCTGCTCGAACCGGTGCAATCAATGCTTTAATCCGGGCAAAAGCCTGGGTGCCGGATTTTGATCCTGATGAAGCGGCTCAGGGCCATCCCAGCTTGAAGGAAGACGGATCAGAATTCGGTGAAGCGGATCTGCGAGCGATAAACCGGGAGGTGCATCCACTAGCTTGTCAGTTGGCTGAGGAAGCAGACTTGTCTCGTTATCAAGCGCAATATGACAGTCAGAACAAGCAAATAGCTGCGCCAATCCATGAATCGGAAAATCTGATTCCTCCAATCCGTAAGCATACTTACGCTCCCGATATTGACCCGTCCTTGCTGATCCACGATGAAGCTGTTTTTCAAGCATTAATGAGAATCGACTGGACAACTGTGGATTTCCAGCCACTGGGTAAGGATACGGAGGCTGAAGCGGCGCAGGACGACCCACAACCATCAGGCCAGGCTGGTGACCAAGCTTGAACCGGGTGCCGGTTTAAAACTGCCTCTTCTTCGCGAAAAACAATTATATTATTATGGGCACCATGTTGCCTTGTAATAGGCTAGCTGATACCTTTGATGTTGATATGCCTTCGTGCATAATTTGTTCTTCCTGTGGCAATGAACTTTCCAAAACACTTTCTGAAATGAAAAATTCGTCAAGTGCCACCGCGGTTGTACCGTCAGGCGGAATATGATGTCTGCATATATGAAAACAAAATTTTAAGTATGACCAAATTTTGAGATACATGATACCTGCTGTCATGGAGCGTGAAGTTGGCTTGGCCAATCTTGAAGCGGAGTTTTGCAAACCCATACTGTTGGAGGAGATAACAGCTCCTGTATATATATATGACGCTGGTTTACCATGTAAACCGTGCCGGGTTATAGTAAACACCGTGTTACTCCATAAGAGGATGTTAACAACACGGATCAAACCGGTCAAATAGCCTCCGGATTGACGTGAACTGTGTTCCATCAATTGAAAAAAAAATGTCGGTTTAAGAAACACAATGAAAAGCAAAAAAAAGCCTTCAAATAAAAGTGTGAAGCAAAAGAAAAGTTTTATTTAAGCTAATCAAATGGCGTTACCATGGCTAAACACGACCAAGTTCCCGTTAGGTGTAACTATGGTTCTAATCAGCCAGGTCCCCAGATGAAACCGTGGCATTTATGCCTACCAAATGGCGTGGTCATGGTTCGAGTTCGACCAAGCCCCCAAGTGATTCTGTGGCCTTAGGCCGACCAAGAGGCATGACTGGTTCAGACATGACCAAGTCCCCAAGTGATCTGGTGGCTTTCGCCTATCAAGAGGCATAGTATTGGTTCGGACACGACCAATCCTCCAAGTGATATAACACGATGCTTTTAGCAAAGTGAACTCAAGGGGTAAACCGGAGGCCGCTTTAGAGCAACTCCGTGTAACCTCACATGATGTAAAAGAATAGATACCCCGCTTTAGCTGAGGTTCCGGTTTATTATATTTAATCATAATATATACATTGTCGTAATATGTACGTAAGTATAGCCAATGGCTCAGGTGTAGTAAGGCTGAAGATGAGCTATATTCCACGGCCTGTTAGTCTCCTCCTTTGATGTACGTGAGTCCTTATGCTCTCGAATATCGATCAGATAGTACGACCCGTTGTGCAGATTCTTGCTAACCACGAAAGGCCCCTCCCAAGGTGGGGATAGCTTATGCATGTTAGTCTGATCTTGGATGAGCCGAAGCACCAAATCTCCTTCCTGAAAGGTTCTGGTTCTGACCCGGCGACTATGATAACGACGAAGATCCTGCTGGTAAATCACCGATCGGGCGGCTGCGATGTCACGCTCTTCATCCAACCGGTCCAAAGCATCTTGCCGTGTTGTCTTGTTGTCCGCTTCAATATAAGCTGTGACACGAGGTGAATCATGCCGGATATCACTGGGGAGAACCGCCTCCGCTCCATAAATCATGAAGAACGGTGTGCATCCTATTGATCTGTTGGGTGTTGTATTGATACTCCATAGCACAGATGGTAATTCTTCTACCCAACAACCCGGCGTTCTCTGCAAAGGAACCATGAGCCGGGGCTTGATGCCCCTCAAGATCTCTTGATTAGCTCTTTCTGCTTGACCATTGGACTGTGGATGTGCCACTGATGAACCGTCGAGCCGGATGTGCTCTCGTTCGCAGAACTCCTTCATAGCACCTTTAGATAAATTGGTACCATTATCTATGATAATACTATGCGGAAAGCCAAACCGGAAAATCACCTTTTTGATGAACTGAACCGCCGTGGCCGCATCACACTTGCTAACAGGTTCTGCCTCCACCCACTTTGTAAACTTGTCAACCGCCACCAGGAGGTGGGTCTTCTTATCTTTGGACCTTTTGAAAGGCCCAACCATATCCAGCCCCCAAGTCGCAAACGGCCAGGTAATCGAAATCATTCTCAATTCTTGAGCCGGTACATGAGCGTGCCTTGAAAACCTTTGGCAACCATCACACCATCTGACCAGATCCTCCGCATCAGCATGAGCAGTTAACCAATAAAAACCATGGCGAAACGCTTTAGCCACCAGAGACTTTGAACCGGCATGGTGACCACAATCTCCTTCGTGGATCTCATGCAAGATTTCATGGCCTTCTTTAGGAGACACACAGCGTTGGAAAGCCCCTAATATACTGCAATGATGCAACTCACCGTTGATGATAGCCATGGACTTGGATCGCCAGATTATCTGCCTTGCTAGAATTTCATCCTCTGGCAACTCACCCCGGTTCTTGTACGCCAGGTAAGGAAGCGTCCAATCCGGAATAACATGAAAAGCCGCCAACAATCGAGCCTCCGGATCAGGAATAGCCAAATCCTCTTCACCAGGGATCTTGACCGACGGGTTGTGCAGCACATCCAGAAAAACATTGGGTGGGACCGGTTTGCGCTGAGAGCCCAGCCGGCTTAAAGCGTCTGCCGCTTCATTTTTCCGCTGGTCCACGTGATCCACCTGATAGCCTTTGGAATAACCTGCGACAGTATCCACCTCACGATGATATGCTGCCATGAGTGGGTCCTTGGAGTCCCAAGTGCCACACACTTGCTGGGCCACAAGGTCCGAGTCACCGAAGCACTTAACTCGACTTAGATTCATCTCCTTAGCCATCCGGAGACCATGGAGCAAGGCTTCATACTCAGCTGCATTGTTAGTACAAGGGAACATTAAACGGAGAACATAACAAAACTTATCACCTCGTGGGGAAGTTAATATGACTCCAGCCCCCGAGCCTTCCAACTGCCTGGATCCGTCAAAATGGATGGTCCAATACGTAGATCCGGCTTTTCTTCAGGTGCTTGCATTTCCGTCCAATCATTGATGAAATCAACAAGTGCTTGAGACTTAACCGCTGTCCGAGGCACATACTTCAAACCGTACGGACCCAGCTCTATGGCCCACTTTGCAATCCGGCCAGTTGCTTCCCGGTTCTGGATGATATCTCCCAAAGGAGCAGAACTGACCACCGTAATTGAGTGCCCTTGGAAATATTGTTTAAGCTTCCGGCTTTCCATAAAGACTCCATACACCAGCTTCTGCCAATGCGGATACCTTTGCTTGGACTCAATGAGCACCTCGCTGATGTAATAAACCGGACGTTGAACTGGATGCTCCTTACCTGCCTCCTTTCGCTCTACCACAATAGCTACACTGACCACCCGAACATTAGCAGCAACATATAGCAGTAACGGCTCCTTGTCAACGGGAGCGGCGAGCACAGGTGGATTGGCCAATTGTCGCTTTAAGTCCTCAAACGCTTCATCAGCAGCAGAACTCCAGACAAACTGGTCCGTCTTTTTCAACATCTGATACAAAGGGATTGCCTTCTCACCCAGGCGACTGATAAACCGGCTTAGCGCAGCAATCCTGCCTGCCAGGCGTTGAACATCGTTGATACACTTCAGTTTAGCCAGGGAGGTGATAGCTGTGATCTTCTCCGGATTAGCCTCAATTCCCCTGTTGGATACTAGAAAACCCAATAGCTTGCCTGCTGGTACACCAAAAACACACTTGTCCGGATTAAGCATCATCTTGTATGTTCTCAGATTATCAAAGGTTTCTTTCAAATCATCAATCAGAGTCTCCTTATCCCTGGATTTAACCACGATATCATCCACGTAAGCATGTACATTACGGCCAATCTGCTTGCGAAGACAATTTTGTACACACCGTTGGTAAGTTGCCTGGGCACTCGTGAGCCCGAAGGGCATAGACACATAGTAGAAGGCTCCAAAGGGAGTTATACATGCTGTCTTCTCCTGGTCCTTAACTGCCATTTTGATCTGATGATAGCCAGAATACGCATCCAAAAAACTTAGACGCTCACAACCCGCCGTAGCATCAATAATTTGATCAATACGGGGGAGGGCAAAAGGATCTGCTGGACAAGCCTTATTAAGATCTGTGTAATCCACACACATGCGCTAGGTGCCGTTTTTCTTGAGGACCAGCACTGGATTGGCAAGCCACTCAGGGTGAAAAACTTCAATAATAAAGCCAGCTGCTAAGAGCCTGGCTACCTCTTCTCCAATCGCCTTGCGCCTTTCTTTGTTAAACCGGCGGAGGAACTATTTCACCGGTTTGTATTTAGGATCCACATTAAGTGTGTGCTCAGTGAGTTGCCTCGGTACACCTGGCATGTCAGAAGGTTTCCATGCGAAAATGTCCCGATTCTCACGGATGAACTCGATGAGCGTGCCTTCCTATTTCGGATCCAAGTTGGCATTGATGCTGAACTGCTTGGACGAATCGCCAGGTACGAAATCAAAAAGCTTAGTCTCTGCTGTCGATTTGAACTTCAGGGCCGGATCATGCTCCGTAGTTGGCTTCTTCAACGGAGTCATGTCCGCCGGATCAACATTGTCTTTATAGTACTTCAACTCCTCGGTGGCACAAACTGACTCTGCATAAGCCGCATCTCCTTCCTTGCATTCCAAAGTGATTTTTCGGCTTCCATGAACCGTTATTGTCCCCTTGTGACCCGGCATTTTGAGCTGCAAATATACATAACAGGGCCGAGCCATAAACTTGGCGTATGTCGGTCGCCCAAACAGGGCATGATATGGACGTTGGATTTTCACCACCTCAAACGTCAATGTCTTCGACCTGGAATCATGATTATCCCCAAAGGCCACTTCCAGAGCTATCTTACCAACGGGATATGCTGATCTGCCAGGCAGTACACCATGGAATACTGTATTAGACGGTTTGAGATTCTTATCTGTTAGCCCCATATGTTGGAAGGTCTCATAGTACAGGATGTTAATACTGCTCCCTCCATCCATGAGCACCTTGGTAAACTTATAACCTCCCACCTGAGGTGCCACCACTAGAGCCAACTGACCTGGATTATCGACCTGGAGTGGGTGATCTTCTCTGCTCCATATGATCGGCTGTTCAGACCAACGTAGATAACGGGGTATGGTCGGTTCAACAGAGTTGACTGTCCGCCTTTGAACCTTCCGGTCTCGCTTGTCCAAGCTAGTGGTAAAGACATGGTACTGTCCACCACTCAACTGCTTTGGGTTGCTCTGGTAACCCGACTGCTGCTGCTGTTGTTGTTGGTTGTAATCACCCTGGTTGTTCCGATTATTTTGACCATTATTTCCGCCCGGATTACCATTAAACCCTGAACCGGAACTTCCTCCACCGTAACCCGGCCCGGACCCTGAGCCATCGCCAGATTCGCGATCATACCGGAAATTATTAGAATTCTTGAACTCCTGCATAATAAAGCAATCCTTCCAAAGGTGGTTTGCTGGTTCCTCCTTCGTCCCATGTTTTGGACAGGGCTGGCTTAGCAGATAGTTTAGGCGGTTTGGGTTAGGGTTGGGCGCCCCACTACGATTTCTTGGCCTACCCTTGCGTCGCTGGCCATTGTTTTGTGCGTTGGTATTAGCCACAAAGTCCATGTTACCGTCCGCTTTACGCTTGCCTCCTCCGCCATTGCCTACCCAATGATGCTGCTGACCTTTGGAGCTACTGTTCTTCTTTCCCTTCCCAGTCTTGTCATCATCAGATTCGGGATCCTTGGTACTATCAGAATCAGCATATTTCACCAAAGCGGCCATGAGAGTCCCCATGTCGGTGCAATGACGCTTCATCCGTCCCAACTTCAGCTTCATGGGTCCAAACCGGCAGTTGCCCTCTAGGGTTAATACCGCGGTGTCAGCGTTGATGCGGTCTGAGGAGTGCAACACTTGTGAAACCCGGCACACCCAATGAGTCGTTGATTCTCCTTCCTCCTGGACGCATGCAGCTAAGTCCACTATCGACATAGGCTGTTTATAGGTATCTTTGAAATTGCTGATAAATCGGGCCCGTAATTGGGCCCATGAACTGATAGAATTAGCCGGTAAGCTTTTTAACCAAGTACGGGCCGTTCCTTCGAGCATCATGGTGAAGTATTTTGCACACGCCGCGTCATCCACATTGAGCATCTCCATGGCCATCTCATAGCTCTCCACCCATGTCTCTGGAGGTTGATCCACCGTGTAATTTGGTACCTTGCGCGGGCCTTTGAAATCCTTGGGAAGGCGCATGTTACGTAAAGCGGGGATAAGGCAAGGCACCCCCAGAGAACTGGAAGTAACACCAGGTTCAGTCAAGGTGGTTGGATGAACCGGCGTGAGCTGCCGAGCCTGATGCTGTGTGGCTAACTTGGCCTCCCTGCACGCGGGGGCCCGGTCCACCACTCCCTGAGCGTCATCAGCACCACCCGCTGGGTTGTTGTCCCGGGGTGCCCCACGTCGTTCATTACTCGACACTGCCGGTTCATCCATATGTCTATTATAGCTCCGGCTTGGACGAGGGGTCGAGTGGACCCGGTCGCGGCTGTACGAGTATGCTTCCTGTTGGGCCAAAGCGGTCCTCAGAAGTTCCTTGACCCGCCTTGTCTCTACTACCTGCGGCGAGTCACCTTCAATTGGAATGGCCTCCAGCCATGCAGCAGCGGCAACAAGATTGTCCATTGGGTTGGAGTAGTGACCCGGGGGTGTTAAAGCATCATGAGGTACAACGGTGTTTTGACGAGGCGGGTTGATCTGACGAGGCTGAACCAGTGCATCGGTCCCAGGGGCTTCTGCCCGGTTCCCCTCCAGCGGATTGCCGGCTCTTGGCCCTGGAGTGTTGAAAAGGTCTCTGGCCTCGAAAACCGGAGGTAAGCGGGATCGGTGCTTCCTCCTCATGACTTCATGTGATGCGCTCTGGTCTAACATAAGCCTGTAGGCATGTGCGTCTAAAGCAGCCCGCTCTGCGGCCATCCTGGTGTCCTCAGCCGCCAGATCCGCTTTGGCCTGGGTGATCTGTTCCTTTACCTTTGCAATCTCCGTATTGTGAACGTCCTGATCTGGCGGATTAACTTCCGCCATAAGCACAGCCAACGCATCAAATAGCTCTGATAGAACCTGAGCCGGCGGGCGCACAGGGCCTCCTGCCCCGGCGGCCGTCACTACTGCTGAACCGGAAATCGTTGCCGCAGATGTCGAAGAATGAAGCGCTGCTTGTGTTCCGGCCATGAATATTCCAACCCGGTTGGGCAGATCAAAGGGGTCCGGAATACTGTCGCCATCGGAACAGCTCCCAATCCGGCCATCTTGTAGCTGATAAAGAGATTCGGTTTCTCCGGTCGAAGATTCGTCACCGGAACAAATGAAAGTCACCCCGCGAAATCCCGATCCGTCCTCATGACTTCCTCCATGGATGACTCCCACAAAGGCACGCTTCATGGCCGGTTTAACCCGGGCGGATTGCGCACGCTGAGCCGTCTCGACGAGGTCGGTGAAGATGTCCGGCTCAGGGCCCGGTTCACCGATCTTACCAATGAAAACGTGAATGCTACCAAAGGGGACCCAATACCCATACTCAACTGAGCCGGCCTCGGGGCCCCAGCCTGCATCGTCGATGTAGAGCCTGCCGCGACGACTCTTAGTCATCCGGCCTACAGCATAGCCCTCGAGTCCTTCAAAGCGGCCCTCCAAGAGCCGGAAACCATCGTGCGATAGCCCCACGATGGGCGCCAACTGTCGTGGTTTTGTCACGGTAGATGTCCTAGAGAAAGGACTTAGTCGTGGAGCCATCGTGACGGGTTAGCTTGAAGGGGTTAAAGCGGACACAAGGACGCAAGAGAGTTTATACTAGTTCGGCCTCTTCAAGGAAGGTAAAAGCCTACATCTAGTTGTGATGGAATTGATGGGGTTTCGATGACTAGGGAGCAAACAAGCTTCGCCTATGTCTCGAGTTGTTGTCTGTTGTCCCTGAACCGCCACCAGGTCGCCCCCTTATATACACGGGTGACGCCTGCCGGTTTAGAGAGTCCCAACACCGGTTCATACTCGTATCCGGGTTGGTCCCTCCTTGTTCCTAACTTACAGTACAAGTATATGCACAAACGTTGATGTACGGCTACAGGTTGTAAACCGACTATGGGCCCTGGGCCTTTATCTGCCTCTTTAGGCTTTAACACCTTTGAACTACTGATGAAGTTAATCCGGCCCAGGTAGGCCGGTTTATGCCCAGTAGTAATATCCCCAACACTGCCGAAGGGGGAATCGATCACGGAGGGCTTCTACATCAACACCATTGCCTCTCCGATGAAGCGTGAGTAGTTTACTTCAGACCTACGGGTCCATAGCTAGTAGCTAGATGGCTTCTTCTCTCTCTCTTTGATTGTCAATACAAATTTCTCCTCGGTGTTCTTGGAGATCTATTCGATGTAATACTCTTTTGCAGTGTGTTTGTTGAGATCCGATGAATAGTGGATTTATGATCAGCTTATCTATGAATATTATTTGAATCTCCTCTGAATTCTTTTATGCATGATTTGATATCTTTGCAAGTCTATTCGAACAAACGATTTGGTTTGGCCAACTAGATTGGTTTTTCTTGCAATGAGAGAAGTGCTTAGCTTTGGGTTCAATCTTGTGGTGTCCTTTCCCAATGACAGTAGGGGCAGCAAGGCACGTATTGTATTGTTTCCATCGAGGATAACAAAATGGGGTTTTCATCATATTGCTTGAGTTAATCCCGCTACATCATGTCATCTTACTTAATGCGTTACTTTGTTCTTATGAACTTAATACAATAGATGTAGGCAAGAGTCGGTCGATGTGTGGAGTAATAGTAGTAGATGCAGAATCGTTTCAGTATACTTGACACAGGCGTGATGCCTATATTCATGATCATTGCCTTAGATATCGTCATAACTTTGTGCTTTTATATCAATTGCTCGGCAGTAATTTGTTCACCCACCGTAATAACTTCTATCTTGAGAGAAGCTTCTAGTGAAACCTATGGCCCCCGGGTCTATTTTACATCATATTAGTTTCCTGTCAACTTGCCAATTTATTTCGTTGTTCCCTTACTTTGCAATCTTTTACATTCCGTTCCATAAACCAAAAATACCAAAAAATATTACTTTACTGTTTATCCATCTCTATCATATCTCACTTTGCGAATAACCATGAAGGGATTAACAACCCCTTTGTCGCGTTGGTTGCAAGTTGGTGTTTGTTTGTGCAAGTATTCGGTGGCTTGTTGCGTAGTCTCCTACTAGATTGAAACCTTGGTTCTCAAAACTAAGGGAAATACTTACGCTACCTGCTGCATCACCCTTTCCTCTTCAAGGGAAAAACCAACGCAAGCTCAAGAGGTAGCACTACTCAATAGTTCAGTGCGCTGTGTTGTATGTCTTAGAGTCGGGACTTCAAAGGCGTTTTGAACGTCATTGAGCATATGAGATGTTCCAGGAGTTGAAGTTTATCTTTGAGAAGAATGCCCGGATCGAGAGGTATGAGACCTTCGACAAATTATATGCCTGCAAGATGGAGGAGAATGGGTCTATTAGTGAGTACATACTCAGAATGTTTGGGTACTACAACTGTCTGGCTGAGTTGGGAGTTCAGCTCCCGCCGGAGGCTTTCACTGACGGAGTTCTTCAATCGCTACCACCAAGCTAAAAAAATTTGTGTTGAACTATAACATGCAAGGGATGAACAAGTCAGTCTCCGAGCTGTTCGCGATGTTGAAACTCGGTGAGTCAGACATCCAAAAGGAGCATCAAGTATTGATGTTCAATAAAACCACTAGTTTCAATAAGAGCAAGGGAAAGAAGGGAAACTTCAAGAAGGGTGGCAAAGCAGTTGCTCCTCCCATGAAGAAACCCAAGGCTGGACCCAAGCCGGAAACTGAGTGCTTCTATTGTAAGGGAACTGGTCACTGGAAGCAGAACTACCCCAAGTATCTGGCCGACAAGAAGGGGGCCAACGTCAACAAAGGTATATATATGATATACATGTTATTGATGTGTACCTTGCCAACTCTTGTTGTAGTGCCTTGGTATTTGATACCGGTTCGGTTGCTCGCATTTGCAACTCAAAGCAAGAACTACGAAATAGACGGAGGCTGGTGAAGGACGAAGTGACGATGCGTGTGGGAAATGGTTCCAAGATTGATGTGATCGCGCCAGCACGCTCGCTCTTTGAGTACCATCGGGACTAGTGATGAACCTGAATAATTGTTATTTAGTGCCTGCATTGAGTATAAACATTATATCTGAAGGAAATATGCCCTAGAGGCAATAATAAAGTTGTTATTTTATATTTCCTTACTCATGATAAAGGTTTATTATTCATGCTAGAATTGTATTGATCGGAAACATAAATACATGTGTGAATACATAAACAAATATCGTGTCCCTAGTAAGCCTCTACTAGACTAGCTCATTGATCAAAGATGGTTAAGATTTCCTAACCATAGACATGTGTTGTCATTTGATATTGGGATAACATCATTAGGAGAATGATTTGATGGACAAGACCCATCCGTTAGCTTAGCATATTGATCGTTCTTGCTATTGCTTTCTTCAAGTCAAATACATATTCCTTCGACTATGAGATTATGCAACTCCTGGATAGTAGAGGAATGCCTTGTCTGGTATCAAACGGCACAACATAACTGGGTGATCATAAAGATGTTCTACAAGTATCTCCGAAGGTGTTTGTTGGGTTGGCATAGATCAAGATAAGGATTTGTCACTTTGAGTATCGAAGAGGTATCTCTGGGCCGTCTCGGTAATACACATCACAAGCTTGCAAGAAAATGACTAAGGAGTTGGTCACTAGGTGACGTATTAAAGAACAAGTAAAGAGACTTGCCGGTAATGAGATTGAACTAGGTATGAAGATACCAACGATCGAATCGCGGGCAAGTAACATACCGATAGACAAAGGAAATTACGTATGTTGATATAACGGTTCGACCGATATAGATCTTCATAGAATATGTAGGAACCAATATGGGCACACACAGGCTCTGCTATTGGTTATTGACCGAAGAAGTTTCTCGGTCATGTCTACATAGTTCTCGAACCCGTAGGGTCCGCACGCTTAACGTTCGTTGTCGATTTGGTATTGTATGAGTTATGTGGTTTGGTGACCGAATGTTGGTTGGAGTCCCGAATGAGATCACGGACATGATGAGGATCTCCAGAATGGTCCGGAGGTCAAGATTGATACATAGGATGATGCTATTTTTGCTCTCTGGAATGGTTTCGGGATGCATCGGAAAGTTATCGGAATACCATAAGGGGTTCTGGAGGCACTGTATTGGGCCTTATTGGGCCATGTAGAGGGAACACACCAGCCCACGTGAGCTGGTGCGCCCCCTAAGGCAGCCACGCCCAATTAGGTGGAAAGGGTAGGTGCCACCTCCTCCTACCATATCTCCAGAAGGGAGAAAGGAAAGAGAAGGGGTGCCTCCCCCTTTCCTTCTCCCTTGTGCATTATATGGAAGGGGGCGCACCACTAGGAAAACCCTAGGGTAGCCGCCGGCCCTAGGCCTGCCTCCTCCCCTACCACACCTATATATATGTGGGGAGGGGTGCCACACAAGACACAGCTTATTCCACGTCGTGCATCGGCACCCCTCCGCCTCTAGTTTACTCCTCCGCTCTAGATCGTCGCAGTACTTAGGCAAAGCCCTGTGGGATTGCTTCACCACCACCATCACCACACCGTTATGCTGACGGAACTCATCTACTACCTCGCCCCGCATGCTGGATCAAGATGGCGAGGAGGACACCAAGATGAACGTGTGTAGAACGCGGAGGTGTCACGCGTTTGTACTTGATCATGCGGACCGCGAAGGTGTATGACTACATCAACCGCGTTGAATAAACGCTTCCACTTATGGTCTGCAAGGTTACGCAGCCATACTCTCCCCTTGTTGCTATGCATCTCCATGGATAGATCATTGCGTGTGTGTAGAATTTTTTTGTTTTCCATGCAATGTTACCCAACAGTGGCATCCGAGTAGAACACAAAGAGTTGTGGGCGGTGATAGTCATACTGCTTACCACCAACGTCTTATTTTGATTCGGCGGTATTGTGGGATGAAGCGGCCTGGACCAACCTTACATGTCCACGCACATGAGACCGGTTCCACTGACTGACATGCAACTAGTTTTGCATAAAGGTGGCTAGCGGGTGTCTGTTTCTCCTACTTTAGTTGAATCGAATTTGACTGCGGCCGGTCCTTGAAGAAGGTTAAAACAGCAAACTTGATGAATCACTGTAACATCCTAATTTTTCAATCTGGATGTTAATCATTATGTCATCATTCGCATCCTTGCTCTTTGCATTTTTAATTTGTTTTGTTTAGACATTTTGATTCTCGAGACCTTAAGCAACTCAAGGACCATTTGAGAGAGTTGGAGGTTTTTCATAAAATCCATTTTTGAATTTTTCAAAGTTGGTAAATTGGATCAAAGTGATTTTTATTTAAAATTATTTTTCTGATTATTTCGAAAATAAATAAAATAATGAGATAAGATAATGTGACTTCTTCAAAACAGAGGAAACAATGAAAATTTCATTTTAAATAAAAATATTGGTTTTATTTAAATTTTATTTGAGTAAACTAGGGAAAAATTGCATTTTAAACCAGAAAAATGTTCATGTTGTCCTAAATATTAGTAGAGGACCATGAAAATTGTTTTTGGAATTTTAGGATTTTTATTTATTTTGTTTTGTTTTTTGTTCGACAAAATTATTTAAAAAAAGTTTTGGACCGAACTGGGCCAAAGGCCCAGTCGGCCCACGCGACTGCCGTCGCCTTCCCCGCGCGGGAGTCCGCCCTGCCACCGCCGGCAGAGTCCGAGCCGGACTCCGCCTCCGCGTCGTGCCCCCTCCTCCAAGCCGCCTTTCCCCCCCTTTAAAAGCCCCTTGGCCCCCTCCTCCTCACCGAGCCGCCGCCGCCACCAAACAGCCGCAGCAGCCAGCAGCCGCCGCCGCACCGCAGCCGTCGCCACCTGTCCCGCGTCGCGTAGCCGCCGCCCGCTGCCACCGCCTCGCCTCACTCGCCGGAGCCACTCCCGCCATCGCTAGAGGAAGCCGCCGACGCCGGTCTTCCCACCCCGTGCCGGTAAAAACATAAGCAAAACCACCCCGGTTTTTTTGGTTTATTTTGTTAGATCGGTTTTATTTTTTAGGTTTTCTAATTAGTGAACGTTCACCTGTTTCTCTCTGTTAGCGAATGTATTCGTTCATTAGATTCTATTAACAAACGTTCGTTCATTAGGTTTTTCTTTGTAATTTTATTTTCGGCCAAGGGCCTATCCGTAATTACTTTTATCGCAGATTAGTCCCTGATCTTCAAGCCTTCGCTACTTTTTGCTCGTTTGTCCAAATCCAGTGAAACCAACACCAAAATCTTCGTCTTGTTCCCCTCTATCCAGATAATCAACTTAGACATGATTTTTGAAAATTGAAAATTCGGTTTCAAGCAGATTTGAATTTGAACTTCTTTTGATCGTAGTTTGAGTTTTGCATCTCCGATTTGATTGATTATTTTTGCAAATCGAAGCTCTTCACTTGAACTTTCAGTTTAGTTCTTTTCTTTTGGGTTTTACCTTTACATCTTATGCTTGAGTGCTTATGTATGCTATTGTTTGTTCATGTTAGAGTTTCCGGAGTGCGAGCCTAGCTACTACAAATCTCTAGGGTTTTCCGATCGTTAGTGATACTTCTCCAACATATCTATAATTTTTTATTGTTCCATGCTATTATATTATCTGCTTTGGATGTTTATGGGCTTTATTATGCAATTTTATATTATTTTTTGGACTAACCTATTAACTGAAAGCCCAGTGCAAATTGCTGTTTTTTTGCTTATTTCAGTGTTTCGCAGAAAAGGAATATTAAACGGAATCCAAACGGAATGAGACCTTTGCGAGGATCTTTTTTGGAAAATATGCAATCCAGGAGACTTGGAGTGGACGTCAAGGAAGCAACGAGGCGGCCACGAGGTAGGGCAGCGCGCCCAGGGGGGCCAAGCGCGCCCCCCACCCTCGTGGTTCCCTCACAGCTCCACCAACCTACTTCTTTCGCCTATATATACTCTTATACCCTGAAAACATCCAGGGGAGCCACGAAACCACTTTTCCACCGCCGCAACCTTCTGTACCCGTGAGATCCCATCTGGGGACCTTTTCCGCCGCAACCTTCTGTACCCGGAGGGGGATTCAATCATGGAGGGCTTCTACATCAACACCATAGCCTCTCTGATGATGTGTGAGTAGTTTACCATAGACCTTTGGGTCCATAGTTATTAGCTAGATGGCTTCTTCTCTCTCTTTGGATCTCAATACAAAGTTCTCGACGTTCTTGGATATGTATTCGATGTAATTCTTTTTGCGGAGTGTTTGCCGAGATCCGATGAATTGTGGGTTTATGATTAAGATTATCTATGAAAAATATTTGATTCTTCTCTGAATTCTTATATGCATGATTTGATATCTTTGCAAGTCTCTTCGAATTATCAGTTTGGTTTGGCCTACTAGATTGATCTTTGTTGCAATGGCAGAAGTGCTTAGCTTTTGGTGCAATCTTGCGGTGTCCTTTCCAAGTGACAGCAGGGGCAGCAAGGCACGTATTGTATTGTTGCCATCGAGGATAAAAAGATGGGGTTTATATCATATTGCTTGAGTTTATCCCTCTACATCATGTCATCTTGCCTAATGCATTACTCTGTTCTTTTGAACTTAATACTCTAGATGCATGTTGGATAGTGGTCAATGTGTGGAGTAATAGTAGTAGATGCAGAATCGTTTCGGTCTACTTAACGCGGACGTGATGCCTTTGTTCATGATCATGCCTAGATATCATCATAACTATGCGCTTTTATATCAATTGCTCGGCAGTAATTTGTTCACCCACCGTAATATATGCTATCTTGAGAGAAGCCACTAGTGAAACCTATGGCCCCCGGGTCTACTTTACATCATATAAGTTTCTGATCTACAATTCTAGTTTACTATTTATTTTGCAATCTTTACTTTTCAATCTATACAACAAAAATACCAAAAATATTTATCTTATTATCTCTATCAGATCTCACTTTCGTAAGTGACCGTGAAGGGATTGACAACCCCTTTATCGCGTTGGTTGGGAGGTTCTTATTTGTTTGTGCAGGTACTAGGTGACTTGCGTGTAGTCTCCTACTGGATTGATACCTTGGTTCTCAAAAACTGAGGGAAATACTTATGCTACTTTGCTGCATCACCCTTTCCTCTTCAAGGGACAACCAATGCGTGCTCAAGAGGTAGCAGTCAGCAAGGCAAGTAACACTTTGATCATATCCCTTTATTACCCAATTTTTATGCATTAGTTCCAACCCTCAAACATTGCATGAGCAGGATTTGATAACATGTGGGTATTTGGGAAGTAGTTGATGAGGTAGGAACCTATTGCCTTTTATTCAAACCTTGGGTGTTACTATGTTATGCTTATACTGCTATGCTATGCTCGTAGACGTGGATTGGTTTTGACAGAATTCATGAAAGATGTGAGAGTTATTATTATCTAAGGTTTAACTTAAGGTGGTTACTTTAATACACATCTGGGTGGATTGGTTGTGGGCACCTGGGGATATACCAGTGTTGTCCAAGGAGATCCTGGGGAACCCGTGTGATCATCCTATGGTTTTCCACCCAGGCTCAAAGGGATCATAATGTTATTCATGCTAGAAACTTCTGTGTGCAGCCACAAGCCATTATGGGCTCTGGCATAGTTGAGTATGTTGTGTGACCTCTGTTAGTGGTAGACTAGTAGATGTAGGGGATGTAGGTGGTACTGTCTACCCATCGTAAATGGTTAATGCTTTTGAAAGACTGTGTCTCGGTCATCCGTTTCTCAAACATCATGTAGTGCGAGAAATTTAACGGAGGAGATCGAGTCTTGTGGGGAAAAGTGCGCAAACCTCTGCAGAGTATACAAACTAATCATGGTTAGCCATGTCCCCGGTTGTGGACATCTTGAGTATCTGGTGCTTGAATTATTATGTTGATCTCATCATTTTGCTTACTAAATTTGTCGGGTTATAACTTTTAATTTTGGGATTGAGTTGGGGTTACCTTCTCAATGTTTTCAACAAACTTTGTAGTTAAATAAAATATATTCCTTTGTTGTAGGAAAAAAATTAGCTTTATGCAAATGATAACCATAGAGCCTCCACCAGCCATATATGCATGTAATGATAGCTGTTATTTTGTTCATTGCTCTATAGTGTTGTCTTGCCAGCATATTCCATGTGCTGACCTACACAGGCTGCAACGTATTATGTTGCAGAATTTTCGGACGAGGAGTAAGGTGCGCTAGGTCGTTGTCGTGCACTTAGTTTTGCCATGGAGTTGGATGGACTCATTTATCTTCGAAGCTTCTGCAGTTATCTTATTTAGATGGCCTTCAGCCATATTATTGTAATAAGCTCTCTTTTTGAGACACTCAATGTAATAAGTGTGTGATTGAACTCTGCAATAAATCCTCGAGTACTGTGTGTGTCAGCAATACCGATCCAGGGATGACACTTAAGCACAGAGACTTGACCGTCTGAGGTCTGGTCGCTACATTCACCATTGTGGTTTTATGCGTAGGTAAGAATGGTTCTTCATAGAAGCCCGTAGCAGCCACGTAAAACTTGCAACAACAAAGTAGAGGACGTCTAACTTGTTTTTGTTGGCCCGGTAGAACAACTTTTCTGTCGAGCTCCCTTCCTCGGCCCGGTAGAACTCCGCGGCATCTGATACACTGCTTGGTAGATCTGCGAACGCTCCTGGAGAGCTCCGAATTCGGGTAAGTAAAAGGAAAGTCTCCTTCACATGCTTACTTTGCATAATGAATGCCTTACCCGCCGCTATCTTCTTGACCGCCTGAATCTCCTGGAGGGCCTTTTGGGCTTCGGCCTTGGCATTTTGTGCGTTCTCGGGGGCCTTCGCAAGCTCGGACCCCTGCGTCTTAGAGTCACGCTCCAAGGACTCGTATTTCTTGAAAAAATCTTGGAGCTCTTGCTGAGCCTCACCGACTCGGGCCTCTTGCTTCTCGCGCTCGATGCGCTCCTTGGCCGCTCGGTCTTCGGCCTCGGACAGCGCCTTCTTCAGGGCCGCCACTTCAGTCGTGGCCCCTAGCAAAATTCATGATGATCCTATGATCTAATAACCAATTTTCTTTATCAATATACAGACGGGGTATCACTTACCTTTGTTCTCTTAGAGATGCCTCTTGGTAAGGCCGAGCTCTTCCTCGGACCGCTCAAGGTCCCGCTTCAGTCCGGAGACCTCCGCAGTACGAGCGGCAGCGGCCAGCAGTGAAGCCTGCTTATTCACATAGACATATTCTGATTAGAATCTTGTGATTGTTATTTGATCCTCTATTCGGCCTTTCTTTGCGAACACCAAACAGAGCATCAGGGGCTACTGTCTATGATGTGATATTTTCTCATAATTTGATTACTTACCTCAAAGCCTGTTAGGAGGCTGGCACAGGCTTCGGTCAATCCGCTTTTGGCGGACCGAACCTTCTCGGCCACCGCACTCATGATGGTGCGGTGCTCTTCGTCAATGGAAGCGTCGCGAAGGGCTTCTAGCAAGTTGTCTGATGCCTCTGGATGGACAAAGGCCATCGGCACAGACGGCTCACCCCCCTTAGCGAGGGGTCGCCTGACAGAATCCGGAACCACTGGAGGTTCCGACGCAGTATCCGGCTGGGGGCCAAACTTGCTGCAGTCCCCGTCATTAGAACCCATGGGAGTCTTACACCCCATGCACCCGGCATCTGGGATGTCTCCTTGGGGCACCTCCAGAATTATCTCCCCTTGGTCCGGTGCCCTTTGAGACAACACCTCGATGTCGTCCGTGGGCCGGGGGGAGGTGGCTATCGGGAGTGAATCGATGTTCATCGCCGACTGGCCGAAAGACTCATCCAAAGAGGATACGTCGATGTGGGCTTTGGATGGACTGCATGATCATGTTTGACATGATAAGAAGCAATAAAACAAAACATACCAGAACTATTATAGCATCTGGATACTTACGACTTCGCCAGGGGCTTGTCCCTGGGCAACCACTCCTCGTCGCTGTAAGCGGCTATTGTGGAGTGGTCCGGAAGGAGGGTCCTTCCCTTCTTGGACCCTTCGGCCTCCCTAGATGGGGCGGCCTTCCTTTTCTTACCCCCCCCCCCCCCCGGGTTGGGAGGAGAACTTTCATATTCCTCCTCGTTTTCGTGGGAGGAGTGCGTCTCGGTGTTTTCGGACGATGAGTCTGATACAACCTTGTGTCGGAGACCTTTCCTGGTCCCGGCGGCCTTCTTCTCCGGCGCCTCATAGGGCGTCGGAGCCAGCATCTCCGTTAAGAGAGCATTTGCTGGATCTTCGGGCAGTGGGGCCGGACAGTCGATCCGCTCCGCTGTCGCTACCCAGTCCTGTTAAAATGGCATGGAGGCTCAGATCCCTCACATGATTTTACTGGGGAAAGGAACATCTTGTGAGATATAAAGAGCTTACTGGATTGGCAGGGGGCTTTGTGCTGAGTCCGCGATCCTCGGTAAGGGGAGGAGGAACCTCGGCGGCCTTGAATAGCACCTTCCAGACGTCTTTGTGCGTCGTGTTGAAAAGCTCTCGTGGCGTCTGGTGCTTGGCTGGGATGAACTCCCACATATTGAATGCCCGTCTTTGACACGGAAGGATCCGGCAAAAGAGCATGACCTGGACCACGTTGACAAGCTTGATTTTCTTGCTTATCATATTTTTAACACAGTTCTGGAGTCCGGTCGGCTCCACCAATGAACCCCAGGATAGGCCCTTATCTTTCCAAGAGGTTAGACGCATGGGGATGCCGGATCAAAATTCGGGGACCGCCACCCAGTTGGTGTCGCGCGTCTCGGTGATGTAGAACCACCCCGATTGCCACCCCTTCACGGTCTCCACATAGGAGCCTTCGAGCCAGGTGACGTTGGGCATTTTGCCTACCATGGTGCCTCCGCACTCCGCTTGCTGGCTGACCACCACCTTTGGTTTCACATTGAAGGTCTTCAGCCACAGGCCGAAGTGGGGCTTGATGCGGAGGAAGGCCTCGCACACGACGATAAACGCCGAGATGTTGAGGATGAAATTGGGGGCCAGATCATGGAAGTCCAGCCCATAGTAGAACATGAGCCCGCGGACAAATGGGTGGAGGGGAAATCCCAGTCCACGGACGAAGTGGGTGAGGAATACAACCCTCTCATGGGGTTCTGGAGTAGGGATGATCTGCCCCGTGTCTGGGAGCCAGTGCGCGATGTCTGTGGCCAGGTATCCGACTTCCTGGAGCTTCGTAATGTCCTCCTCCGTAATGGAGGAGACCATCCACTTGCCTCCCGCTCCGGACATGTTTGGAATGGCTTTGCGGAGAAGATGAGAACTTGGGCGCTGGAGCTCGAGTGCGCGAGAATGGATGGGCAGGGGAAGAAGAAGGCGTGGGTGAAAAATAGGAATCCTTGTCCCTTTATAAAGGCGGTAGAAACTGTGTGCCTCCCCACTTGCCCCATAAAATCGCTTATTCCCCAAGCGCCGCGATTGATGGCACGGTTGGGTTACCTGCACCCGTAGTGATGAGAATACCGTGATAAGGGGAACACGGTCTCTACTTCGACAAGACGTGCCAATAAAACCGCCTCGCAACACGTGCAGTGGCAGGTTGGGAAAAACGGTTCATAATGACTGGACCACGGCAGATGTCACGTTATGAAAAGTTGCCGGCATATTAGATTTGTGGAATATTATACTCTCTATGGTGGTATGTGGAATTTGTTTTACAGAGCCGGACACAATCCTTGTGTTCCAAATCTTCTATGGAGTATTCAGAGAAGGAAACGCCTTGCAATGCCGAAGACAATATGCGCCGGACTCATTGTCATTGAAGCCTGGTTCAGGGGCTACTGAGGGAGTCCTGGATTAGGGGGTCCTCGGACAGCCGGACTATATACTTTGGCCGGACTGTTGGACTATGAAGATACAAGATTGAAGGCTTCGTCCCGTGTCCGGGTGGGACTCTCCTTTGCGTGGAAGGCAAGCTTGGCGATTCGGATATGTAGATATCCTTCTCTGTAACCGACTCTGTGTAACCCTAGCCCCCTCTGGTGTCTATATAAACCGGAGGGTTTAGTCCATAGGCCAACAACAATCATAATCATAGGCTAGCTTCTAGGGTTTAGCCTCTACGATCTCGTGGTAGATCAACTCTTGTAATACTCATATCATCAAGATCAATCAAGCAGGAAGTAGGGTATTACCTCCATCGAGAGGGACTGAACCTGGATGTCAGTGTCAAAACCGGCGGATCTCGGGTAGGGGGTCCCGAACTATGTGTCTAAGGCGGATGGTAATAGGAGGCAGGGGACACTATGTTTTACCCAGGTTCGGGCCCTCTTGATGGAGGTAAAACCCTACGTCCTGCTTGATTTATTCTTGATGATATGGGTATTACAAGAGTTGATCTACCACGAGATCGGAGAGGCTAAACCCTAGATGCTAGCCTATGGTATGATTGTATGTTATTGTGTCCTACGGACTAAAACCCTTCGGTTTATATAGACACCGGAGAGGGTTAGGGTTACACAAGGTCGGTTACAAAGGAGGAGATATCCATATCCGTACTGCCTAGCTTGCCTTCCACACCAAGTAGAGTCCCTTCCGGACACGAGACAAAGTCTTCAATCTTGTATCTTCATAGTCCAACAGTCCGGCCAAAGGATATAGTCCGGCTGTCCGGAGACCCCCTAATCCAGGACTCCCTCAGTAGCCCCTGAATCAGGCTTCAATGACGATGAGTCCGGCATGCAGTATTGTCTTCGGCATTGCAAGGCGGGTTCCTCCTCCGAATACATCACGGAAGAATTTGAATACAAGGATAGTGTCCGACCCTGCAAAATAAGTTCCACATACCACCGTAGAGAGAATAATATTTCCACAAATCTAATCTGCTGACACGTTTCGGCAACATGACGTTATGTCATGGCCTGGTAATTATTCGAACCGTTTCCTTTAACTAGCCCCGCAGACAACGCGAGGCAGTTTCTTGACACGTCTTGCCAAAGCAGAGATCGTGTTCCCCTTATTACGGGATTCTCATCAATACGGGCGTGGGTAACCCAATCGCGCCATCGATTACGGCGCTTGGGGGATAAGCGAGTTTTACCAGGCTAGTGGGGGCGCATAGTTTCGGCCGCCCTTATAATGGGACAAGGTTTAACCTTTTTTCTACCCACGCCTTCTTCCTCCTTGCTCATCCACTCTTGCGCACTCGAGCTCCAGCGCCCAAGTGCACATCCTTCCCCTCAACCTTCTCCAATCATGTCCAGAGCGGGAGGCAAATGGATGGCTTCCTCCGTTACGGAGGGGCACATCAAAAATCTGCGCTGCGCCGGATACATAGCCGCGAATATCGCGCATCAGCTGCCCGCTGCGGGGCAGATCGTTCCTACCCCGGAACCTCATGAGAGGGTAGTTTTCCTCCACCACTTCCTCCTCAACATTTCGGCGTTCATCGTCGTCTGTGAAGCTTTCCTCCGCGTCCGGCCCTACTTCGTCCTATGGCTGAAGACCTTTAACATCAAGCCAAAGGTGGTGGGAGGACAACAAGCAGAATGCGGTGGAGCCATGGTGGGCAAGATGCCCAATGTCACATGGCTTGAGAGCTCCTTCGTGGAGACCATAAAGGGGTGGCAATCGTCCTGGTTCTACATCACCGAGCCGCGTGACACCAAATGGGCGGCGGCCCCCGAGTTTCGATCCGGATTCCCTACACGGCTCACTTCCTGGAAAGAGAAGGGCTTGTCGTGGGGGTTCATCGGTGGAGCTGGATGGACTCCAGAAATGTATCCGGAGTATGGCAAGCAAGAAGCTCAAGCTTGTCAACATAGTCCAGGTCATGCTCATCCGCCGGATCCTCCCGTGCCAACAACGGGACTTCAACTTGTGGGAGCTCGACCCGGCCCACCACCAGACTCTGAGCGAGCTCTTCGACATGATGCACAAGGACGCCTGGAAGGTGTTGTTCAAGGGCGCCGAGGTCCCTCCCTCTCTCACCGAGGACCGCGGGCTAAGCGCGAAGCGCTGAGCGCATTCGGTGAGTTCTATACATCCGGTAGGATATTTATTTCCCCTAGCTTAACCATGTGCGGGGTCTGATCTCCATGCCTTTGACAGGACTGGGTGGAGACGTCGGGGCAGATTAACTGTCCGGCCCCTCTGCCCGAAGACACTGCGTACGCTCTCCTGACGGAGATGCTGACTCCGGCTCCTTACAAGGTGCCAGAGAAGACCAAGAAGGCCAAGGGAACCCGATAGAGCTCCCGGCGCCAGGTGTCATCGGACTCATCGTCCGATAACTCTGCGATGCACTCCTCCCCCGAAGACGAGGAGGAAGATGAAGATGTTCCCCTTCCAGTCGGGGGAGACAAGAAAAGGAAGGCCGTCCCTACTAGGGGGGCCAAAGGGTCCAAGAAGGGAAGGACTCTCCTTCTGGACTACCCCACCACCGTCGCCGAAGGCGAAGATGAGGGGCTGCTCAGGGCCAAGCCCCTGGCGAAGTCGTAAGTATACGGATACCAGAGTAACTCATAGCATTCCTTTTTCGCACTGCTTCTCCTAACGCCGAATTATGATTGTGCAGACCGCCCCGAACCCGTATCGACGTATCCTCGTCGGACGGCTCCCTGGGCTCGTCGGATATGGATAGCGATCCACTTCCGACTGCCACCTCCCCTTGCCCTACGGACAACGCCGAGGTGTTGTCTCAAGAGGCACTCGGTCGAGGGGAGACAGTACCGTAGGCGCCTCAAAGCGACCTTCCGGACTCCGGGAGCAGGGGAGCAAAGCCCCCGAGGGCTCCGAATTCGGCCCTCAGCCGAACACCGCGCCGGAACCTCCAGTGGTTCTGGACTTAGGCAGGCGACCTCCTTCCAAGAGGGGCAAGATGCCTGTGCCGGTGACCTATGCCCATCCAGAGGCACCGGACAATCTGCTGGGAGCACTTTGCAGCGCTTCCATTGACTAACAGCACCGCACTATTATGAGTGCGGTGGTCCAGAAGGATCAGTCCGCCAAGAGCGGACTGACTGAAGCCTGTGCCAGCCTTCTAACAAGCTTTGAGGTAAGTTTTTGAAATATAGGAAAAATATTACCGCATAGACAGTAGCCCCTGATGCTCTGTTCGGTGTTCAAAAAGAAAAGCCGAATAGAGGATCAAACAATATCGCAGGAGTCTAACATAAGTATGTCAATATGCGTATGCAGGCTTCGCTGCTGGCCTCTGCCGCACTAACTGCGGAGGTCGCCGCACTGAAGCAGGACCTTAAAGGGTCCAAGGACGAGCTTGGCCTTGCCAAGAGGCAGCTCGAGGAGAACAAAGGTAAGTAGTACCTAGTCTATGGGTATGTATAAAAAGAATGTGATTGCAAAATTACAGGATCATCGTAAATTTGCCAGGGGCCACGACCGAGGTGGCGACCCTGAAGCAAGCGCTATCTGAGGCCGAAAACAAAGCGGCCAAGGAGCGCACCGTGCGAAAAAGGCATGAGGCACGGGTGGACGAGGTGCAGCAAGAGCTCCACGCTCTCATGACGAAGCACGAGGCGTTGGAGCTTGACTTGAAGACGCGAGAGTCTGAGCTTGCCGCGGCCCTTGAGAGCGCAAAGAGTGCCAAGGCCGAAGCCCAAAAGGCCCTCCAGGAGATTGATGTGATGAATAAGATAGCGGCGGGTAAGGCATTCTATATGCAAAGCAAGCATGTGAAAGTAAATTATCTGTTACTTACCCGAATCCGGAGCTCTCCAGGAGCATTCGCAGATTTGCCCCGCAGCGTGTCGGATCCCACAACGTTTTACTAGGCCGAGGAGGGAAGCTCAACAGAGAAGTTGTTCTGGGCCCAATATACTGGGACCGAACATCCGGTGCCTATGAGCGACCAGCTAAAATAGTTGGTCGAGCTACACAAGGCGGCCGAACAGGCCATGAAGGGCTTTATAGTCCGGCTGTGGCCTGGCGACGCCCTTTCGAACAGCTACTTCGGCCTGGTGAGGCGGCTTGTGGATGCCTGCCCACGGCTGGAAGTCGTCAAGCGGTCCGTCTGCATCGAAGGTGCACGCCGGGCTTTCGCCCGTGTGAAGGTGCAATGGGCCAAGCTAGATGTCGTGAACCTGATCAAGGAAGGGCTGCCGGAGGGCAAGGAGCATCGCCACCATGAGATGTACTATCAGGGTGTCCTGAAGGGTGCCCGTCTTGTAGCGGACGAGTGTATGAAAGATGTAATATTTGAGTAAACTCGCTCGTGTAATCCTATAGTTATGAAAACTTGTTCATATGCGCTATGCAAGGCTTGTTTGAATTTAAAATATTACCTTTTGTTTGGCTGTTTATCAGATCTAAGAGATGGCTAGTCGTCGGCTTCTGCCCCCATGCCACGAGTGCTGGGGTGTTCGGGATAAACCTGAGCACTCTTGTTCCCATTGTTGGGTCCTTCAAGGGAGGTGCTCAGCACAGCGAACAAGGCAATTGGACTATAATGCGTTATCACTCTCACTTAGCCATAGAATTCTATAATTTTAAATTTCGGCGAAGCACCTAGTATTCGGAAGGCCGAATCTGGGGCGCGATACATGCCTTAAGCCGGACAGGGCCGACTCCTCGCTCTAAGCGGCATAAGTCTTTAAGGACTCGAAAACCTCTCGAATAGCGACCAGTCTCTCGCCTTATCATGACAGTCAGTTTTAGCTTTCTCTACTGAGGTGCTTAGCCCAGCAGAACCGGGGCACAATCGCAGTAGTTCTCCTAGTGCTACCTTAGCCGATAGAGCGGAACGTAAGGTACCAAAACATAGGAGCCGGGCAAACCCAACATTTGACCAAAGACATGATTCGGAGCTGATGCATATAATGTTATAAGTTCGGGGTGCCGCACTTGTGAAAGTGTTCGAACTTCTCACGCCATATTATGGGGTATGCTTAAGCCCCTAGCGTATTGGCCGTACCGGAGTGTACGGGTGCTGGATGTCATGAATGAACATATATATATAAGAAGAATGCAATAATAGTCTTAATGTTATGCATTGTTTATTCAAAAAGGTGCGTTAAAGCAGAATGATACAGGTAGTGCGACAAGCCAAAGGTAGGACTATGTCCCCTCCAAGCGCAAGCTGAGGAATAGTAGTAAAGCAAATATTTCACTCATTATCGTAGTCCACCTAGGAGTTCCATGGTGTGACGTAGCTTTCTGCCTCCTTGAGTGCTGCATCATGTGTTCGGCAATCACGCTGCCGGACAGGGTTTCCAGAGATTGAAGTCCTGAAAGTGAAAATAACAAAGCGGGAAGCCCCTAGTGTGGTTTAAGCCGCGACTTGGGGCGTGCCACCGTCGTGCCCCCCTCCCTGCCTGTGCCCATGGTATTTTTAATGCATAATTATGTACGCGTGGCACGAGTTTCGCCGTTTGGCTTGGGCCGGGGTGGGGGCCGCATTGCTATGCAAGCTCAGAACGTGCCAGGCGGTCCTGTTGCCGATTACTCCGGACGCGCTTGAAGGTGTCCGGGTCCTTAAACACCGAACTAGTGGATTGCCTTAAGAGGCTGCTTTGTGCTTCCGCTGCGAGGGCCGCAGTGTGCTCCTCCGTTTGGAGAGAGCGCTCTATGTTTCCATTAACTTTAATGACCCCCTGAGGTCCTGGCATCTTGAGCTTGAGGTATGCATAATGCGTTACCGCATTGAATCTTGCAAATGCGGTTCGCCCGAGCAGTGCATGATAACCACTGCGGAACAGGACTATATCGAAGATTAACTCTTCGCTTCGGAAGTTATCCGGGGATCCGAAGACCACTTCCAGTGTGACTGAGCCTGTGCAATGGGCCTCTACACCTGGTATGACGCCTTTAAAGGTTGTTTTTGTGGGTTTGATCCTTGAGGGGTCTATACCCATTTTGTGCACTGTGTCCTGATAAAGCAAGTTCAGGCTGCTGCCGCCATCCATAAGGACTCGAGTAAGGTGAAATCCATCAATAATTGGGTCTAAGACCAGTGCGGCGAATCCACCATGACAGATACTAGTGGGGTGGTCCCTGCGATCGAAGGTGATCGGACAGGAGGACCATGGGTTGAACTTTGGGGCGACTGGCTCCAATGCACATACGTCCCTAAGCGCACGCTTCCGCTCCCTCTTGGGGATGTGGGTTGCGTATATCATGTTCACCGTCCGCACTTGTGGGGGGAACCTCTTCTGTCCTCTGGTATTCGGCTGCCGGGGCTCCTCCTCGTCATTGCTATGTGGCCCCTTATCTTTTTTTTCGGCAATTAACTTGCCGGCCTGCTTGAACACCCAACAATCCCTATTGGTGTGGTTGGCTGGCTTGTCGGGGGTGCCGTGTATTTGACACGAGCGATCGAGTATACGATCCAAACTGGACGGGCCCGGAGTGCTTCGTTTGAATGTCTTTTTCCACTGACCGGGTTTAGAGCCTTTGAATCCGGCATTGACTGCCGTATCCTCAGTATTATCACTGTTAATGTGGCGCTTATGTTTGTTGCGACGTGACCTGCTATTGCCGTCCTTGGTATCCGAAGTACCATGGTTCTTTGATATGTTATTACTGCGAGCCAGCCAGCTGTCTTCTCCCGCACAAAAGCAGGTCATGAGTGTCATGAGGGCTGCCATTGATTTTGGCTTTTCCTGAACAAGGTGCCGGGCTAGCCACTCGTAGCGGATGTTGTGCTTGAAAGCTGCTAGGGCCTCTGCATCCGGACAGTTAACGATTTGATTTTTCTTTGTTAGGAACCGTGTCCAGAATTGCCTGGCCGATTCCTCTGGCTGCTGAATTATGTGGCTCAAGTCATCGGCGTCTGGTGGTCGCACATAAGTGCCCTGAAAGTTGTCGAGGAATGCGGCTTCCAGATCTTCCCAACAGCCAATGCACTCTGCTGGCAAGCTGTTGATCCAATGTCGAGCTGGTCCTTTAAGTTTGAGTGGGAGGTATTTGATTGCATGTAGGTCATCACCGAGGGCCATGTGGATGTGCAGGAGGAAATCCTCGATCCATACCGCAGGATCTGTCGTACCGTCGTACGATTCTATGTTTAGGGGTTTGAAACCCTCTAGGATTTCATAATCCATTACTTCGTCTGTGAATCATAAGGGGTGTGCAGAGCCTCTGTACTGGGCTATATCGCGACGCAGCTCCAATGAGTCTTGCCCACTGTGCTCGGCCCGTCTGGATTTACTTTTACTGTATCCGGCGTGACGATTATCGTCTCGCGTAGTGGTGCGCCCCGCGATCTGTAGATCGATCTTGCGTGTTTTGCTTTGTCCTCCAATACGTCTCGCAGGTCTGGCGTATTTCCCCATGCCTTTTTATTTGAGTAGCGTCGGGGTGCAGGTTGAGCTTTTGGCTGGAATGCCTCTCTATCGCGGCCACGAGGTGGCCGATCAGCCGCGTCATATGCTTATTCCTCCAGTCAGGGTAGCAACCTGCATTTTGGGTAACTCTTGGAGGGGCGTTCGAGTTTATATTCCTCGGCCGCGAGGACTTCAGTCCATCTGTCAGCTAGCAGATCTTGATCAGCTTGAAGCTGCTGCTGCTTTTTCTTAAGGCTATTTGTCATGGCTATAAGCCGGCGCTTGAAGCGCTCTTGTTCGACGGGATCCTCTAGCATGACAAATTCGTCATCGTCGAGGCTTGCCTCGTCTTTGGAGGGGGGCATGTAATTATCATCCTCCGCCTCTCCATCTGCCACTCTCTTTGGAGGGCTGGCCTCTCCATCCTCCTGTCCTAGATCGTGCTGGAGGGGATTGTTGCCATCTTCGGCACTATCCGGAGTGTTATTATCTCCTGTGCCGGTATCACCACTTTCGCTTTGGCGGTACATAGAGCGGCGCCGCTGACGTTGGTGCTTGGGTTGCTTCTTGGAGGGGTCATCCTCCGCTGTCTCGTCACCATTGCCTTCTTTGGGTGTGTCCACCATGTATATATCGTATGATGAGGTGGCTGTCCAGCGCCCTGTGGGCAGTGGTTCCTCTTTGTCTCCCGCATCGTCGTCCATATCGTCGATGTCTTCGGAGTCGAAATCGAGCATGTCGGTTAAGTCGTCGATAGTGGCTACTACGTGGGTGGTGGGTGGGCAGCAAATTTCTTCGTCATCCGCATCCCAATCCTGCCGGACATACTTCGGCCAGGATCCTCCTGACAAGGAGAGAGACCTTAATGAGTTCAGTATGTCGCCAAAGGGCGAGTGCTAAAAAATATCCGCGGAGGTAAACTCCATGATCGACGCCCAACCGGATTCGCTAGGAACGGGCGCAGGCGGTTCAGAGTCCATGGCCGGAGAAGGATCCGGCAGTCTGACAATACGGCTCTCGTGCATGGTAAGGTCGATGTTCGGCTCGATCGCTGCTGAGGGTAAGGCCTCCATGGCGGGGTCCATCCACCCGTCCATGGACGGCGCAACTAGATCCGAATTGAGGGTCGGAGCGGCTGCCGGTGCGATCTCCTGAACATTGTCTGATGGTAGAGCTAAATCGTACTCATCGTGACCGCGTGACGCACAAGGCAGAGGCTCGAATCCATCGAAGATCAAGTCTCCGCGGATATCGATCGTGTAATTTAAGCTTCCAAGCCTGACCTGGTGGCCAGGGGCGTAACTTTCAATCTGTTCCAGATGGCCAAGCGTGTTGGCCCGCAGTGCGAAGCCGCCGAACACAAAAATCTGTCCAGGGAGAAAAGTCTCACCCTGGACTGCATCGCTATCGATGATAGAAGGAGCCATCAAGCCTAACGGTGACGACACAGATGAACTCTCAATGAAAGCACCAATGTCGGTGTCAAAACCGGCGGATCTCGGGTAGGGGGTCCCGAACTGTGCGTCTAAGGCGGATGGTAACAGGAGGCAGGGGACATGATGTTTTACCCAGGTTCGGGCCCTCTTGATGGAGGTCAAACCCTACGTCCTGCTTGATTTATTCTTGATGATATGGGTATTACAAGAGTTTATCTACCACGAGATCGGAGAGGCTAAACCCTAGAAGCTAGCCTATGGTATGATTGTATGTTATTGTGTCCTACGGACTAAAACCCTCCGGTTTATATAGACACCGGAGAGGGTTAGGGTTACACAAGGTCGGTTACAAAGGAGGAGATATCCATATCCGTACTGCCTAGCTTGCCTTCCATGCCAAGTAGAGTCCCTTCCGGACACGAGACGAAGTCTTCAATATTGTATCTTCATAGTCCAACAGTCTGGCCAAAGGATATAGTCCGGCTGTCCGGAGACCCCCTAATCCAGGACTCCCTCACTGGGTAAACATTGTGTCCCCCTCCTATTACCATCAGCCTTAGATGCACAGTTCGGGACCCCCTACCCGAGATCCGCCGGTTTTGACACCGACCGTATGAAGATACCAACAATCGAATCTCGGGAAAGTAACATACCGATAGATAAAGGAAATTACGTATGTTGTCATAACGGTTCGACCGATAAAGAGTTTCGTAGAATACGTAGGAACCAATACGGGCATCCAGGTTCTGCTATTGGTTATTGACTGGAGAAGTGTCTCGGTCATGTCTACATAGTTCTCGAACCCGTAGGGTCCGCACGCTTAACGTTCGATGTCGATTTGGTATTATATGAGTTATGTAGTTTGGTGACTGAATATTGTTCGGAGTCCCGGATGAGATCACGGACATGGCAAGGAGCTTCCAAATGGTCTGGAGGTAAAGATTGACATATAGGACAATGCTATTTGGTCTCCGGAATGGTTTCGGAATGCACCGGAAGGGGTTCCGGAGGCACTGGAAGAGTATTGGGCCTTATTGGGCCATGTAGAGGGAACACACCAGCCCACATGGGCTGGTGCGGCCCCCCTAAGGCAGCCACGCCCAATTAGATGGAAAGGGAGAGGCGCCACCTCCTCCTACCATATCTCCGGAAGGGAGAAAGGAAAGAGAAGGGGCGCCTCCCCCCTTTCCTTCTCCCTTGTGCATTATATGTGACACCCCAAAATTTTGGCCTTGTTTTAATACATTAAAATTTTGCCAGGAATTAAAACTTTTATTTTCTGGGCTCCCTTTTTATTTTTGAACCATTTTTTTTTCTTGCCATAATGGAGTTTTTCCTCAAAGTGAAAACCTTTCAAATATGTTATTGGACTTTTTTAACCTCTCAAGAAAAACTTTTCTTTTATCAGTATAACTAATTACCTAATTAAATTGCTTGATCTTTATTTTCTTGAAAAATGGTTTTTCAAGGTTATATGGCCGTATTTGAACTACAACCATTTGATAAATTCACCTAAAATTCCAACCAAAATTTGGAGATGTCATGTGATGTTTTTAAATCACTTTTATACAAGAATATCTTTTATTCTTGAAATATTTTGAGCTCTGCATCAATTTTTTCTTCTCTGGCCTAGAGTGCAATTTGCACTACAACCCTTTTAAATATTTCTTTCTGGCCTCCACAAAAATTATGGGATATTGGTAGTAGCATATGATTCAACATTATGTAAAAACCAAGTGATGTTATTTGAAAAATTTGAGTGAATCAACCTCTTTTACATTCTGGTCCAGCCTTGTGATTTCTACTACAACCTTATTTATTTTTGCTCCAATGACCTTGTGCTTTCTCCTGCTTATAGTCCTCCCTGCAAAACCCCTAAGTCCAGGAACATGCACCCTTTGGGTCATTTTTGGTTCATGAAATAATGCCATTTATCTCCTGTCCAGAATTAAAGTTTTGTAAAACTTGCACTAGCAAGTTTCTCCTTTTGTCCAAATGACCTCACCACTCTCTCTTGCATCTAAGGAGACCCTGATTTGGAGAATTTGGCCACTCCAAAAAATGCCTAAGTGCCCTTAGCATTTTGTCAAACACCTTATGGGCATGATCTGTTTTGACATGAATTTTGGCATTGCACTGTGAACTTGCACCTCTGATCAAACAAGCATGTCCACTAGACTCCCAGTTACTCCTAACCTAGATCTGTTAAATGCCAGCCTCACCCAAGCTCTGTAGCATGCTCTAGCATTACGTCGAGCACGTCCCGTGCACGCCCAGAGCGCGAGTAGAGCGTGCGTTTGGCACGCGTTTTGCACGTGCCGCGCCCGAGCCAACGCGTCGCGCCCCTAGCTTGCCCCCACTGCAGAACCACGCCACGCACGTCCCTCCTCACCGCTACATGCCAAGCCGCCCCTCGCCTTGCCCCGGCAGGCCAAGAGCTAGCCGCCGCAGCCGCCCGACAGCCTCTGCTCATGTCGGCGCTGCCCGAGCCTCTCCCGCTCGCCACCTGGCCCCTGGAACAGCGCGAGTTCATCCACGAGTGTGTCCACTAGCGCTCGTCGCCGCCACGACGCCCTAGCTACAGAATGGCGGTCGCCGACGACCTTATCCGCGGCCGCCGCGGAACCGCCTTGGCTCGCCCATTTAAGGAGCCCCGAGCTCATCTCCGCACGCAGGCAGTCCCAAGCCATCTCCCGAGGACCCCCTTTGGCAGCCAATCGATCCGGGGAGGTCTCCTTCCTCATCTCCGGCAACTGCAGCCGCCGCCACTGCCCCGGCCATTCCGGCACCACCAGGGCCTCCCCCTCTCCGTTCTCTTCACCAGGAACTCTCTCTTCCTCCCGTGAACCCATCCCCCTACTCGATTTTGATCGGGAACCACCATAGCCCCAAAACCACTCTGCTCCCGAAGCCCCCTCCGCCGCGAAGCTCACCGCCGACGACTCTTTCCACCCCGTCTACCCAGCGACCACCGGAAGGACCGCCTCGGTCTCGCGGATCCATCCAGACCCTCTGGAACCCGCGGGAAGCCGTCGTTCGCCAGCGATGATCGCCGTTGCCTCGCCTCCGTTCGGGCAGAGGAAGAGGAGGGAGGGATAGACTGGTCAAACCTGACCAGTGGGCCCTCTGGACCCACTGTCAGCGACCCCGCGCCGTCCACGCTGGAGTAAGTGGAGGCATAAAACCCGTAGTATGTTTTCTCTGCCCAAAGGCGTAATCTCTTTTGAAACGTTTTCTTTTTCCTGATTTTATTAAAAACAGATTTTGACCACAGCTTTGACTGTCTATAACTTTTTAAATATAACTCCAAATGAATTAATTCCTTTTCCTACATCTCTCAAATTCTGTCTAGTTTGTTTTAAGATTTATTTGAAAATTTTCCAAACAACTTTTTTGTACTGTTTTTGAAATATGTGTTATTTGCATATTTTTGAAAATAGGATTTTGGAAGAGAAGGAAGCCTTCAAAAATTTTGGAGAGCACCCCCACCTCTCCACACCATGAAGGCAAGCATTCTGAAACCCGGAATAATATTTTTGGTGTGTTAGTTGACACGTTTATAACACCACCTTATATCGGAGAACTTGTTATTTCATGTGATATGATCATTTGCATGAATGCATATTAGGGATTTCCTTGCTGTTGGAAATGAATATACTTGTGATGGTAATCATCCTCATGTGCCTTGCATGCATGCCGGAAAGGAACCCGGGAAAGCCTCTGCCTTGGGTAGGAGTGAGCTTGTCACCGGTCCCCGTCGGGACGGTTATGTCCGGTATGGCATGGTAAGGTATATTGAGTGGTGATTTTGTTGGTTGAAATATATTTGTTATACATGTCATGCCGGGAATTTATAAACCTCCTGAGTCGACCATAGATCGAGTCTTGTTCTAGTAACCCCCATACTTGTTTTGTACTACCACTTGTCCCTGCCGCAGGTAGGGTACAGTTCAGTAAGTCGTCAACCCCTTTCAAGCACACACCATACAGAGAGGCCATGGTGGAAGATACCGGTTGTAGCCGGTAGGCAGGCCACCTGGTCCGCGGGCATGGGTGTTTCTGGTTGGGACCGAGAGGGGAGGCCACCCCTTAGAGCGCGCGATATAAATTTGATCCCATGCTACGCGAGGTTGTAGCCTCCCCACTTAGAGTTTGCTTGACAGGTGTCGTGGGTGATTCCAGACACCGGTGAGTTAAGCTGGTGTGTGCAAGTTAGGCGTGTTTTCAACAAAAAGGCCGTAGACGGAATTAGTCCCGATGGACTAAAGGAATCCGTTACTCGTGGGTAAAGAGTACACTCTCTGCAGAGATTAAACCTATTCGAATAGCCATGTCCATGGTTAAGGATTACAGTCTGGGATGGGTCAAGTGTCGGTCTTAGTGTCGGTCTTCGGAGGAGATATTGTTAAACCAAACTTGGATACCGACTAGTTACTTGTGAGGACCATGATTATTATTTTGTGATGGACTAACCCGTTGCATTATTTATATTATCGAGTATCCCTGGGACGGATCTACCTCCTGGATATTCATTGTGATTATTTATTTTATAAGCCCTTTATGTGGTGTCGCTCAGATGCCCGACTGTGGCATTTCCCTCATAAGCCCTTTATGTGGTGTCGCTCAGACGCCCGACTGTGGCATTTCTTTTAATGCCCTTTATGTGGTGTTGCTCAGACGCCCGACTGTGGCATTTCATTTAAAGCCCTTTATGTGGTGTCGCTCAGACGCCCGGCTGTGGCATTTCTCTCATAAGCCCTATATGTGGTGTCGCTCAGACGCCCGACTGTGGCATTT